>NW_028317898.1:6054745-6362033 GCF_062004578.1 Staurois parvus | reverse complement strand
GAATGTTGCCAGAATATCTATTTGAAGACAGCCACACAGGGAGATCATGCTACTTTCTTGCCGTGGTTGGGATTCAAACCAACAACCCTAGAGCTGTGAGGCAGCAGTGCTAACCACTAATCCACAGAGCTGCAATGCTAATCTGCCTGTATTTCTGTGCTGTGAATCAACCCTAAGTCCCTGGGCAAGGTCAGTGTAACTAGCCAGATATCTCCAATGTGACAAAATGTTGTGCTATGTTGCCAATTCCGATGTATGTTGGTTCTATGTATCCCAATACAAAGGATTGCAATACTAATACATGCGTACCTTGGTTTACCAACGCCTCAGGGAACGTCATATTTGGTGTACAAATGCCAAACCATTAAAATTAATTGGTCGGTTTACAAATGTTCGAATAATTTGTTTCACAATACGAAGTGTATGTCGGTGCTGATTTTTCAATGCTAATGGCGTGCCTTTTTTTGTCCTTCACTATAGTTCACAAGCTTAGCTGTCACTATCCCCGAAGTTACAGAACAATTTCTTCATTTTAATTAACTAAAAGTCAACCTTGTTACCTTTAAGGAAATAAACTCAAAAAAACTTTCTCTTTGAGCCGGGGGAAGTGACAGCTGAATTTCTGAGCCATAGTGAAGACCAAAAAAGCCAGAATTACATTTAAAAACCAGCACCATAATAAAAAAAAAACAGCGTGGGGTCCTCTCTCCCATCCATACCAAGCCATTCAGGTCTGGTATAGATATTAAGGGGTAACTCCACGCCGAAATAAAAAAAAAAACAGCGTGGGTTTCCCCCCAAATTTCATACCAGACCCTTATCCGAGCATGCAGCCCGGCAGGTCAGGAAAGGGGGGGACGAGCGAACACCCCCCTGATTCATACCAGGCCACATGCCCTCAACATGGGGGGGTGCTTTGGGGCAGGGGGGCTCCCCCACAAGCACCTTGTCCCCATGTTGATGGGGACAAAGGCCTCTTTCCCACATCCCTGGCCGGTGGTTGTGGGGGTCTGTGGGCAAGGGGCTTATCAGAATCTGGAAGCTCCCTTTAACAAGGGGGCCCCCAGACTCCCCCCCATGTCACCCTGGCTCACTGCATAAGGCTGGTGAGTCTCCGTCGGGAGCGGAACGTTTTTTTTTTTTTCTTTTTTTGGCTTGCTGGCTCCTGACACCGTGATTGACGTTGGATCTACTTCGGGGACATTGCTTTATTAAAGGACTTGTCAAAGACCGTGTCCTGTGGTTTTTTATACTACACTTTGTTTTTTTGTGTTTTTTTGTATGTACCACATACTCATTCACGTGGGGGGGGGGGCTGGGATCTGGGGGCCCCCTTGTTAAAGATTCTGATAAGCCCCCCACCCAACATGGGGACAAGGTGCTTTGGGGGGGAGCCCCCCTGCCCCAAAGCACCCCCCCCATATTGAGGGCATGTGGCCTGGTATGGTTCAGGAGGGGGGGCGCTCACTCGTCCCCCCCCCCCCATTTCCTGACATGCCGGGCTGCAAGCTTGGATAAGGGTCTGGTATGGATTTTTGGGGGAACCCCACACTGTTTTTTTTTTTATTTCGTCATGGAGTTACCCCTTAATATACGTACCAGACCCGAAGGGTTTGGTATGGATGGGAGGAGGGACCCCACGCAGTTTTTTGTTTTTTTTTTATTGCAGACCTTTATTTTTACATTCAGCTGCCAAAATAAATATTATCTAGACCTTCAAAATAAGTAAAATCATTACAGAAATAATTATAAAGGATAAGAAACAAAAATAGAATCAATAGAACTAAGGAAATCAAATTAGAATACATAAAGATATGCCTAGTGCTGTTTGTTAAACACAGTAGATGCGACCAAGTGTCGGCTGTCAGAGGACTCCACACTGAGATTTACTATTGAACAGGGTCTAAAAAGAAAGCGCCCACAGAAGACGTCTAAAATGTGTTCTGCACATGCTCAGTTATATCCGGCTATAGACACTGGAAAAGCGTCTAGTTCTTTGCTGTGACAACTTGCTTTAAAAAAACAATTTTTTACACATTTTAAAATTTTTTTGAAAAGTCAGATATTGTTTAAAGTGAAGTCCTGATATTTGGCAAAGCAAATTCCAATGTGAACATGTCTCTGCAGTGATTTTTCATGGTGTTAGACGTGCTTCTTAGTAAGTCTGCTTTTTGAGTCTGATTCCTGGGCTGTGTCTCGTTAGTAAATTTGATTTGGAGTCTACTTGTTGACGCTTCTCTTTAGTAAATGTCTTTGCAGTCTAAAAGTAGACGGTCGCTATTAAAAAGTAGACGTTAGCCCACAGAAATGTGTCTAGGCACAATAGTAAATCAGGGTCACTTGGTCAATGACATCAGCAACCATCTCTGCCCCTTTATTGATATTTCAGGTGTCAAAGGGTGAACTGTGTTTGGCAAGTGTAGTGATGGGAAGCTGACAGAGAGCACGGGTCTCAGTGAGTTATTGTTTCAGTTGTTGCCGTTGATGAGGATCTGCATTTATGGCCAACATGGTTGTTGATTGACTTTGGGTGGTTTCATTTTTTTATTAAAGGACCTGTAAAAAGGTGTGTGAATTTATTTAATACTCACTCTTTTGTTAAAGAGCCCCCTATATATTTTCGGGGGGCAGTAACTAAGGGCCCCCTTATTTTTAAAGTGGACTTCCAGATTCCAGTAAGCCCCCTGCATGCAGACCCCCACAACCACTGGGCCAGATCTGTGGGGAAGAGGTGAAGAGTGTTTGTTCTCAGAAACATAACATGGAAACACTGGCAAGGTATCCTCCAAAATGTGGCCTAATATGGTTTAGGGGTTGGAGAGAGCCTCACACTCACCCCCCCACCCCTCCTTTCCTGCACGCTTGGATTAGGGTCCGGTGTGGATTTTTGAAGATCCTGTGATTTTTTTTTCTTGTGTAGGGTGTCCCCTTTTTTTGCATGGGGTTCTCTGACATCCATACCAGATGCTCATCTCAACGGTCTGGTATGTATTTGTAGGGGGAACCATACTTTTTTGCATGGGGCCCCCCTTAGGATCTATACCAGACCCTTGTGTAAGATAAGGGTCTAGTATAAGTGCATTTTGCTGTAGTACATTGTGTCACTTCACAGGTAGGTTGAGGGTATCCCCAAGCATATTACTTAAAGGAATTGTTCATTTTCATGCCATTTGTTTTGCAATCTCCTTATTAGTGTATAAAATGGCCATTTCTGATATATAAGTTTCAGCTCTCATCAACTTCAGTAGATTCGGCACCCTAACTTCAGTACAGTTCAGTTCCACCCCAATCCGAACCCATGTACATGTACATGTTCACTACAGACAACCTTCACTGTTCTTGATTCAAATTGATTCAAACAAAGAAGAAAAGAGGTGGATCTTGAGTCAAATCTCAGGAGCAGGAAAGCAGAAACAGGCAGACACCTCCAAATGTCACAAAATCATGCATCATATATCTATCAACAGAAAGATTAAAACCTGTACAGCATGTTAATTGGGGTTTAACTGCAATATTGGTAGTGATGAATTTTTGAATGGCCATCATAGGCCATGGTCTAAGGGGAGTCATAGAGTCACCTAGGCGTGATGTTGTTGTCAAAAGCTCATTCCTGTGTTAAAAAAAAAGTTCCAGACTGTTGCTCTATCTGTCAGGTTCTAACTGTGGCTGTACCTATACAGTTTATTTTAGAATAACACCCAATAAATATATATATATATATATATATATATATATATATATATATATATATGTGTGTGTGTGTGTATATATATATATATATCATTTAACACTTTTATTAGGTCCAAACAATTCGGTTTGTATCAGTCACTTAACAATAACCATTTTTTTTATTATATAAGGCATTTATTTGACACCTTTTCTTACTAAATAATACAGTGGTGTTTTTAATATAAGCTAACAAAACAGTTTTTAATTTAGTGTTTACATTTTTTTTAATTATATATATTTGTATACACTTTTCTGTGCAAAACAAGCATACAGAGAGAGAAGAATGGTGCCATCTTCAAGAAATTTGTTTGCAAGATTTGCTGTCATGGTGATCACAACCAAACTGATTGGTTCCGATCATTAGTTTGAGATCTGTGGCTGTTTGAGATCTAGGAGCGTGCACAATTGTGCATTCTTAGAACACAGCTGCAACATGGGGAACTGTTGTACGTAAACCCCAAATATCTCTCCTATCTCCTTCTTTTTGGTTTGTTAAATATACCATTAACATATCTTGCCAAAAAATAAGTACTTGTTGATCTGACATTGTCCTGTATCTTGAGCACTCTACGGTCTTATTTCAAAAAGTGTTATTAGCCTTGCTCAGCTCACTTCTGTGAATTACAATACATTCCCAGCTCTACTCATCTTCACAAATAGGGGTAAGAGTTCTGTAGTCCTTATACACTTCTTGTCCTAGGGTGCCAACACTGCTTCTCCATAGACAGAATAGTGATTGGGTGTTGTCACCCAAGAGTAGAAAGTATGATACTTGCAGGATCACCAGGTGAAAATAAGCCTGAAAAAGGAAAAATAATGGATCGAAGGACTGGTGAGTTGCAATATCTTACATTTTTGTTCTTAAATTTAGATATTCCTGAATCTACAGAATGTGGTCATCTAATGGTTAATATATACTTTTTTTGTATTTCATTGGTTACTTTATAGGCCTTGAGGATTATAATTAGAGATGAGCGAATTATTCAAAAATTCGATTCGGCTGATTCGCCGAATTTGAGGAAGAAATTCGATTTGATGCAAATTTATTCGCTACGAATTTAACTTATAAAAAGGGTTTCTAGGCTTCAGAGAGCCTTTAAATTAGTGCAGAACACTGTACCTTTAATTTAAATGCCCTTGGAGATGAGGAAGGAGAAGGAGAAGGAGAAGGATGAGAAGAAGGAGAAGGAGAAGGATGAGAAGAAGGAGAAGGAGAAGGATGAGAAGAAGGAGAAGGATGAGAAGAAGGAGAAGGATGAGAAGAAGGAGAAGGATGAGAAGAAGGAGAAGGATGAGAAGAAGGAGAAGGAGAAGGATGAGAAGAAGGAGAAGGATGAGAAGAAGGAGAAGGATGAGAAGAAGGATGAGAAGAAGGATGAGAAGAAGGAGAAGGATGAGAAGAAGAAGGATGAGAAGAAGAAGAAGGATGAGAAGAAGGAGAAGGATGAGAAGAAGAAGAAGGATGAGAAGAAGAAGAAGGATGAGAAGAAGGAGAAGGATGAGAAGAAGAAGAAGGATGAGAAGAAGAAGGATGAGAAGAAGGAGAATTCCAAGCCGGCAAAAAGTGTATCTGCAGAGCTCCGCTATTTCTTAGCGGAGCTCTGCAGATACACTTAGTGGAGCTCTGCAGATACACTTTTTGCTGGCTTGGAATTCTTCTTATTTTCATCCTACTTCTTCTTCTTCTTCTTCTTTATCCTCATCCTCTTCTTCTTCTTCTGAGGATGAGGATGAAGAAGAAGAAGAAGAAGTAGGATGAAAATAAGAAGAATTCCAAACCGGCAAAAAGTGTATCTGCAGAGCTCCGCTAAGTGTATCTGCAGATCTCCTCTATTTCTGACAGTTCTCTGACATTCACATTTACAGCGGTTGAAACATTGTATCTATTTGTTTCCATAAATGGAAACAAATAGATACAATGTTTCAACCGCTGAGCTCTGCAGATACACTTAGCGGAGCTCTGCAGATACACTTAGCGGAGCTCTGCAGATACACTTTTTGCCGGCTTGGAATTCTTCTTATTTTCATCCTACTTCTTCTTCTTCTTCTTCTTCATCCTCATCCTCAGAAGAAGAAGAAGAGGATGAGGATGAGGATGAAGAGGAAGAAGAAGAAGAAGAAGAAGAAGAAGAAGAAGTAGGATGAAAATAAGAAGAATTCCAAGCCGGCAAAAAGTGTATCTGCAGAGCTCCTCTATTCTGCAGATACACTTAGAGGAGCTCTGCAGATACACTTTTTGCCGGCTTGGAATTCTTCTTATTTTCATCCTACTTCTTCTTCTTCTTCTTCTTCATCCTCATCCTCAGAAGAAGAGGATGAGGATGAAGAAGAAGAAGAAGAAGTAGGATGAAAATAAGAAGAATTCCAAGCCGGCAAAAAGTGTATCTGCAGAGCTCCGCTAAGTGTATCTGCAGAGCTCCGCTATTTCTGACAGTTCTCTGACATTCACTCCATACAGCGGTTGAAACATTGTATCTATTTGTTTCCATAAATGGAAACAAATAGATACAATGTTTCAACCGCTGTATGGAGTGAATGTCAGAGAAATGTCAGAAATAGGCTATTTCTGACAGTTCTCTGACATTCACTCCATACAGCGGTTGAAACATTGTATCTATTTGTTTCCATTTATGGAAACAAATAGATACAATGTTTCAACCGCTGTATGGAGTGAATGTCAGAGAACTGTCAGAAATAGCCTATTTCTGACAGTTCTCTGACATTCACTCCATACAGCGGTTCAAACAATGTTTCAACCGCTGTATGGAGTGAATGTCAGAGAACTGTCAGAAATAGGCTATTTCTGACAGTTCTGTGACATTCACTCCATACAGCAGTTGAAACATTGTATCTATTTGTTTCCATAAATGGAAACAAATAGATACAATGTTTCAACCCACTGTATGGAGTGAATGTCACAGAACTGTCAGAAATAGGCTATTTCTCTCATCCTCAGAAGAAGAAGAAGAGGATGAGGATGAAGTAGAAGAAGTAGGATGAAAATAAGAAGAATTCCAAGCCGGCAAAAAGTGTATCTGCAGAGCTCCTCTATTTCTGACAGTTCTATGTCAGAGAACTGTCAGAAATAGAGGAGCTCTGCAGATACACTTTTTGCCGGCTTGGAATTCTTCTTATTTTCATCCTATTTCTTCTTCTTCTTCTTCTTCATCCTCATCCTCTTCTTCTTCTTCTGAGGATGAGGATGAAGAAGAAGAAGAAGAAGTAGGATGAAAATAAGAAGAATTCCAAACCGGCAAAAAGTGTATCTGCAGAGCTCCGCTAAGTGTATCTGCAGAGCTCCTCTATTTCTGACAGTTCTCTGACATTCACATTTACAGCGGTTGAAACATTGTATCTATTTGTTTCCATAAATGGAAACAAATAGATACAATGTTTCAACCGCTGAGCTCTGCAGATACACTTAGCGGAGCTCTGCAGATACACTTAGCGGAGCTCTGCAGATACACTTTTGGCCGGCTTGGAATTCTTCTTATTTTCATCCTACTTCTTCTTCTTCTTCTTCTTCATCCTCATCCTCATCCTCAGAAGAAGAAGAAGAATGAAAAGAAGAAGAAGAAGAATGAAAAGAAGAATGAAAAGAAGAAGAAGAAGAATGAAAAGAAGAATGAGAAGAATGAAAAGTTTCTTCTTCTTCTTCTTCTTCTTCTTTTCATTCTTCTTTTCATTCTTCTTCTTCTTTTCATTCTTCTTCTTTTCATTCTTCTTTTCATTCTTCTCATTCTTCTTTTCATTCTTCTTCTCATTCTTCTTTTCATTCTTCTTCTTCTTTTCATTCTTCTTTTCATTCTTCTCATTCTTCTTTTCATTCTTCTTTTCATTCTTCTTCTCATTCTTCTTTTCATTCTTCTTCTTTTCATTCTTCTTCTTCTTCTTTTCATTCTTCCTCTTCTTCTTTTCATTCTTCTTTTCATTCTTCTCATTCTTCTTTTCATTCTTCTTCTCATTCTTCTTTTCATTCTTCTTCTCATTCTTCTTTTCATTCTTCTTCTTCTTTTCATTCTTCTTTTCATTCTTCTCATTCTTCTTTTCATTCTTCTTCTCATTCTTCTTTTCATTCTTCTTCTTCTTTTCATTCTTCTTTTCATTCTTCTTCTCATTCTTCTTTTCATTCTTCTTCTTCTTTTCATTCTTCTTTTCATTCTTCTTCTCATTTTTCTTTTCATGAAGGAGAAAAGAAGAATGAGAAGAATGAAAAGAAGAATGAAAAGAAGAAGAAGAGGAATGAAAAGAAGAATGAGAAGAAGAATGAAAAGAAGAATGAAAAGAAGAATGAGAAGAATGAAAAGAAGAATGAAAAGAAGGAGAAGAATGAAAAGAAGAAGAAGAATGAAAAGAAGAATGAAAAGAAGAAGAAGAAGAATGAAAAGAAGAAGAATGAAAAGAAGAATGAAAAGAAGAATGAGAAGAATGAAAAGAAGAATGAGAAGAATGAAAAGAAGAATGAAAAGAAGAAGAAGAAGAATGAAAAGAAGAAGAAGAATGAAAAGAAGAATGAAAAGAAGAAGAAGAAGAATGAAAAGAAGAAGAAGAAGAATGAAAAGAAGAATGGAAAGAAGAAGAAGAATGAAAAGAAGAAGAAGAATGAAAAGAAGAATGAGAAGAATGAAAAGAATAAGAAGAAGAATGAAAAGAAGAATGAAAAGAAGAAGAATGAAAAGAAGAATGAGAAGAATGAAAAGATTCTTCTTCTTCTTCTTTTCATTCTTCTTTTCATTCTTCTTCTTCTTTTCATTCTTCTTCTTTTCATTCTTCTTCTCATTCTTCTCATTCTTCTTTTCATTCTTCTCATTCTTCTTTTCATTCTTCTCATTCTTCTTCTCATTCTTCTTTTCATTCTTCTTCTCATTCTTCTTTTCATTCTTCTTTTCATTCTTCTCATTCTTCTTTTCATTCTTCTCATTCTTCTTCTTTTCATTCTTCTTCTTCTTTTCATTCTTCTTTTCATTCTTCTTCTCATTCTTCTTTTCATGAAGAAGAAAAGAAGAATGAGAAGAATGAAAAGAAGAATGAGAAGAAGAATGAAAAGAAGAATGAAAAGAAGAATGAGAAGAATGAAAAGAAGAATGAAAAGAAGAAGAAGAAGAATGAAAAGAAGAAGAAGAATGAAAAGAAGAATGAAGAAGAATGAAAAGAAGAATGGAAAGAAGAAGAAGAATGAAAAGAAGAAGAAGAATGAAAAGAAGAATGGAAAGAAGAAGAAGAATGAAAAGAAGAAGAAGAAGAATGAAAAGAAGAATGAGAAGAATGAAAAGAAGAAGAAGAAGAATGAAAAGAAGAAGAAGAATGAAAAGAAGAAGAAGAAGAATGAAAAGAAGAAGAAGAATGAAAAGAAGAAGAAGAAGAATGAAAAGAAGAATGAGAAGAATGAAAAGATTCTTCTTCTTCTTCTTTTCATTCTTCTTTTCATTCTTCTTCTTCTTTTCATTCTTCTTCTTCTTCTTTTCATTCTTCTTTTCATTCTTCTCATTCTTCTTTTCATTCTTCTCATTCTTCTTCTCATTCTTCTTTTCATTCTTCTTCTCATTCTTCTTTTCATTCTTCTTCTTCTTTTCATTCTTCTTTTCATTCTTCTCATTCTTCTTTTCATTCTTCTTCTCATTCTTCTTTTCATGAAGAAGAAAAGAAGAATGAGAAGAATGAAAAGAAGAAGAAGAATGAAAAGAAGAATGAGAAGAAGAATGAAAAGAAGAATGAAAAGAAGAATGAGAAGAATGAAAAGAAGAATGAAAAGAAGAAGTATTCCAGTACAGCAAAAAGTGTATCTGCAGAGAGCTCCGCTATTTCTGACAGTTCTCTGACAGTTCCTTCACATTTACAGCGGTTGAAACATTGTATCTATTTATTTCCGAATAAAAACATCTGTATCCTAAATGGAAACAAATAGATACAATGTTTCAACCGCTGTACATGTGAAGGAACTGTCAGAGAACTGTCAGAAATAGCGGAGCTCTCTGCAGGGACACTTTTGCCGGCTGATCGGGAAAAATCCGATTCGCGCACCCGAAGTATGCAAATATTCGAATTCGACGCGAATCGAATTTTTCCTGAAATTCGAAACGAATTCCACTTCGCCTGGTTCGATTCGCTCATCTCTAATTATAATGGAAAAATGGGGTTCTTAAAAAAAAACTATACTCACCTAGGTGCAGGGGCGGACTGACCATTTGGAAACTCGTGCACTGCCCAAGGGCCTGGGGTCAGTAGGGGGCCCCATGAGATGCCCCTGGTATCTTTTTCATAGGCTTTTTTGAGTTTGGGCAAGGACACAGGGGCCCCATGATCCCCTATTGCCTGGGGGCCCCATGAGTTGTCAGTCCACCCCTGCCTAGGTGGGTGCAGCATTGGTCTGATGGTGCATCTGTCCCCTACTGCTTCCAAGACTGAGAACTGAGCAATCAGAGACCGCTGATCACTTGGTTCTCAGTCATCAGTGAGCAGAGAGCCATGCCTGTCAGTCTCTGGATCTCTGCTCTGCCCTTCCAGCACTCACTGGAGCGCTGGGCTGTGCAGGGGATGAGAGAGGCTGGCTCAGGCTCTCTGTGGCTGAGTGAAAGGCTGAGCCAACTGCCGGTCCACACATCTAGGTGGATCCAAACCGGTAAAGTCGGGATTGATCCAGAGCCTGACTAATGTCATCTGACATTAGCCTGCTGTCAGCTGAAAATGGGTCATAGGAGTGCCGAACTAACTGAATTCTTGTGATCCATAGAAGTAGGGCCGGAAAAGCTTTGGTCATACATCTGCTTTAAGTCAAATAAAGTAGCTATTACACTTAAATCTAATGTAAATAATTTAATTAAATTAAATGTATTGTTATTATTAATTAATATTTTTAATTGATTAACGCATTCTTTAGTTATTTTTAATTTAATATTGGCAATTATATTGGCACCAATAAAGTCCTAATATTTATGTTATAATGTCCCAGTAAGTGTATTGCTAAACCTCTCTCTATATATTTATACATCAAAAGAATACCGTAATGTGCAAAATAAAATTGACAACCTAGTATTGCTTAATCCTAAAAATACACATCAATTTTAGCATACCATATAAATTGGTAATTACATATATTATAACAAGATATGGTATGCTAAAATTTATGTGTATTATATATACAGTATAGGGAGATGCAGCAATACACTTACTGGGACATTATAATTTAAAATTGTGGGAACACTTTTTTTGCTTGCAGTCACCCCAGTTTAATATTTGTAATTTCACTCAGAGTTATCCCCAAGTATTGGAAGAAAGTAGAAATACCGAAAGAGGAGGATTGGATAGAAAGAGTAAACTGGATTAGTAAGATGGAGAAGCTATATTATATACAGGAAGACAAGCTAGAGGTATATTCCGTGAAATGGGAAAAATGGGAAAACTTTGTAGCAAATGTGAGGAAGTGAAATGTAGAAAATCATAGAATGGATAGATGGGTAAGATATGCTTGCTTTGGATAAAAGATAGTGAAAAATGCAGAGTGGGGAGGGTTTTTGGAGGGGAGGGGGTAGGGGGTACTGTTTTAAGAAGGGGAAAAATAAAGTAATAAGAAATAACTGTATATTTATTATGAATGAGATGAAAATATTTTTGTTATTACTGTGAAAAATCAATAAATATTTAAATTAAAAAAAAAATATTTGTAATTTCGGACACCAGAACTATTATTATTATTATTGTTTGGAAGATGCAGGATAATCATATATTCTTTATATATGGCACAAATATTTATTTATAGAAAGACAGCAACATTTTTCATTTATTTATCATTATTGTTTTTCATGTTATCATTGACATTTTTTTCTCTTGCAGATTGATGTTAACATACAGTAACAATGATAACCAGGCAGCAACTTTCCCTACTTTTCCTACATCTTTATAGAAAGCATGGGACATGACACTGCAAATACAATTGTATCTGTAAACCAGTCAGATGGCGCCACAACTGCGGGGACAACTAAACATTCGAAAGTCACAGCAGAAGAGATCCTGAGTGGTGGAAACAGCATCGTATTTCTGGAGACCAGTGAAAGGATACAACTCCCTTCCTTGGTCTTATGTGCAATCGAGTCAGCAGCTCAAGTCTACCCACACAGATCAGTGGTTCTTTTCATGAAGGGATTAAACCATACAAATGCAGAAGATCAGGAGAATGTTCTCAGTCATTACCCAACCCTTTCATCTCTGGACAATATTTACATCTTTCCTCTGATAATGGAAGATATTTTCAACAATACGCCTCTTTTCAACTGGTATGAGAAGGTAAGATTTAGAAGACTTTGAGGACTAAAATACAAAATGGGAGCTCAATGTCATTACAATTGTATTCCAGAACAGCTTCCATTCAGTCTCAGTTGTGCCAGTCAAGAATCACAACCCCATTTAAAGCTGAATCTCAGGCAGGTAGAAAAAGAACAGTTCACTTATGTATCAATTAAAAATTGCATTTATTTTGACTAGGTTAGGCTTGATCTTTGAGTCAAATGTAAGTTCGACTCAAACATCGACCATTCACGTGGTTGGCGAACACACAAACAGTAAGGGCGTTTGCCCACCACGCCCCACAACGTACTGCACCCTGACAGTGCATTGTGATTTGCCAAAGAAATGCACCTGACCACAGGTCAGATGCAATGCTTTGGCCAATCACAGTGCATGATGACATCACAATGGGGCCCCCTTGTGAAATCATCACAGTATTTAAGAACTGTCAGGCTGGTGCAGCTGTCAGACGGCTGGAGCCAGTGTCTAGAGCAGAGAGTTTTCTTTTTTTGGGGGGGGGGGGGTCAGTGGTGGCAGCGAGCATCGTGATTGACATTAGATCTACTTTGGGTGACATTTTTTGATATTTGTTTTTAATAAATGACTTATCAAACACTGTCTTCTGTAATTTTTTTACACCACACTTTTTTTGTGAATTAGTGGTACCATGTACCCCATACTCATTCACATGGGGTGGGGGCGGGATTAAGGGGCTTGTTAAAGGGAGCTTCCAGATTTCCTTCAGCCCCCAGCCTGCAGACCCCCGTAACCATTGGTCACAATTATGGGGAAGAGGCCCTTGTCTCATCAGCCCATCAACATGGCGACAAGGTGCTTTGGGGGGGAGCCCCCCATGTTGAGGGCATGAGACCTGGTATGGTTCAGAAGGGGGGCAGAGCTCGCTCACCCCCCCCCACCTTTCCTGAACTGCCAAGCTGCATGCTCAGATAAGGATCTGGTATGGATTTTGGGGGGACCCCATGCAATTTTTTAATGGCAGCTGACAGCTGAAACATTAAAGAATGTTTTCATTACTAAAATACCACATGACTTAACAATAAAACTCATACAATATTTTAGTAGCTGTGCGGTATCTTACTGCTTACTGAGATACAGTGAGATACTGCTTAGTGAATTGTCCCTGTTCGAAGTTCAGGGTTGAACCTTCGTTAGGTTTGAATGTTCGACCGAGAACTGAGCGGGGGTGTTTGGCCCATCAGTAATTTAGACAAAGAACTGATAAAAGTATATAAATTTGCAATTAGTTTCCTGTAATCTGATATGTAGCAGCCCACAGACTGGGAGAAGGAGGGACAGCATACTTAGCCAGTAAGGGCTCTATGGCTTACAAACGTCAGATTTAGATGAGGGTGGGCACGTGGCCCTTCAGTGTGCTGCTGATAAATAATTTTCCACACAAAATTTTCACTCCAACTCCATCAAAGTTGTCCTTTAAAGTATATCTAACATCAAAATGTTCTTGCTTTTTAGTTTTGGATATAGTAGAGAATAGTTAAATTGGGTTTTTATTTAATCTGTGTTCCACTGCAAAACACTTCCTTTATTTCCTGTCATGTAGACACAACAAGATGGAAGAGAAAATCTGTTATCCAAGAAGGGTCCTTATTATTGTGATTACCTAGCCAAGTCAAATAAGGGTAAATTACAATGGTGTATAAGCTATGGTTGTATTAGTTCCATCCTGCTAGACCTCTGTTTCAGGGGATTCTTGGCCAGATTTAGCCCCCTCTTAACCAAAGCTGGCCATACACGTATAGATTTTTTTCCTTTATCCACACTTTACAGAATGGTATACAAATCTTCCACTGCTGCCTTTGTATTTAGACAGCTGGCCCAAGGAACTAGCCGAAATTTGAACAGTGTATGGCCAGCTTAACTAACATACATACAATTATACAAAGTGCACTTAACAGGGAGGTTTTAATTTGCCTCATATGTCATTTATTTTTTTTATATACAATATTGATGTTGCATTGGATGCATGTTTCAAAAGCTGGCTAGAAATGCTTATACTTAGCACAATGGCAAGCACTATCTGCCTAGAGTTTGCATGTTCTGGCTGTGTGGGTTTCCTCCAGGTACTCCGGTTTCCTTCCACACTCCAAAGACATGCTGGTAGGTTAATTGGCTCCTGTCCAAATTGGCCCTAGTATGTGTATGTATGAATGTGAAATAGGGATATTACATTATATTGTAAGCTCCTTGAGGCCAATGAATGTACAGTATATGTAAAGTGCTGCGTAAATTGAAGGCACTAAATAAGTACATGTAATAAATAATTTGTTGGCGGTTTGAATAAATGTTTTTATTGTTTATACTATATCTAGGATAGTTTGGTGTAGTTTTTATGTAGCACCTGTAGGTTTGGGAGTTTGTTTACTAAAGGCAAATAGACTTCTCACTTTACAAGGGAATTTCCCCTAGAACTTAGTGAATGAAATGAAGCTCTGCTGACTTACATCATTCTATCATGTGCAATCAAAAATTATATTTTTTATGTTCCTTGCTTATGATTGGGTATTCACTGAAAAATGAAATTTCACCACTTTCACAAAGCTATGGGGATACTTCCCTCGCAGAGCAACTTCCTTTGCAAAGCAAACAGCCTATTTGCCTTTAGTAAATCAACCCCTTAGTTATTGATTGGTCTACCTACGTACAGGACAAGGCACACTCTTTTGAGGACAGTAAGGTACATATTTTAGACATAAAGAAAATGTAGCTCAAAATACAGGTCATTTCAAAATTCTGGTCAGATTAGAACAACCTATCCCAAACAAAGGTGAGGGACTGCAGCACCATCTATAAGTATCATACAATGGTGCTCCAACATTTTTGCGTCAGCATTTTAACACTTTCAGTTAGGTGACTCCCATTCAACAGCTGCTTCATTGAGGTGCATTTTTACCAAGAATGTACTCCAGTTAAAGCGGAACTAAGCCCTTCTATCCTTTTCAGCTAAAGGATCCTTTCACACTGATGGTCTGATCGGGTCCACCTGTCTGTTTTTCAGGAGGACCAGATTGGACCATCCATAAACCTCTATGGACCGGTTGACACCCGCTGGCATCCAATCCGATCTTGTATGCCAGCGGATTGGATCAGATGACAGTTGGGTGGAAAGGGACTTGTGGTCCGTTGCCATCCCATAGGAAAAAGCAGACTGTGTCTGTGTCCGCTCTGCAGCAGCAGAGCAGACACATACCTGTCATCCGCTTGCTCAGCGGGGATCAGCAGAGAGATCCCTTGCTGAGCAAAAGAATCTGCTGGCGGATCCATCCCATCTGAAAGAGACCTTAAAAGCTGCCATCTTAGCTTCTGTTTGATCTTTACCTGCAATGAGGCTGCACATGTGATCAGTTATGACACCAGCAATTTGATGGTTTTACAGTTTGATTGAGAACACAAGCAACTGTGACAGTTAGCATTCCCAGCATGCCAGGAATGTAACTGTTTTTTGAAACCGGTGAATCAGTGGGGTTGGTTCCGCTTTAACTTCTGCATGACATTATAGTGATTGGTAAGGATGACTGGGATGGCTTTGGTGAAGTTAAAGTCAAATAACAGCAAAATACACATACATAATTAGGAAACACACTAGGGAAAGGATAGATAATGTATCTGTAAAAAAGTGCGCACTATTGTTGTGTTAGCCCATTCAGACTTACAGCAAGTACTCTGTTCTTGGGGGTCTTTAAGTAACCTCCTTTGTCCCAGACCCTTTTCTTTCTTACACACTTTTTGAATCCCAAAGGGACTTTCTTGTTCTGGAAATGTCACTGTTTCGCACCTGGTTTAGTTTTTGTAGTCGACTCTAATATATTACATATTTTGTGAAATATATGTGACATATATGAATTTTTTTAAACAATGGTCTGCATCATCTTGATATATTACCAGTTATGTAGTAGGCCATTGTTAAAACTCAGCACCAGGCAATATTTCTACAAGTATTTTATTGCTGTTTGTAATTCTGCTAGAGAGATTTTACTTCAAGTTATGTCATAGTACCACCGCTGTGATCCAGTGGATGAGTGATCTGGGATCACCAGAATAGAAAAACAAAGAATGTTACAATAGATTTAATCCTTTTCCCACTAGATTAAAAATTGTGCTTGTGTTGCTGCCTTTGCTGGAGTCGGTATTAAACCCCAAACCAACAATATAATATATTTCAGCTTATTAATCAATAGATGTGATGTCTGTCTTTTTTAGACTTTTTCCCTCTCTGTTTCTACCTGATGATCTGGCCAGTAATACACCTCCTGTATTAGAGTGCCCTACTCTGGATGAAGGAGCATAGGGGGTACCTTTGGACAGCAGCATTGTCAGTCTGGCAGGAGGGGAGTGTTAGATGTACTAGTAGATTTAAATACACTAAGGTCCAGCTCACACTTTATAAGCAGCTACAGAAACAGATACCTTTTGGGATAAAAGTTTTACATTAAAGCAGAACTTCAGAGAGAAAGTTTATAAGCTGGCAGTGTGTATGTGTGCGCATGTGTGCGTGTCTGTGGAGGGGGGGGGGGTCAAACCTTAAGGCTAGGTTCACATTTATGCAGTTTGCATTTGATCCATTTCTGCAGTGCATTTTGCATTGTTTGCAGTTTTGCACATGCGTTTTTGCCACGTTTTTAATGCTGTTTTTTTTCTCTCATTGCAGAGCAGATTAAAACACAAAAGCACAAAAAATGCAGCAAAAACGCAAAAAGTCCCTGACCCTTTCCAAAAAACGCACCAGGTAAAAACACGGAGATGTGAACCTGCCCCATAGGAAATCATGTTAAATGGATTGTAGTGCATTTCTGCAAAATGCAAAAAGCTGTGGAAAATGCTTAGGTGTGAACATAGACTAATACAATATGCTGCGTGTTGCTTTCCTCACAGTGTCCTCTTGAAGAAATCCATTGTGCATTATTTGAATTAGGACTTCATTCTCTATTACATTCGCATTGTAAGACCGGCAGCCACTATTCTGTGGCTATGTTGACATATCCAAGATAGAGTCCTCGGCACCATCTCCGTCCTCCACTCCTCCTTTTAAGTGTTATATGCAGTAGAGGATGCTTGTTATACTCACTGTGAAACCTAAGGGGTTAATCCTCTGCATTGTGTAAAAAGGCTGTTTGATCCTGTCTTCTCTGTCCCTCCCCTTTTTAAAGCAAACACCACTTATCTCCAGACTGAACCATAGGCATGCACATTCTCAATTTGGTGTATATTGCTAGAGAGGTTTTTTTCCCTTGGGAGGGTCCAGACAGAGGTCAGGGAAATTCTATCCTCCTAGAGCAGAAAGAAAACTCCTCCTACAAGCTTTAGCTAGTGCTCAGCTGGACACTGATAGAAGTCACAAGACTGCTCTAACTGCTGATGAGAAAAGGTATTTAGCAGTTTATATTTACTAAAATAATTGCACTTCCATGTTCTGTGTACTGTGGGAGACCAGATATAGTGAATGCAGGTCCTTGGTTTAGTAACACTTTAAGTTCAGTGCACATTCTGTGTGTGACTTCTTGCATTTCCCTTTGCATAATGGGAAACTTAGTTTTCTTTCCCCACTTGGATATGATGTGCAACAAGAGATAAAGTCCTCCCAGGAAGGGGCATTATTTTCCAAGAATTGCATGACATCACTGGGACTGAAATTTTTAAATATGAAGTTGTCAGCAATGTAACAGATTATGGAGAGGGACATGCATTTGCAATATTAGCTAGATCTCAGAGTTCAGCTTTAAATAATAAAAGTGGATCATTGTAAGCACCCCTGTCAGTGCTAAATGGTTTGGCTCATCTTTTGTTCTTTTGAGAAACAAAATACTTTCTGGCTGAATCACCAGGTGAAAATAAAAGAAAGAAAGCAAGCCTAAAAACAAAAACTAATGCAGCCACTACTAGTGTTAATTTTGACGTCAAATTTCGATTTAGTTTTAGTCATAGTCTTTTGACTAAAATGCCATTTTAGTTTTAGTTGTATTTTAGTCATCTGAATTGTTTTAGTTTTAGTCATGCTTTAGTCGTCTAAAATCTCCAGTACAATTTTGTTGACTAAAATCTCTGTTACATTTTAGTGGACTAAAATCTAGTAGGTTAAGTTAAATTGTAATGCATTATTGAAGCAAATTCATTATATACCCCTGGAATAAAAATCTAATAAAATGGTATTATTTATGTAAGTAAAGTTTTTGTATATGCACTACAGACACAGATTTAGCAATTGTAATATATAATGTCTTTATAAATAGAACCAAGTTTGGTTACAAGAATATTGCTTTTTTGACTTTTCAGAAGAATAATTTTAAAATATATATATAAAAAAAATGTGAAGGCCGCATGCGCGAAGGCTGAAGATGGCGGTCACACATTGACCTTGCTCAGCTTTACCGCTCTCTCTTACAGCTCCTCCGGAGCTAACATCAGCTACTTAAAGCAGAGAACAGGTATCGGACTCAGTACCACTTGCAGATCCCCATGAGTAAATTCTGGCATCAGAAATACCCTCCATCTCCCGCCAAGCATATGTGTCGCAAGCCGCATCCCCGGCCCCGAGTGATCACACAATCCCAGCAGCGGAAGCTGATGATCCGACAGGTCGTGAGGCAGAGGTAAGTCACCCCACTGCTCTATCTCCCCCTTCTCCTATCCCCTATCTCACAGCAGACATTCTGGATGATAAGTTAAATAGTCTTCTGCAGAATTTATCCCATATTTCTGAGGCAGTGGGGAAAGTAGCACAGGAACTCAGAGGGGAGATAGCTTTGGTGGAAGAACGTACAGACCACCTAGAAACCAAATTTGATGATTTGGTGCATTATGTTCATGTACTGGAGGAAGACAATCATACTTTGAAGCAACAGATGTCCCAGCTACAATCCCTGCAGGAAGATCTGAAGAATAGGGAGCAGAGACAAAATCTTTGTATACGAGGTGTTCCTGAATCAAGAGGAGACACAAATCTGCAAGATTATCTGCAGAGTCTGTTTGGCGCATTGGCCCCGGCGGTTCCGGACATAGATTGCCGAATGGATAGGGCCCACCACTCTCTTGCCCCGAAACCTCTATTGGGTGCGAGGCCAAGAGACTTCATTGCCCGGTTTCAGTACTATGATTGTAAGGAATCTCTGATGAACCCTACATGCAACACTACCTTGGTTGACTTTAGAGGGGAAAAAAATTCAAGTCTATAGTGATTTGTCTCCTATCACACTGAGATGTACACTTCATCCGCTTACTCTGATGGCACTCAACACACAATCAGAAATCTTCAAGAAGTAGAGGCGTTTCTGCGTAACCTAGGCTTACCCCCTCTCCCAGATGAAGCCTTTGCACTACCTCTACCCAAGCCAAGAGCGGTCAACACTCCTAACAAGATGTGGACCCAGGCAAGATCCAGAAACAAGACACGCCTCCCAATTCCGCCCGCTGCCTGGTTTTCTTCTGTTGCCTGATGACATCATGCAAAGTGCAGCTGTTGATATTTAAGACTCAATGTCTACAGACATGCTTTGCCCATCAATTTGGATATCCTCTTCAGGATACCTCTGATACCCTATCGGGATCTTCTCAGATGTTGTGCTGTTATTTGCTGTTTAATTTGGAAGAGAGGAGTGAAGTTACTGTTTAGTTTTCACCCTTCCCATGTTGTCCCCAAACATCTACAGCTATTGCTGTAGATGCCTGGGCGGCCTTGGCTGCTCAGGGCTCCTCCATGTTTTGGTATCTTACTATGTCTGCAATTTCTCTCTTTTTTTAGATTTGTTTACTTTGTGTCTGCTAGTAATTTTGCGAGGCACTGGATGCGTCTTTCTTAGTCAATGTTTTTTGTGTTATTCTTTGTTGGAACAGCATGGTTTATTTGTCATACTGCCCTGCATACAACTGCCCCATATTCAGAATACGCCAACATGTCTTTACGACTTTACTCATGTAATTTTAAGTGTTTAAGGCCCTCAAATATTTTCCTGTAGCATACTCCGCCATGGATGGCACAGGTAAAGCAGGTGTTGCTATTCTTATCAGAAAAGGTTGCCCTGTCCGGGTGTTGTCCTCTGTACTAGACACCCAGTGCAGATTTATACTACTTCAGTGTCAATATGGTGATGTCTATATTTCACTTATTAATGTTTACGCTCCTAATACTAATCCATTGGTGTTCTTTAGAGATACTATCTCCCCACGTTTGGCATCTTCACACCCTTTCACGATTATTGGAGGAAACTTTAATTTATCTATATCAGCTGCCCGAGATAGGAGATCTCTTCGGGGGCCAACTGCCCTCAAAACAAGTTTTAAAACAATCCACCTCTTTTTCATCAATGGATCAGAGGACATAAGCTGTTTGATATTTGGAGAATACAACACTCGAATGCTAAACAGTATTCATTCTTTTCCCCTGTGCACCACATCTACACCAGACTAGATTACTTTTTGCTTTCAGCCCACCTACTTAAACAGACAGTAGGCTCTGATATTGTCCCCAGCTCCTGGTCTGATCACTCTTTTTTGGCTCTAGATCTGTTGGTAGATCGATTAAATTCACGCACATGCCATTGGCGCTTGAATGACACACTTCTATGTCAAACAGGAGTCAACACTTCTATTTCAAAAGCATTGCGTGAGTTTTTCAAACTCAATACTGAATCTGTGTCAGCATGTTCAACTTTGTGGGAAGCCATTTTATAATGGAAAGCTCATGTCTTAAGAAATCCCTGCTTCATCAGAAAACTGACCTTATGAACCAATTATATCAAGCGGAAAAAAAACTCATCGATTCACCCTCTTTACCTAAACTTTGCTTAGTGGTACAACTTAAAGATCAACTTAAGTCCCTTGAGGACAGTTCTATAGCAAAGAAACGTTTTACCAATACACTAATAAACCTCATAGGATGCTGGTTAATAAATTGAAAACACATTGGACTACTCACGCTCCTGATTTTTTGTTTCAAATGGATGGCACCCCTATGTATTGCCCCCAACAGATAGCCCAAGTGTTCGGAGACTTCTATCATAAGCTTTATAACTGCTTATCGCCAGACGTACATCCCACTTCCCATAGAGATTCTTTCAATGCTTTTTTTTCAGCCTTTCATCTCCCTAAACTTGAAAGGGAAGATAGATTAATCCTAAATGCACCCATTACTATGAAGGAGCTATGTGCAGTTGTTAAGGAACTACTGTTGCACAAAGCGGCTTAGGGGCTCTGGATATTACCAAATACTATTTAGCCACTCACTTGAGACCAACGCTGTCATGGTTCACCCAAAAACCCCAGAACAGATGGACGGAGATTGAATTAGGATATATTTATCCAATTCACACATGTTCATTGCTACGCCCTTTTCATTGAGCACTACCCCATCCCCTTCCCACCTATGCTTGAATCTATGAAATTCACCCTCAAAATATGGTCGGCCTGTGTGAAATCCCAGCAGTTATTATCCATATACTTTCCATTGTTGAATGTTTTGTACAATCCAGAGCTCCCAGATAGTCTATCTTACCCACATATGACCTCTTGGGCAATTAGCGGGATATTTCAACTCTGTCATCTGACCAATCCTGTTACATGCAAGATTCCATCATTTTAGGAGCATAGGGCTGGAAATCCACGTTACCGGCATCAGCCAGATATACCTATTTGCAGTTCCATCATTATTTCCATACCTTGAATTCATCTGTAACTCTAGCCCGCCCTACAGATTTTGAGAGGATAGCGGCTAAAGGCCCCTCCCAACAACATCTTATCACCTCTTTGCATAAGCTACTCCTCAATAGCGGTCCTCTTATTGATAACCCCCACCGTTACATGAGGAGATGGGAAGAGGAATTTATATGCTCAATCTCTCTGAAATGTTGGCAGATGATTTGAGACTCTGTTACTAAAACCTCTCGTTGTGCTGTGTATAAAGAAAATGTATATAAAATATTGATGCATTGGTACAAGACCCCTGTAGCGCTTCACGCAATCAACCCAAATCTGTCTGACAAATGCAGGAGGTGCATGGGAGGAGTAGGCACCTTATCACACACATCTTTTGGTTCTGTCCACAGATTGTGGGTTATTGGACTACGGTTAAAATAGTTTTGTAGCAAGTACTCAATGTTATCCTTCCCCTAGACCCACTACACTATCTTTTGGGGCTACCCTTTAGGGTTATTTCTAAGCAATCTAAGAAGTTGGAAATACATATTCTGACGGCTGCTAGACGGGTGATACCACAATTCTGGAAATCAGTCGATGTCCCCCCATTAAATCATCTTTTAAGAGTGATCTCTGAAATCAGAGAAATGGAATATATTACAGCTCGAGTGGGTGACTACTCAGGTAATTTTTGATTTGTTTGGGAACCATGCGGTCACTCTCTCTCTTTAGTAGAATTTCTTCCTCACCCCCTCTCCCCCACCCCTTATATAGCTCAGATTCCTTTTTACTTTTCAAGCCTCTGACAATTATTGTAACCCAACAATGTGCAGGTTTAGGTTGTCTTGTGTTTTTGTAATGTACAGTTTACCATGCTGTCTAATTATGTTCATATTTCTTTTGTTTCTGTTCTCTTTTATATTGATTGTGGATTTCTTTCAGTGCAACGTTAACACCAAAAGTGTTGTTGTAACATTGTTGTGAAAAATAGGCTTTTGGCCCTTAATACAAATTTACAACAATAAAAAATAATGTAATCTCAATTGCCTGTAATGCCTTGATACATATTACATGAACTTTAACAGTTCAAGTAACTAAACACAACAAAAAATGTCTACAGCTATAAGTACAGGCACATCATAGCACACAAATATACTCAAGGGTAATAATAAGTTCTAGAACCAAAATCAGCTTACTGTTCACAAAAAAAGCAGTTTAAAGCGAATTCATGTGGGTAAACATCCCTCCCTTACATTTTTGTTCCGTGTTCATTCGTTGATGACACTTGAAATTGATTTTCATAGTTTTTGTTAATTGCAAACAATTCACTTTTCAGTGAATGCCGTCAACAAAAATTATGACGAAAATATTTTCATCAACGAAACTACCACGAGCCACCACATCTAACAATTGGTAAGCTGCAATATAATAAATGTTTACTTTTGTGTTTAATACCACTTTAAGCTCTAACAATAAACATCCTATAAAGTGACACTAAACTATACAAGTATGTATTCTTAACTCAAAAAAGTACTTTCTCATTTGAGAGAAAGGTACTCACATTTACAAATATGTAAGAGACAGAAAACAACTCAGCCACTGTTCCTTCCGACGGCATGATGATGTCAAAATAGGCTCTGCCCCAACATGTTTTGTCGTAGGAGACATCAGCTGGCCCCTTGAGAATGTTTTTCTTAAATTATTAAAAGAATCAGGGGATTTTACACTATGAAGCTTTTGTCACTTTTTTTCTCACTGAAATCCTGATACATGCTGAGAGGCAGTGCTGCTTATAGCTGATCCTTACTGGTGTACCCTGTGGTTCTTAATCTCTGTGCTGGATTGCTGCAAAGGTCCCCAGGCATCTAAGAGCATTTTAAGATTTCCTACAATTTTAGGGTCTTTCTTTTTGGTAAGAGGATGATTTTTGGAAGAGGCGGTGGAATTCACAAGGGGATTTCAAATGTCACTTCATTAGATATAAATTTTGGTGGACCTTATTTTTTTTCCACAATTGGTTTATTAGTCATATTTTATATACGCATTGATTTCATTATATAGACTTAAAGGTACAGCGCAGCAATTTTTATTTCTGGATTTATCATACATTTATATTTGAGTGCAGCTGTACAATTATTTATTTATCCTTTTTTACATTAAGCACAGTTTTTTTGTTTTGATATTTTCTGAATGGTTTGAGGTTGTAAGTGGCATTCCAGGGCTCTTTCCTGGGATCAATTCTGTTTAGCTTGTCTATAGACAATATAGTGATTGAAATAAATAGTTTAATCTATCTAAGTTTACAAGAAGACCTTGATAAAATAGAGGGTTGGACAGCTATATGGCAACTGAGGCTTAATGTTGAAAAATGTAAAGTAATACACTTGAGAGCTAAAAATACATCTTTTGAATGCAAGACACCCATTAAAGGGGAAAGTGGGAAGTGAGAATGGATCCTGGATGGGTCCTTATACACCACATACTCAACAAGAGCATGCAATGCAAAGATAAATAAATAAATATATTGGTGTAGCTCTGTTGCATAATGTAAAATCAAAAAATATATAAACCATAGTCATATTGTAATTACATAAATATATATTGTGATAAATTCAAAGTGATCTGATCCTCTAGGGAACTAAATGTGACACATTAGTTAAAGATAGTTATTTAGAGGTTGTATAATAAATTACCATATCACCCAGTAGATGGCCTCCATTCAGTAGCCAAAAAAGACATGCACAAAAAGGGGGAGTTGTGAAAAGAAATTCACAGAGAAAGTGGCTACATTATGAACAGAGTGTGACAATCAGAAAAATTTCCAAAAATTATGCTTTATTACATATACAAGTTTGACATTTGGGCAATCGCCCTGGTTTACCATCACCTCAGTATGAGACAATACACACAGACCTAAAACCATATAAAATGACACCAAGACCGGTCCAAATACTTGTGCAACAAAGACAGTGACTACTAGAGCCTAAAGTCTTTGTAGCACTGGCTCACAGGTGAACACTTCCCACAGGAGGTGTATGCAAAAATTATACCATAGGTATACCATGTAACATGTTGTAAACATGTAGACATATGCTACTACCAGAATGGTTATATCCCAAGCAGGGAGTGTCAAAACATTACACTATAGATATAAAATATCACATGTATGCAGTGCAGCAAGCACAGTATGCGTCAAAAAGAGAAGCATGCCTCTAGGCCTATAAGAGACAAAAAATAAATGTCATATATAAAATGCAGTACACTCCTATGCCGGCACATGTGGTTGGGGCCCATTCATCTGTAATATAAGCGACTGTTTCCTTAGGGCTCTTAAATGAGAATAAGCCCCATTTGTTACCAGGATGGAAGGATAGATGCAAATAGCAGAGCACTGCTTGAAATGGTTTCTTCACCACTATATGTGGACTACACACCACTTTCTGTAAGGAAAACAAGACAAATCCCAATAAATCTTCTGCCTGTTGAGATACACGTGGTATATCCTGTTTCCTATGAAAAGCACCATGATGTCCCCATCCTGTAGTGAAACAAACAATATGTGGAAAGTCACTGGAAGAGCTTTACTCTATATAAGATGTATAGGTTATATCGATCACAGAGGACCATATAACTACTGTCCTGTAACAGTCGACTCACCACCTGCGCAATGGATAGTAGGAGAGGAAAAGATGTCCTTCATAGGTACTGCCTTACAAGGCCAGAGAGGCCAGGGAACAACCGCTGACATCAGCCGATATACCGCGGGTTCCAGCCTCTTCTCGGCGCCTGTGCTGCTTAAGCCTGCCTCGTGGCATGTGAAGATGGCTTCCTCCTTGTAGGTCAGCGTGCGTTCCACCTAGTGCGCATGACCGGAAGTGACGTATCTGACGTATGACGTCAACGCGTTTCGCCGATGGGCGTATCTCACTCAGCTTCGTCAGGACCAATTGAGTCTGAAAATCTAGGGAAATCTGTTTCTTTTTTAGACCAACAAGATGGAGAACCTCCTCGCACCAATCAATTACAGATGGGAAGAGGATCCAAAAAGAAAGTAGAGGAATCCTTAAAAAACAAACATCAGGAAGACAAGGGCAGAACAAGAAGTCAGAGGAGGTAGTAGATGGAAGTATTCATGATAAAAAGGTAATCAATTTGGCTAATTTTCCACTCAAAAGGGAACATGTCTCTTTACTAAATAAGGGTATGTCCTTTTCACCAGTGACCCCCATGGATGAGTTCGAGGTATTTAAAGATGTCAATTTATTTTTAAGAAAAGTTTTCTTGAGAATGATACATGGTAATCCCACTATTTTGGAGGATATGGCCTCTGACTCATCCATGGAGGATCGCAAGATGCTCAATGTGTTGATATCTCTCATGGAGGAAAGTGAGGATGGTGATGAGAACGAAATAGATCTGGATAATCACAGCAATGTGATTAGAAAAGTTGATCTGAATATTAGATCAACAAAAATGCCGAAAATACGTTCCAACATGAGGATTTCGACATTTCTAGATTTTGTTGCTGATGATCTTAAAAATCTTGAGTGGAAAATGCCAATTGGTGATAATCTTACAAAAAAAGAAAGAAAAGCCCTCAAAGAATTAAAAGAGACTAAGAATATTGTAATTAAGAGAAGTGACAAAGGGGGTAATGTAGTTATTTTAAATGAACAAAACTACGTTAAAGAGGTGAAGCGCCTATTAAGTGATCCATCTACATATAGGAAAGTAGCCACTAATCCTTTTCATGTGGTGGCAAAAAAATTAAATTCCATCTTAACATTGGGAAAAGAAGTGGGTCTGTTAACCAAAAAAGAGTATGAATATCTGGGAACTGAAGAATTTAACTATCCTACCTTTTATATTATCCCTAAAATACATAAAAATCAAGAAAATCCTCCGGGTAGACCGATTGTCTCTGCCATTAATGGTCCCCTAGATAAAACAGGGAAATATATAGATCTGTTTCTCAAAGATATGGTCCCTAATCTCCCCTCTTATGTAAGAGATACTAAAGATGTGTTGGTCAAGATTGAAAATATGATTATTAATGAAAATTCCATTCTAGTGGGAATAGATGTGGAATCACTTTACACTTCTATCCCACATGAATGTGGTGTGAGATCGGCTTCTTACTTCCTTGATAAAACATACCCTACTTTAGGAGGACAGAATGAATTTATTAGTGAGTTGTTGGACTTTGCATTACGACATAACTTTTTTCAATTTAATAATACCTTTTATCAACAGACTAAAGGTACTAGTATGGGAGCACCGTGGGCCCCGGCCTACGCATGTCTACATTTGGGTTTCTGGGAGGAGCAGGTTGTCTTCAGATCATCAAGGTTTCTTGTCAATGTCCAGATTTGGTTAAGATATATAGATGATGTGTTCCTGTGAGGGACCGCCGAGTGGCACCACTAGCACTCCACTGGTCAGGCGTGCCCAGAGTGCGGAGTCTAAGCCCCAGGGTACTTGTTCACCAGGGCCCCTGATGGTGGGGATGGACTTGTAGTACCCCGAGACCAGGTCGCCTCTACTGAGCACACCTGTCAGTGGTAGTGGTGTTCGCCAGGGGTTCCAACCAGGGAGAGCCAGATGTGAGGAGGTCGGGTGACCCCGATGGGATGGATGGATGGATGGCGGAGCAAGTGCGTAGTCAGACAGGCCGAGTCGGTAATGTAGAGGACGGTAAGGTACAAGGGAGCAGGCAGAGAATCGTCGGGTCACACGCCAGGTCAGCAACAGGAGGTCAGATCTAATAAGGGGCATCCAGGAAGAGAGGTCAGGCAAGCAAGGGTCTGGGCAGGAGAAATCAGCAAGGTCAAGAGTAATCCGGGTCAATAACTTACTAGGCACAGGTACAGGAACACAGGAAGCAGGTAAGACCAGAAGGCAACGAAATGACAGCTCAGGGACCTTTAAATATCCCGCCCTGCGCTGCCATTGGTGCCCAGCGGGCGGCCGCGGCTTCTACTGCGCATGCGCGTACTCGAACGCCGCGGCCGGCCCGGACCTAGTGCCCGTGTACTGGGTGGAGCAGTGCGCCTGCGCCGGGCCCATCGCGGCGGGGATCGAGGAGATCCCTGACATTGCCCCCCCCACGGGCAACCTCCGGATGCCCACCCGATCTCTCCACCACGGGTGATCACAAAGAAACCCCCGGACAAGCCTAGGTGCATGGACATTATGGGCTGGTTCCCACGAATTGTCCTCAGGGCCGTAGCCCTTCCACTTGATGAGAAATTGGGTCTGGCCCCCCCTTCGTCGGCACTTTAAGATTGTCTCCACCTCGAATTCTTCTTCCTCTTCAACCGTTACGGCCTCCGGGGGCCTGGATTCCCGTTCTGGGAAGGCATCAGGGACTACTGGTTTCAACAGGGACACGTGGAAGACAGGGTGGATCTTGAGTGTCTCGGGGAGAACAAGTTCATAGGCCACCTCATTGACCATCCGTTTGATGCAAAATGGGCCTATAAATTTAGGTCCCAATTTCTTTGACGGGCAGAGCATCCTCAAGTTTGACGTAGCCAGCCAAACCTTCTCTCCGGGCTGCAACACCAGATCCCCTCTTCGCTTCCTATTAAAAGCCCTCTTGTAGTCTTCTTGGGCTTGACGGATGGCTTCCTGTAGTTTCCTATTGTTGGAGGTGAAGAAGGTCAGTGCATCCTGTGTCGCTGGAATCGGGCATTCCGGGACCAAGTCCGGGAGGAAGACAGGATGAAACCCATAGTTGGCAAAGAACGGGGACTGCCCAGTTGCTGAATGGCAAGCGTTGTTGTACGCGAATTCTGCCAAAGGGAGGAGTGGCACCCAGTCGTCCTGAGAGAATGATGTGTAGCATCGAAGGTATTGCTCCAGGGTCTGATTGGTCCTTTCGGTCTGGCCATTGGTCTGAGGGTGAAATGCCGAGGAAAGGGACAGCTTGATATCCAGGGCTTTGCACAATGCCCTCCAAAACCGCGAGGTAAACTGCACCCCTCGGTCCGAGACAATGTCTTCGGGAACCCCATGCAGTCTAACGATCTCTCGAATAAAGACTTGCGCCGTCTCGGCTGCTGATGGAGTCTTCCGTAAAGGGATGAAATGGGCCATCTTGGACAAGCGGTCCACGACCACGAGAATTGCTGTGTGGTCCAGTGAAGGTGGAAGCTCAACAATGAAGTCCATGGAGATTTTCTGCCAGGGCCGTTCAGGGATGGGCAATGGACGTAGCAGGCCCCACGCCTTATTTCTTGAAGGCTTGTTCCGCTGGCAGATGGCACAGGAGCCCACGTAGTTCTTACAATCCTTAACCATGTCCGGCCACCAGAAGGAACGTCGGAGAAGTTCCAGGGTCTTGACCGGCCCGAAATGTCCTGCCAGTGGATGGTCGTGGCAATGTCCCAAGACTAAGGTTCGGGCATCCTCCGGCACCACAATCCGGTCCTCCCTCCATAGGAGTCCCTCCTTGTTCTGGAGGGGGGCCCCATCGGGGGTGGACATTGCTGTGGACACTCTCAGGATCTCGGAGCGAAGGTTTGTCTAAAGGGCCAAGAAATTTCCTGCAGGAAGAACAGTGTCGGGCACTGGAATCTCCTTGGTGTCCTCGTACATGCGCGACAACGCGTCAGGCTTCGTGTTTTTCGAGCCGGGCCTGTATGTGATGTGGAACTGGAACCTCGAGAAAAACAATGCCCATCTTGCTTGGCGTGGGCGTAGGCGTTTGGCCGTCCTCAGATATTCCAGGTTCTTGTGGTCCGTGAATATCAGGATGGGATGGGAGGCACCTTCCAGCAGGTACCTCCATTCTTCTAAGGCGGTTTTGATAGCCAGTAGCTCGCGATCCCCAATGTCATAGTTCCTCTCCGCAGGGGTAAGTTTCCGTGAAAAGAATGCTACTGGGTGAAGTAATTCCTTGGCGCCCTTCCTCTGGGAAAGGATGGAGCCAACCGTGTTTTCAGATGCATCTACTTCTAAGATGTAGGGCAGGGAGGCGTCGGGATGACCCAGAATGGGTGCCGAGGTAAATAACCTTTTTAGTGCTTCAAAAGCTTCCTGTGCCTCGGGCGTCCATCTGAATCGCGTCCCAAGCTTGGTTAACTGAGTGATGGGGGAGACCAGACCCGAGAAGTTCTTGATGAACTTCCGGTAGAAACTTGCGAACCCAATAAAACGTTGGACACCTTTCCTGTCCGTGGGTTCAGGCCAATCTAGGATCGCTGAGACCTTCTGAGGGTCCATCGCGACCCCCGTGGTGGAGATAATCAGACCCAGAAATGTAACGCTAGCCTGTTCAAAGCAGCATTTCTCTGCTTTAGCGTACAACCCGTGCTGCCGCAACCGCCCCAACACCTTTGTTACATGTACCCTGTGCTCCCCCAGGGAGGATGAAAAAATCAAAATGTCGTCTAAGTAGACGATGACAAAGATGTCCAGGAAGTCCCTAAAGATGTCGTTTACAAAGTGCTGGAAGGTGGCTGGCGCATTGCACAACCCGAAAGGCATGACTAGGTATTCAAAATGGCCGAAACGGGTGCGGAAGGCCGTCTTCCACTCATCCCCCTCCCTTATGCGAACCAAATTGTAGGCTCCCCTTAAGTCCAACTTGGTAAACACTACCGCAGCTTTTAGGCTCTGGAATAATTCAGGTACCAGTGGTAATGGGTAACGATTTTTAATTGTGACCCTATTCAGCTCCCGATAGTCAATGCATGGCCTCAAAGTCTTGTCCTTCTTTTCTACAAAGAAGATCCCTGCACCTGCTGGGGAAGTGGAGGGACGGATGAATCCCTTTCGGAGGCTATCCTCAATATAGTCCTTCAGGGCCCCTAATTCTAACTCAGAAAGGGGAAAAATTCGCCCGAACGGAATTTCAGAACCGGGCAACAGATCAATAGGACAGTCATATGGGCGGTGGGGGGGGTAGAGCATCTGCTCCCCGTTCACTGAACACATCAAGAAACTTATGGTAGGCTGCAGGAATCACTTGTTTTAGGCTGTCATCCCCTTCAGAGCACAGGAGGACCTGGGGGACCTCCGGGCCCGAAGTTCGACACAGTTCCCGACAATATGGGGAAGGGAACGAGACAACCCCAGTCTCCCAGTCAATTTGGGGGTTATGGGCCCGCAACCAAGGGAGCCCCAGAATGACTGGGAAAAGGGGTGATGCAATAGCATCCAGGCGGAGGAGTTCCCGGTGCTGACCGGCAATGGAAGTCACAATGGAAGGGGTCTCCTGGTTAACTACTCCTGACTTTATCCGGGAACCATCAGCCAAAAAGATGTGAAACCCCTTCTCCTTTGGGCGGAGGGGAATACCCTGCTGGTGAGCAAAATTGATATCCACAAAACAGCTGCATGCCCCCGAATCAACTATGGCCGTCACCTCCACGGTCCTTTCTGAAAGCTGAAAGGAGAGGGGAACAACTAAGTACTGGGACGGATTCATATTGCCAACAGATAATGAAGATGAGGTGAACTTACTCAGTTTCTGCGGGCAGGAACGCACCATGTGACCAGCTTCGCCGCAGTACAGGCACAGATTCTGGGAGCGTCTGCGCTGGCGTTCCTCAGGCGATAGTTTAGGCCGAGCCAGGCCTAGCTGCATGGGTTCGGGAGCATCTTCAAACGGCAGGTTCTGGATGCTTGGCCTAGTATGTTGACTGGATCCCTGAAATGACCCCCAGAGATTTCCGCGACCCTGACCAGACCTCTCCAATCTGCGCTCCCGTAGTCTACGGTCAATTTTGATGGTGAGTGCAATCAAGTCCTCTAATGTCTCGGGCACCTCCACCCGGGCGAGCTCGTCTTTCAGAGCCTCTGATAGGCCCATACGAAACTGGTGCAAAAGTGCGAACTCGTTCCAACGAGTGTCACCCATCCAGCGCCTAAAGTCAGAGGCGTATTCCTCAGCCGCCCGCCGACCTTGTCGGAGTGCGTATAGTGTGGCCTCGGCCGAGGCTGCCCGTTGTGGGTCATCATATAGAATGGCCATAGCGTTAAAGAAGCTGTCGACCGTAACCAGGTGAGGGTCATTGTTTCCCCTTAGTCGGTGGGCCCAGTCTTGGGGTTCATCCTGCAACAGGGAGACAACAAACCCCACTTTCACTGACTCTGTCAAAAAGGTCCGTGGCTGTAGTTCAAAATAGAGCAGACAGGAGTCACGGAATGACCGAAAACGTGTGCGATCCCCATGGAAGCGCTCGGGTAAGGGTACTCGGGGTTCCGCCATAGGGAGTGATGTGGGAGGCCCAGGGGCCGGCTCGTGGGCTGCTGCGACCGGTGGTACAGGAGCCGGGGCCTGTGAAACAGGAACAGATATGGTGCAGGCCTGAAACCGATTCTCGATCTGCAGACATCTGTCCTGTAATGTGTTTACAGCTTGCGTCAGGGTAGCCAGGTGCCTGCAAACCTTGTCGAACGGGGAGAGTCCTCCTCGAGGCTCAGTCATGGCCTTCTGGTACTGTGAGGGACCGCCGAGCGGCACCACTAGCACTCCACTGGTCAGGCGTGCCCAGAGTGCGGAGTCTAAGCCCCAGGGTACTTGTTCACCAGGGCCCCTGATGGTGGGGATGGACTTGTAGTACCCCGAGACCAGGTCGCCTCTACTGAGCACACCTGTCAGTGGTAGTGGTGTTCGCCAGGGGTTCCAACCAGGGAGAGCCAGATGTGAGGAGGTCGGGTGACCCCGATGGGATGGATGGATGGCGGAGCAAGTGCGTAGTCAGACAGGCCGAGTCGGTAATGTAGAGGACGGTAAGGTACAAGGGAGCAGGCAGAGAATCGTCGGGTCACACGCCAGGTCAGCAACAGGAGGTCAGATCTAATAAGGGGCATCCAGGAAGAGAGGTCAGGCAAGCAAGGGTCTGGGCAGGAGAAATCAGCAAGGTCAAGAGTAATCCGGGTCAATAACTTACTAGGCACAGGTACAGGAACACAGGAAGCAGGTAAGACCAGAAGGCAACGAAATGACAGCTCAGGGACCTTTAAATATCCCGCCCTGCGCTGCCATTGGTGCCCAGCGGGCGGCCGCGGCTTCTACTGCGCATGCGCGAACTCGAACGCCGCGGCCGGCCCGGACCTAGTGCCCGTGTACTGGGTGGAGCAGTGCGCCTGCGCCGGGCCTATCGCGGCGGGGATCGAGGAGATCCCTGACAGTTCCTTGTATGGAGAGGAACATCTGAGGAATTAAAACTATTCATGGAGGAGTTAAATCAAAACTCCTTTAACATTGGACTTACATATTTATCTGATGAAAGGTGTATTTCCTTTCTGGACTTGGAAATTAGACTTGAAGACGGAAGACTCCTCACAAAAACTTATAGGAAACCAACTGCTGCCAACACCCTATTAGAAGCCAGAAGCTACCACCCACGTTCACTGATTTCAGGGATTCCAGTGGGACAGTTTTTGAGATGTCGGAGAAATTGTTCGAACATTAATGACTTTAGGATGGAGGCCCAGGACCTCTATAGAAGATTTAGGGAAAGGGGATATTCTCACTCTCAAATTAGAAAGGCTCGGAGACGGGCATATCAAACTGACCGTAAGGATCTATTATCTCCTAAAAAGGATGAGAAGGTTAAATTAAGTGAGCAACCTGTCAGAATGATAACCCAATTTGGAGCCCAATGGCAAGATGTAAAACAAATATTAGAAAAGCATTGGAAGATTTTAACTCAATGTCCCAAATTGAATAAGATTGTAGGTGAACGCCCTCAAATGGTAGCTAGAAGAGCACCAAATCTTGGTGATCTCCTTATTCATTCTGACTATCAACCGTTAAAACAAACAACATGGTTAAAATCACGTACTAAGGGGATGTTTAAATGTGGAAAATGTCAAATTTGTAAATATGTGGACCGCACGGATTCCTTTTATGACTCAGGAAATAACACTCACTATAAAATTCAAAGTCTTATAAATTGCTCCACAGTGAGAGTGCTATATATTTTGACCTGTCCATGTAAAAAGATGTATATTGGTAAGACCAAAAGACAACTTAAAGTACGAATAGGTGAACATCTTAGAGATATTAGATCAAATGATCCTGAAAGCAATCTTGCTCAACATTATGCTAAATATCATGGAGGTAAATTGGATGGCACAAAAGTGAAAGGTTTCTATGCACTGCACTTTCCTCAAAGGAGAGGTGATTTTGACAGAGAACTGCTAAAAAAGGAGAAATATTGGATATATAAACTTGATACAATGTACCCAAAGGGGTTAAATGTGGAATGTGATCTCCAAGTATTTTTGGATAAATAGATTTACATAGTTATGTATCCTTATGTTGCCATGCGTCAGTTGATCTATGGCATTTTTCTGTCTTCACTAATGGGTGAATTATATGTCAAAGAATGAAGGCAAACCTTTTGGCATCTGGGAAATATTGATGATCTGATGGTATAAACCTGAATATAGGTCAAAAAATGTAAAAGGACCGACTGTTGAGCTAACTATGCCCTTCCCTCTCAGTAATAATGATACCATTAAATGGGTATTTGAAGTCTAGGTATCTTTGGCAATATAATCCACAGTGAGATTCGTTAATTAACATTGCCATCTTGTGGTGGCTTTGTGGTAATTCATACTGTACTTTTAGGAACTGTTGATTTAATGAATAGGCCTGGTAATTCCTTCACTAAACATCGCCATCTCTTGGTGAAAGTATGGTAATTTTCCAATTGATTAGTATATACATTTATGGTTTTTTTGATTTGTCTATGCATTGTTGAAATTGTCAAGCCTTTCCTCTCTCTGATATTTCCAGTCGCTTGTTCTTTTAATTGAATTTAATAATGACCAGCAGCTGTGCTAAGTATTTAGCCCCCTTTTTTTCTTCCAATGGGAATAACTGCAAGTTAATTTTTGCATAAATGGGTGGGTCTTAACCCACTATAAATAGAAAATTGGAATGCAGGAATCTCATTGGTCCTGACGAAGCTGAGTGAGATACGCCCATCGGCGAAACGCGTTGACGTCATACGTCAGATACGTCACTTCCGGTCATGCGCACTAGGTGGAACGCACGCTGACCTACAAGGAGGAAGCCATCTTCACATGCCACAAGGCAGGCTTAAGCAGCACAGGTGCCGAGAAGAGGCTGGAACCCGCGGTATATCGGCTGATGTCAGCGGTTGTTCCCTGGCCTCTCTGGCCTTGTAAGGCAGTACTTATGAAGGACATCTTTTCCTCTCCTACTATCCATTGCGCAGGTGGTGAGTGCACTGTTACAGGACACTAGTTATATGGTCCTCTGTGATCGATATAACCTATACATCTTATATAGAGTAAAGCTCTTCCAGTGACTTTCCACATATTGTTTGTTTCACTACAGGATGGGGACATCATGGTGCTTTTCATAGGAAACAGGATATACCACGTGTATCTCAACAGGCAGAAGATTTATTGGGATTTGTCTTGTTTTCCTTACAGAAAGTGGTGTGTAGTCCACATATAGTGGTGAAGAAACCATTTCAAGCAGTGCTCTGCTATTTGCATCTATCCTTCCATCCTGGTAACAAATGGGGCTTATTCTCATTTAAGAGCCCTAAGGAAACAGTCGCTTATATTACAGATGAATGGGCCCCAACCACATGTGCCGGCATAGGAGTGTACTGCATTTTATATATGACATTTATTTTTTGTCTCTTATAGGCCTAGAGGCATGCTTCTCTTTTTGATGCATACTGTGCTTGCTGCACTGCATACATGTGATATTTTATATCTATAGTGTAATGTTTTGACACTCCCTGCTTGGGATATAACCATTCTGGTAGTAGCATATGTCTACATATTTACAACATGTTACATGGTATACCTATGGTATAATTTTTGCATACACCTCCTGTGGGAAGTGTTCACCTGTGAGCCAGTGCTACAAAGACTTTAGGCTCTAGTAGTCACTGTCTTTGTTGCACAAGTATTTGGACCGGTCTTGGTGTCATTTTATATGGTTTTAGGTCTGTGTGTATTGTCTCATACTGAGGTGATGGTAAACCAGGGCGATTGCCCAAATGTCAAACTTGTATATGTAATAAAGCATAATTTTTGGAAATTTTTCTGATTGTCACACTCTGTTCATAATGTAGCCACTTTCTCTGTGAATTTCTTTTCACAACTCCCCTTTTTTGTGCAACTAAATGTGACACACCTACACGTGACACAGAAAACGTGAAAAACAAAATGGTCCCAAATTGACCCAATATAGTGAAAAAAAAAAAAAAAACACAAACAACAGACAAAAAACCCCAAAATCCCTAATTTAGATTGATGGCTTAAAATAAATCAAATATAATAAAAACCTAGTGCCACATAGTGCCACAGTGAATCCCTGAAAAAGGAGGATATACCTCCTAAATAAAGTGATACATGCTCAAACAACACAAAAACCACAATTAAATACAGATGTAAAAAACTCCACCCTATCATAAAGCACATAAAGAACTAAACAATCTAATATGAATAAAAATATTGTATAGTGAAATATACATAGATAAATATTTATAAAATTCCAAAAAAGTGCAAATCAGCAAAGTGATCCAATGATTCAAAACCATGCAGGTGATGCGGTGAATGTGCATTCAAGCCAATGATAATAAATCCTTAAATGTCTGGATTGCCCCCTCAACTCCTTACCGTGACCCAATGGGCCAACGCGCCTATGGGATCACACCAGGATCCTTCACGATCAAAATCTCCTCAGTGGATGGTATCCATAGAAAATCCCCATCAATGGTTGCACTTATACATCACAGGCTCCCCTCCAGATACTGCAATATAGCCAACTCACATATGGATCATAATGATGACAAAAGAGAAAGATCCTCCATAGTGTCATACCATTTATTAGATGTAAAAAAGCAAAGAAACGTCAATTGCCCACTCACTTGGTAACAGATAAATATAAGCATTCAAACCACATGCTATGGGTGGGGCAGAGTGGCTGACCTGAACTAGTTGCGGAAGCTGGGCAGATGGTGGCAAAAGCCACAGAGTACATACAAAGCTCTTGGTCTGCCTGCTTACTTAGTGATGGTGAGAGCCCTGAAAAGGAACCACCTGGTCTTCACCAGAGCTCCTAGAATTGGTGATGTTAAGCTGCAGGTGATACCCAGGTTGTGGTCCTTTGGCTCACCTAAGCAGACTGCAACTGACAACAGGTGAACACAACCTTGCAGTGCTGGCGCACTGGATGCACTAGGTAGCAGGTAACACAGGAGTGACAGCTAGAGTGCATGGAATTACAGAGAGAGACAGATGTGAAACACAGGCTGGAGGTGCACAGGTGCTGATAACAAGAGGCTGGTTGGGACTCACAGGGAAACATACTGGTGCAGAGAAGTAGGTAAGTGAGTATAGAGGAAGACATGGTGGTGAGTGTTAACTGGATGCTGGCACAAGTGCATGGGGTCACAGGAGCAGAACACAGGCCTGAGATCACCAGGATCACAGGATCAGGGGCAAGGACATAGGCTGGAGTGCACAAGGCTGGATGGAAGCTAGAATTACCAAAGACACTGGGGAGTGCTCAGATTACAGATACATTCAGGTTCTGGTAGACACTGAGAACACAAGAGGTCATGGAGACCACAATAGAAGCCACTGGGAAACTCTAGAAAATACACTAGGAAACACAGGGGATATGGATGCTAGCATGTGGATGTGTTGCTCGAGCTCTGAGCAACCCACATGCTAGTCATGTAAGACGGAGCCCCCACTGTCACTGGCTGGAAGCTGACAGCTGCACACAGAGGCAAGACCCAGTGCTGGAGCATGGAACAGATACATGTGACAAAGGCTCTTATGAGGGATATAATTGGAATATACAAATCTTTCAATGGTGGCTGTTGTATTGGGAGAAATTTGTGTAATCTAAGGTCTCTGAAGAAGACACCCTACCACACAATGAAATTGAATAAGAAGTGGTTTGGTCATAAAAAGGGTTATTTAAACTCCCTTCCACAGTATGTGGTAGCAGCAGAGAGTATAAATAATAAAAAAAAAACTATTGCTCAGTGAACACATTATACAGGGATGTGGAAATTCATGGTCAAATACACACACACATATAGGTTGAACTGGACGGACCTGTGTCTTTTGTCAACCTTGCTAACTGTGTAACTATGGAAATCTGGACATGTCCTTGTTTCAGTAAATGAGATTTGCTATACTGTATGTAGTTAGATATATTCAACTAGACTTGTTCTGTTATGATGAAGATGTTTCACCACTTGTCCAAGCAGATTCCTGGGTTCCATACAGAACTTAGAACCAGGGGCGGACTGATAACTCATGGGGCCCCCGGGCAATAGGGGATCATGGGGCCCCTGTGTCCTTGCCCAAACTCAAAAAAGCCTATGAAAAAGGTACCAGGGGCATCTCATGGGGCCCCCTACTGACCACGGGCCCTCGGGCAGTGCCCGAGTTTCCAAATGGTCAGTCCTCCCCTGCTTAGAACTATAGATCTTAGAACTTTGAACTGAGGAAGTTGCTTGGATGAGCGGTGAAACATCTTCATCATAACAGAACAAGTCCAGTTGAATGTGAAATGTGACTACTCTACTACCCATACCATGATCTGTGTAAATGAGAACCTGTAAATGAGCATAATGACTGAATCCTCACATTTCTTTTCACCTGTTCTGTCTAGATTAATAGTACTTTGGAAAAATATTGGATCCATGTAAGCGCAGATGGATGCAGACTAGCAGTGATCTGGAAATATGGAGGCATTTATATGGACTCAGATATCATTTCAATATGGCCTATACCCCATACAGACTTTCTAGCAGGTGAATCACATCAAGATTGCAGCAATGGTGTTTTTGGATTTCCTCCCCAGCATAACTTTACCTGGACGTGCATGGAAAATTTTGTTAAGAATTATAATGGCAATTTATGGGGAAATCAAGGGCCTCGTCTCTTAACTCGTGTTTTGAAAACGGTATGTGATTTACCACGTTTCAACAATACAGAGGATATCATGTGTGGCAACATTTCCTTTTTGAATCCTCAAAGATTTTATCCCATTTTTTACCCGTCTTGGGGAAAGTACTATGAGGTCTGGACCAAGTTGCCAACTTTCAATGAATCCTATGCTTTGCACCTTTGGAATTATATGAATCATAACCGTAAAGCTATGATACCAGGGAGCAACACTTTGGTGGAACATCTCTATCAACAGCATTGCCCTTCTACATATGCAACGCTTCAGAGGAATGAAAGTATTTATACCTAGTGATGGCAATGAAGAAAAAGTACAATGCTATTTGTGCTAACTTTGTTTTAAAGTATGTTTTAAAGTGTATACATTCTTGAACTGCTATTTTATATCACTTTTTAATTGTTTATCTTATTTTTTCCTTTTCCAATAAACACAAAAATGCATTAAATGCAGTTTGAGTGTTGGTAGCCCTGACTTGTTGTCAGCTTCAACCAAACTGGCCAGGGACACCTCCTATCATCTCCATGCTGAGGAACTAAAGCTGGCCATCCATGGAATGAAATTCAGTAGGGACACAAGAGTACTGACCTTCTGAAAAGTAGCATGATAAAGACAGGAACAATACGCAATGATTTATAGTCAGGGAGAGTACTAAACCCTCAATACACTGCAGATCTCCAAAAAGGTGTAGAAGATGATGCATGTCTTAGTAGACCTGACGCATCTCCCCCACTCTCGGAACTAACAGAAAGTAGTGGAGTGTTTAACTTTTAATGTATATTTATGTAGTGTTTTTCCTGCAGATGCTGCTCGGTAGATTGGGTTCTCTGTTCTTCTGCTTCAACTCTGACCTCAACAACCTCAGCCCCACTGACATATCAGGTTAAGCAAATTTATACTGCACTGCTACTGGGAGCAAAAATATAGATACCTTGCACACAACTAAGGTTCATATCAGAAAGCAAATATCAGACCAGTTAGTAGTAAATGAACCCAACATATTGCCATGTGTTGCAGTAAATAGCAGTATGCACATAAATGAGTAAGTAAATGATTATGGATTCAGACTTAAGCAGCACTGGCATTAATAGGGTAAGGGGATAGCTCCTTGTTGGGTGAAAGTTTGATGAATAACCACAATGGTGTTGCTAATAATGGGGTGTACTTTAGGGGTCAGGAATGTTTACCTGGTCAACAAAAAAAAGAAAAATACTCTATGGCATATTGTGAATCATAAATTAAAAAGAGCTGCCTATCCCATGTGAATATATACATGAAAAACAAATAAGGAAAAAAGGGAGGCGTTGTATGAAGAAAGTGCTTAACCTATACCCAATACTATATGCTAAAAACCAGTGTATAGTAGTGCAAGTATCCACATACAAATATGTAAACCAATCCATGCAAATTCATCAAATACATATGTGCAAATATATAAATGCTTTCATGTAAACAGTCCTTGAATATAAATAACAGTTTCTTCCAGCCAGCGTTCACTGGTCTACTGGTAGTACAAAATGTTCACATTAATAAGTGCAAAAACCAGCACTAAACAACCTACCTGTGTATATTGTTGAGAGTGCTGCCACTCCACACATGTCCTGAAGCCGCCATGCGCTCCAACTACCGGACGGGTAGTTGGATGTTCCAGAATGGAAGTGATGTAACTTCAAGTTCCGCCTCACTGCGCATTTCATCAGAATGACTGCTTACTCATAATGCCATTCTTTGTTTTTGTTTCTTGCTTTGTTCATATTTCATTTCTAAATTTTGCAACCACTTTAATGGAAAAAAATTAAAGCATACCATACTTAGTGAACAAGGCTAATAACACAGGCAGGGAGGAAAAATGGAGGATCATCAGCATAAGCAACGATCATATGTTCTGTAGTAGAAAGGGATAGTCCCTAAATTATTGCGTCAAATCTCATCTTCCAAAGAAATGGTTCAAGGGTCAAGATAAAGATTATTGAGGACAACAGGCAGAATTTTAATGCAGAAGAGACATTCTATGGTGGAGGAAATTTAGAGCACTCAGGATCTGGTGCAGCTGTGCATAGCAGCCAATCAGCTTCTAACTTCAGCTTCTTCAACTAAACTCTGACAATAAAACCTGGAAGCTGATTGATTCCTATGCAGAGCTGTACCAGAATTTGCACCATACAGTTTTAGTAAATAACCCCCTATGTATCTCCTGCATCAAAATTCCATTTCTTGGCTGCATGCCTTTGCACTGGGCTTCATACGCATTACTGAGATGTGCTGCATATACACTTTAAGATAAATTTCCTATTGTACTGGGAACTACAGTTTCTAAACTACTAGTCCCATGCATTGATTAATGTATTTTTCAGTTCATTAAAAATATTGTAACAGGATCTAACAGTTAATTACAGGATTTAATCTTTCATGCGTTGAGGTGTGTTGACAGCCCTTTTATAATGGGCTGCTTATAACCCAACCTGCTTCAATGGATAGAAAACATGTTAGATAAAGTACATTGTGGGGTGAATTGGTTCTAACTAGATGACATTCAACTTAAATAAAACACTAAAACACTGTGTATCATAAAGTTTTTTTTTCCATCAAATTCTGTTTTAACTAGGAATACATGTGTTAATGTGTTATGGATTTTTCTGGTGGAGACACTAAACACAAAACTAAAAGTGCAATTGCAGAGAATAGGTAAAATAGATAGAGGCTGGGAAACAGATTCTGTCAAAGTATTTTACAGGACCCCACAGATAGGTACTAGCCGAGTGCTATGTGTCACCAATATTTGGGTTGTGGTCCCTTTGACCACTTGCCTTCCTGAAGATTTACCCCCTTCCTGACCAGGCCATTTTTTCGATACAGCGCTGCATTACTTTAACTGACAATTGCGCAGTCATGCAACACTGCACCCAAGTGAAATTTATTTCTCTTTTTTCCCCACAAATAGAGCTTTCTTTTGGTGGTATTTGTTCACCTCTGCATTTGTTTGTGTTCTATAAACAAAAAAAATACAATTTTGAAAAAAAAACGGAATATTTTTGACATTTTGCTATTAAACATGTCCAGTAAAAAAATTTAAAGAATCCCATTTCGTCATAAATTTAGGCCAAAATGTATTCTGCTACATGCCACAAAATCCCAATACGTGTAAATTAATTGGTTTACGTGAAAGTTATAGCGTTTATGATGGTATATATACTGAATTTTTTTGTATTCGTAATGGCAGCGATCAGTGACTTATAGCGAGACTGCGGCGGGCATTCTGAAACTGGGGGTAACTGACTTGGTGTCACTGAAATCCCCAGTGACACCAATACAGTGATCAGTGCTAATAAAAATTACTGACACTGTACTAATGGCACCTTGCAGGAAGGTGTTAACATGAGGGGCGATCAAAGGGTTAACTGTGCTGTTTCACAGTGTGCTGTGCAAGTGCTTTCCACTGTAAGCAAACTGCTTTGTATGGCTCTGCTATGCCAAGCCATACAAAGCAGTGTGTAGGAGCTGACAGGGGAGAGATCTGTGTTGTTTATACACAGGTCTCTCCCCCATCGGAGATACTCGGTGATCACTGAGTGCTGTCAAGAAGTCACCGGTGATTGACAGCCAAATCCGCGAATGGCGGCGTGGGTAGGGCGTGTGCACGGTGCGCACGTGCTTCCTACCTGGAACTGCAAAATCACGTATATATACCTGTGCTGCCCTGCAGCAGTATTTCTGCTATAGGGTGGCGTAGAAGCGGTCAAGGGAAAAGCTTTGTGTGTTTAAGGGCCTAAACCATAATGGGTGAGACATTCCAGGATAGAGGAGTAGAGGAGAGGAGAGGACTGACTCGCAGTCCTCTCGGCATTGGTAAATGTTTATTTGGGAATATGAATTTTGAGTGAAATTCGGGTGGGAAAAGGACCTCCATTTCTGACTATGCGGACTCTGGTCCCTGGAGGTTTAAGCAGAGGTTTTGTTTTGCTGCTGGAAACTATATTCTGTTTGCCTTAAAGATAAAACAAATAAAGACTTTTATGTTTAAAGCAGGGCTCCACCCAAAAGAGGAGGTTCCACTTGTTTGCACCCTCCTCCTTCCATTGCCACATTTGACACTTTTTGAGGGGGCGGGGAGTGGGTACTTGGTATTGACAGGTACCTGCTCTCACTTCCAGCTCAGTTTGCCGCGGTGACACATCACAGGTCTCAGAAGAATATGGGACCATTCCCAAAGTGCAGCACAGTAGGAATCTGGCTGTGAAGCTACAATGCTTCACTTTTGGTTTCCCTTACTTGCTATGTCGGGGCTAGGAATCCAAAGGCTAGTGAAGAACTAGCCTGGGTGAGGGCGGAGCTGTACCCCTGGACAGGTAAGTGGCATTATATTAAAAGACAACAGTATTTGTAGCTGCTGACTTTTGATTTTTTTTGGGGGGGGGCCTGGAGCGCTCTTTAAGATAAACGCACAGTGGCTAAATGGAAGCACTTCCACCTGGCAGTACTAGGGTCGTTGGTTCAAATCCCAACCACGGCCCCACCTACCTGAAGTTTGCATGTTCTCCCTGTGCCTGAGTTGGTTTCCCCTGGGTACTCCAGTTTCCTTCCACTCTATAAAGACATGCTGGTAAGTTAATTGGATCCTGTCTAAATTGTCCCTAGTATGTGTATGTATGAATGTGAGTTAGGGACCTTAGACTGTACACCCCTTGAGGGTTAGGGATTGATGTGAATGTAATTATATGGGGGGCTTTGTGTTAAGAGGGGGGGTTTGGGGGGATTTGTGGATTTTTGTTAGTAGGGAGAATTGGGGGGGGACCTGTACTAGGAAAGTGGAATTGGGAGAATTTATGCTAGGAGAAGGGATTAGGGGGAGTTGTGCTAGGATGGAGGAATGGGGGGATTTTTACTAGGAGGGGGGATTGGGGTGGGTTGTGCTAGGAGGGGGTGATTTGAGGGGGGAATGTGTGCTAGGAGAGGGGATTGGGGGGAATGTGTGCTAGAATAGGGGATGGGGGGGTTTATACTAGGAGAGTGGGATTGGGGGGATTTGTATTGGGGTGATTGGAGGGAATTCTGCTAAGAGGGGTATTGGAAGGGGTTGTGCTAGGAGGGGGGATTTGGAAGGATTTGTGCTGGGAATGGTAATATGGAGGAGTTGTGCTTGGAAGATTGATTTAGGGGAATTTATGCTAGGAGGTGGGATTTGTGGGGGAGGATTTGTGCTAGGGTGGAAAATTTGAGGGAAAAGAGTATGTGTGCTAGGAAGAGTGGAGTAGAGGTAAGGGTGAAGATTTTTTTTTGGGGGGAGAGGGGGTGCAAGTAGCTGGTCTTGCCTAGGGTGCAAAATAGTCTAGCACTGGCCCTGGCAGCACCATACATCTTGACACACCAAGGCTGAAGTAATATGTATACTATATATATATATATATATATATATATATATATAAAACGTGTTCCAAATTATTATGCAAATTCTATTTAAGTGTCACAAAGATTAAATATTTTGTTTTTCAGTTTAACTCATGGATGGCATTGTGTGTCAGGGCTCTTTTGATCACTGAAAACAATCTCGGACACCTGTGATTATTAGATTGGCAAGTGAGCCCAATTTAAGGAAAAACTACTAAAGGAGGGTGTTCCACATTATTAAGCAGAGCACCATTTTCAAGCAATATGGGGAAGAAAAAGGATCTCTCTGCTGCCGAAAAGAGTGAAATAGTTCAATGCCTTGGACGAGGTATGAAAACATTAAATATTTCACGAAAACTTAAGCGTGATCATTGCACTATTAAGAGATTTGTGGCTGATTCAGAGCACAGACAGGTTTGTGCAGATAAAGGCACATTGAGGAAGATTTCTCCCAGATCCATGTATCGAATCAAGAGACCAGCTGCTAAAATACCATTACATAGCAGCAAACAGATATTTGAAGCTGCTGGTGCCTCTGGAGTCCCACGACATCAAGGTGTAGAGTCCTCCAGAGTCTTGCAACTGTGCATAAACCTTCTATTCGGCCACCACTAACCAATGCTCACAAGCAGAAACGGCTGCATTGGGCACAAAAATACATGAAAACTAATTTTCAAACAGTCCTGTTCACTGATGAGTGCCGTGCAACCCTGGATGGTCCAGATGGATGGAGTAGTGGATGGTTGGTGGACGGCCACCCTGTTCCAACAAGGCTGCAATGTCAGCAAGGCGGTAGTGGAGTCATGTTTTGGGCCAGAATCATGGGAACAGAGCTGGTCGGCCCCTTTAGGGTCCATGAAGGTGTAAAGATGACCTCTGTAAAGTATGTGGAGTTTATAACTGACCACCTTCTTCTCTGGTACAGAAGGAAGAACTATGTTTTCCGTAATAAAATCATCTTCATGCATGACAATGCACCATCTCATGCTGCAAAGAATACCTCTGCATCAATGGCTGCTATGGGGATAAAAGGAGAGAAAGTCATGGTGTGGCCTCCATCCTCCCCTGACCTCAATCCTATTGAGAACCTTTGGAGCATCCTCAAGCAAAAGATCTATGAGGGTGGGAGGCAGTTTACATCCAAACAGCAGCTCTGGGAGGCTATTCTGACATCTTGCAAACAAATTCAAACAGAAACTGTCCAAAAACTCACAAGTTCAATGGATGCAAGACTTGTGAAGCTGCTATCAAATAAGGGGTCCTATGTTACAATGTAACGTGACCTGTTAAAATGTTTAAAAAGTTAAAATGTTGTTAAAAGTTTGATTGAAATAGCTTTTGATTTCAGTAAATATGCTGCAAACACAACAAATGACAATTTTCAGTTCTTTACAACCTATAAAGTGTTTTGAAACTTACTGTGCGTAATAATTTGGAACAGTGCATTGTAAGTTTTTTATGTTTAAAAAAAATACTGTTATTAGGAGGTTTGTTCAATAAAATGTGAATTGTATTCTTAATAGTTGATAACATGAGAATTATGCTGACTGTTATTTACATCAATTATTTAGGTAAATGAGAAAAATATCATTTACATAATAATTTGGAACACGGTGTATATATATATATGTGTGTAAGTGTAGTCTCAGAACAAGGTCAGTCAGTGTTCAGAGTAAAGATAGCAAACTGTCCCCCTGCACACCACACCCCTGAAGACGCTGATTGGTGGTGAAACATGGTGGGCAGGGACTAGTTGATGATGTCACATGTATGTTGAGATCAAGATCTCCGCATTTGTATTTTATGTGCACTCTTGTATCTGCCGAATTTGTAAGTACCTGTCTGTTTTACTAAAAGCAAGTTTTAATGGTTTAACACTATTGCGGCTCCCTTGGCTTCTCTATGGTGAGATACTGGATTGTTGAGGCTGCGAGAGAAAAAAGTTCACTTCTTACCTGGTGTATCATGGCTGTGAAATATTGGATGGCTAATGACAGCATAGCCAGCATTGCTTAAAAGAATACATCTATGTGCATATTGATCTTTGTGTTGGGAACAAGGGATCGGTTAAGAGGCTGAAAATGTGTGGTGGAGGAATCACTGGGAACACGTGTGTTGGGAGGCTTTCTTACAGGAGTAATTCGGATGTAGTATATGAACTGAGCACTTTTGCATTCAGTATTGTCTTAGACTTTCATAAAAATCTATTTTTACATTGGATTAATTGATGCACTTTACATTGAATATATTTCTGTCTGCACATGTTAAAAAAAGCATTGTTTTGATGGTTTATATGCTGAGTCGTTTTACACTTAATGCACTTACATATAGAACATACAGGGGGTGAAATGAGCCAGTGTGTCAGTACTGATAAGTGAAAGTAACTTCCCAGGAAGAAAGGTAGAATGGCCCAGGAAGGAGATTGAGTTGACAGGAGTGGAGAGAACTTTGAGAAGGAGGAAAGGGATTATTGAGTTGCAGTCAGTATAAGAGCTGGGGAATCCAAACATCATGGGAGAATGACGTGTGTGTGTCTGTGTCAACCAGAAAAAATGGAAACAGCAAAAACACCTCAAACATAATATATATATATCAGACAAATTTATATATAAAGTAGCAAATAGAGTATACAGTTGACAGTAAGCCAATGTTCCACAGAATGACCCCTAAACTCTTTACTAGTGAGGGATCTGTTGAAGGAACATTGTTACAATAACAATCTGTCAATTTTTAATAACCCTATCCCTGCTGGCAAGCTTGTTGAGTCCCAGATTCGATGTTACTGTGGAGTGCTCAAGATAAGTTCGTCCTAACCCAGGTATAAGCACCTGCATTGTGTCCCAAACAAACAATACTGTTGCTCTTTAATGGGGTGCAGTAGGGTTTGGCCAGTGGCCTCACACCAACTCCTAGGGTGACATAGGGTCTCCCTCTGTTCTCTTTTTGTGGGTTAATGAAGTTAGTGGCAGTGGTGTTCTCCCCAATAAACAGGCAGGACCAGTCAGTGACAGTGCCATTCTCATTTACCAGGAGATGTCAACTACTCCCCCTCTCTGTGTCCCTGATGCAATTGCAAAATGTTATGTTAACAGCTTGTAGCACGGTCTGCCTCCCACTGTGTCCTCACCACATCTGTCTTGAACCCAGGAAAGACCTTTGTTCTTCTCTCCACAGAGCTCCAATCATGCTGGTATGTATAATTCCATTACCAATCTGTAATACAGGCTCAGTCTATCTAAGAACTACATCTCCCACAAGTCATAGTTGTTTCCGGCAGGCTCTGTGCTTCCCACAACCCTCATCAGCTCAGTTTCATCTTCCTCTCTATGATCTCAGGAGGTGGGAAGGGTTTTCTTCTAGCTTTCTCTATGGCTGCATACAGTCCTTAGCAGCTTAAGAGGAGGGGAGGCAGCACAGTGCAGCAGCAGTGAAAGATCTCGCACAGCAATTTCAATTTAACTTATCAGTTGTGGGAGCGCCTAACATTTTACTTGAGTAAATCTCAAGGCAACAATTATTCAGTAAATGTTGATATTCTTGCTGGCTAAGCTGTTTAAAATGATATATGGTAATTGCATTGCCTACAGCTTAGAGAGAAAGGGACAAAAAACTTTTTTTTAATCTGCTTTTCTATTACTTCCAAACCAAGATACCTCTGTAACAGACTAACCTAGGCAGAACCTCCTTCTCCTCCCTAAAGGTGCACCAGAAGCCCGAACATCACCCTTGCAAGATCATGTTGAAATTATCAAAAGAGAAAAAGGGGCACATGAGCAGGGCAATATTCAAAACAATACAAAGGGGATCTCCAGCAAAAAAAAAAAATGCTGAAACAAAGGTTTTTGTTGCATATATTAAAAAATGCATATTGAAGACACACTGCCACACCAAGGCATCCCTATAAAGTGTAGCTTCAAACATTATTTGAGACCCCAATTATGGGGCATATACTTTATAACAATGCACAAATTGAGAGAAAGCTCATCTGCAGGTAGCCCTCTACTCTGTAATGGTAGGGCAATATGCTAGAAACCCAAACATCCCTTTTGCATGGCAGTTGGGGATTTCCACACTTTACAGTGCTGCCTTGGCAAGATAGAGTGGTTGTAACATATATTTAACATATATATAAAAGCACAATTTTAAATCGCATCTAGTGTGAACCAAGCAGGCAATTCAACAAAGGAAATAAATCTTTGAAGGCATGCGGGGATAAGGGTCTGTTATGGACTTGGGGGGGGGACTCCCTGCCATTATTTTATTAGGTTTTTTTTTTTTAAATCCTTTTCTTTCTCTCGCTCTTCTTCTCTTGGTCTGACAAACCTTCCCAAAAGGGGGCAAAGTGCAAACCCGCATTATCCAATCAATCATTAGTTCAGGCCCTTATCTCATCCCATCATTTGACATTCACATAAGGTGCAACTTTAAAGGTGTTTGAACAGACAAGGCCTCATTCTAGGGATCATTTAGACAGAAATCTGCCACCAGCACATGTATATTAGGGTAATCACACAGAGATCATGCAAACTCATTGTCGTGGTTGGGATTCAAACCAACCACCCTAGCGTTGTGAAGCAGCAGTGCTAACCACTAATCCATGGAGCTGTTGAACACTAAATCTGCCTGTATTTCTGTGGTGTGAATCAACCCTAAGTCCCTTGGCAAGGTCAGTGTGACTAGCCAGATATCTCAAATGTGACACAAATGTTGTGCTATGTTGCCAATTCAGATGTATGTTGGTTCTATGTATCCCAATACAAAGGATTGCAATACTAATACAGGCGTACCTCAGTTTACCAACGCCTCGGTTAACGTAATTTTTGGTTTACGAATAAAAATCCATTAAAATAATGCCTCGGTTTACACAATTGTTAATAATTTTTTTTTGCAATACAAAGTGTATGTTGGCGCTGATTGATTTTCAAATGCAAATGCCAGCCTTTTTTTTTCTTCACTATAGTTCACAAGCTTAGAAGTCACTTTTCCCAAAGTTACAGAAAACTTTGTATCTTTTAATAAACTCTAAGTAAACATTGTTTCCTTTCGGGATATAAATTCCAAGAAAACTTTCTCTTTTAGCTGGGGGAAATGACAGCTGAATTTCTGAGCTATAGTGAAGAAAAAAAGGGAGAATTACATTTAAAAACCAGCACCATAGTAAATAAAAAACAGCATGGGGTCCCCCCTCCCATCCATACCAAGCCCTTCGGGTCTGGTATGGATATTAAGGGGTAACTCCATGCTGAAATTAAAGAAAAAACAGCGTGGGGTTCCCCCTAAAATCCATACCAGACCCTTATCCGAGCATGCAGCCCGGCAGGCCAGGAAAGGGGGGGGGGCGAGCGAGCGCCCCCCCCTCCTGAACCATACCAGGCCACATGCCCTCAACATGGGGGGGTGCTTTGGGGCAGAGGGGCTCCTCCCCAAAGCACCTTGTCCCCATGTTGATGGGGACAAGGGCATCTTCCCCACAACCCTGGCCAGCGGTTGTGGGGGTCTGCGGGAGGGGGACTTATCAGAATCTGAAAGCCACCTTTAATAAGGGGGCCCCCAGATCCCGGCCTCCCCCATGTAAATGAATATGTGGTACATGGTACCACTACTAATTCACAAAAAAAGCAAAGTGTAGTGTAAAAAAACACAGTACTGGGTCTTTGACAAGTTCTTTAACCTCCCTGGTGGTATTCCCGAGTGTAGCTCGGGGTAACATTTCAGTACCAAAAGCGGTAACCCCGAGCTACACTCGGGAATACCATGTGGCGCTGCTCCGGCATGTGTTCTTCACTTACCTTACCCTGCGCTCCCACGATGTGTCCCCTGCAGCGTCCCCGGCCATCTCCTCCGGCCGATGCCGGCATCCGGCTTCTGTGTCCTGTCCCTGTGACGTCGGGACGTACGGGCGCCGCCGCCACCGGCGGCGGGAAATTTAAAAATTTTAAAAAATTTCATTTTTTTTTTTTTCATTTTACACAGTAAAACATTGCTGTTTCAACCTATTTCACATACATATTGTCCCTAGTGCTTTGTCCTGTGCCCTGCCTGCATTTTGTCTGTTCTTTCTGCCTGGAAACTGAGAAATGTCCATGGCGTCCAAAAAGTGTCCCTTTAGGTCAAAAGCGGTTTAGATCAGCTAGAGAACAGCGATAGTAAATCAGAACCACTTGCAGAATTGAGTGATAATGATTCGTGGGGGAAATTCGTCATCAGAAACTGAAAACGATTTTGCGACTGAGCTCAGCAATGTGCGAACTTGGCGCTCTATTTCACATTTCAGTGTTTTTGGTTTGATTATATTATTGAATTCAATTTTTTATTATTTTTATATTATTTTTATGATTATTTATTAAATTATAATTTATGATTTTGTGTTTCAAATTTTATCATACCCGGGATGTTTACTAGACTCTTGTTCGGACAGATTTCAGTGAGTTTTTCCTAAAAATTACAGCCTACAATAAAAAAAATACATATTTCCATGCAAAAAAATGGTACCGCTTTCAGCACCAAAAATCTGAAATAATCATACCGCCAGGGAGGTTAATAAAACAATGTCCCCCGAAGTAGATCCAACGTCAATCACAGCGACCCGAAAAAAAGAAAAAAAAAAAAAGCTCCTCTCTTGACCGAGGCTAGCTGCCTTATGCAACCAGTCTCACTGACAGTTCTTAAATAAGTAATGGGCGGGGCCAGCCGGGGACATCAAGCATGTGATCCCACCCCATGTGACATCAACGATGACATCAACGATGTCACATGGGGCAGGGTCACTCGGATGATGTCCCTGGCTGGCCCCGCCCCTCACCTATATAAGAAATGTCAGCGAGACTGGCTGCATAAGGCTAGTGAGCCTCGTTGAGTGCGGAACGTTTTTTTTTTTTTTTTTCGGGTCGCTGGGTCGGAGTCCTCTGACGGACTCCATACAGAGATTTACTATTGAACAGCGGCTAAAAAGCAAGCGCCCACAGAGGATGTCTAAAATGTGTTCTGCACATGTGCATTTATATCGGCCAAATACGCTGCACAAACGTCTAGTTCTTCACTGTGTCGACTTGCTTAAAAAAAACGTTTTAACACATTTTACATTATTTTGGAAATGGCAGATATTGTTTAAAGTGAAGTCCTGATATTTGGCAAAGCAAATTTCAATGTGAACATGTCTCTGCAGTGATTTTTCATGGTGTTATACGTGCCTCTTCGCAAGTCTGCTTTTTGAGTCTGATTCCTGGTCTGTGTCTCGTTAGTAAATTCGATTTGGCGTCTACTTATTGACGCTTCTCTTTAGTAAATCTCTTAGCGGGGTAAAAGTAGACGGTCGCTAGTAAAAAGTAGATGTTCGCCCGCGGAAATGCGCCTATGCACAATAGTAAATCAGGGCCCAGGTGTCTCACTGGGAAAAGAGACATCTCAGAGCTGAGGTTTTTGAGTAAATTCTGAATTGCAAGACATCCAGGACTAATTGAGATTTTTGTGGTGTATATTGACTTTTGTTTAAAATTAGTAAGAATGATAACTGTTATTATTTGCACACCTATTAATTTAGGTTGCTTTACTGTGCTCACATTCAAATCCAATATAGACAAAATATTAGTTCACTCTATACTGTGCATTGGGGAGTGGGGGGGGAGCCTAGGCGAACGGAAAGGGAAGGTGTCCTCCCTCCCTCCCTGTAGTCTTTTGAGACACGTGACAGGTCCCAGAAGACTGCAGGACCATTCAAGAAGTGCAGCGCTACTCACGCATGTGCAGTGGGTACCCGGCTGTGAAGCCGCAAGCTATTACAGCTGGGTGCCACACTGAAGATGCCGGCCTCCTGGAATACAGAACGGCCGGTGAAATGACTGAGGGACAGGTAAGTTGCTGTTTTTTAAAAGTCAGCAGCTACAGTTTTTGTAGCTGCTGACTTTTACTTTTTGATAGGTCGAGTGGAACTCTACTTTAATTTGGACCAAAAAAAAGCAAAATGCTCACTATTGTTTCTGGGCTGTACTACAGGCACAAACAACAAATAACATTCACATATGTGGTACGAGGTGGTCTCAAAACATTTGAGACTTTTGTAACATGCCAACAAATGGCAGCACAACGCTACACACACAGTCACTGCTGTTTCATCATGGACAGCACATTAGAGCAAACAAAAAATTCTGTGTGAAGCTCATACACCCATGTTTCATCACCGGTAATGGTTCTTGGCATGAAGGAAGGGTCATCCACGGCCTGCTGGTGGTGTTCATGGCAGACTTCAATGCAGTGTTCCTTCTGCTCCTGGGTCAGCAGCCTGGGGACGAACTTGACAGCAACATGGTGCATGTTCAAATCACACATGATGATTGCCTGGACTTTTCCGTATGACATACCGACAATGGCATCAATGTTGTGGATTATTCTTTGTTGATCATCATGCATAAGTTTTGAAATAGTTTTGACATTTTCAGGGGTTGAGCTCATTAAAGATCTTCCTAATCTTTTGTTGTCTTCTGGTGATATTCTTCCATTCTTGAAGTGAGAATGCAACTCAAAACACCTTGAACGACTCATTCAAGAGGGGAGAGGGGAGAAGAGCAGCTGCAGACATGCACAGTGCTGGATAACGATTGGACTCTAGAAAGCCATTGGTTCTAAAGGTCCAAGGTTATTTACCTTAATGCATTCTATGTATTAAGGTAAAAAACGGTTGGCAAGCAGCTCCCCCCCCAGCCCCACCTTATACCTACCTGAGCCTGATCACGATCCAGCGATGTGCAGTGTCTCTCTCTCCTCATTAGACAGTGCCATTGGTTCCTGCTGCTGTCAATCACAGCCAGTGAGGAGGGAGCAGGGATGGGGCCAAGGCCTTGTGTGTCAGCTCCAGAGCGAATACACATGAGTGCCCCCATAGCAAGCAGCTTGCTCTGGGGGCACCCAGCCAGGAGTGCCAGCATGGGATCTTAGAAGAGAAGGATCAGGGCTTCTCTGTGCAAAACCATTGCACAGAGCAGGACCGTATATTATGTTTGTCACTTTTTTTTAAATGTGTACCTTTAGAATAACTTTAATTATAGTTAATTTAAGTATAACAGAAAAGTAGCACCACATCCCTGTATTCATAAAAAAAACAACAGTAAAATATTGAATGTCTAAGGTGCCATAAAGCAACTAGATCAATAAATAAAAAAAAATCTGCATACCTTAAAATGTAGGTAAAACTAACAATAACATTCTCTTACGTGCTCCCTTTTGGTCTGTTAAATATACCATTGAAAGGGTATAATTACATCTGTTCAACAAGCGCAAATAAAATATCTGGTCATCCATCCCCTGTCATGGAGAATACAGGGAGGTGTTAGGAAGTCTTAACACAGTACTATACAGTTGTGTCCAAAATTATTCAACCCCCAATGCTGTAAAGGGGTTTAGGGACTATAGTGTACATTTGGAATTGTATTCAGAATCAAATCCTACAAGGACGTTGTAACTACCCAAATGCAACTAAAATGACATCAATTGTTTATGTAATACAGTAGTAAATGGTTCTTATGTGGTTTCTTCATTGCCACAATTATTCAACCCCTTAAAGACTACCACTCTGAAGAACAGAGGTTCATACAGGTGCTTTCCATCAGGTATTGAAAACACCTGTGGATGTCACCGAGCAGCAATCAAGCATAATAAGCACCAATTAGGCAGCTTTAAAATGACTGTGATACTCAGCTCCTTCTAGACATTTACTGGTGTGGTTACAAACATGGTGAAGGCAAGAGAATGGTCCAGGAAGACAAGAGAAGAGGTGATTTCTCTTCACAGGAAGGGCAATGGCTATAAGAAGATTGCAAAGATGTTAAACATACCAAGAGACACCTTAGGAAGCATCATTCGCAAATTCAAGGCAAAGGGCACTGTTGAAACGCTACCTGGTCGTGGCAGAAAGAAGATGCTGACTTCGACTGCTGTGCGCTACCTGAAGCGTAGAGTGGAGAGAAGTCCCCGTGTGACTGCTGAGGAACTGAGAAAAGATTTGTCAGATGTGGGTACAGAAGTTTCAGCCCAGACAATAAGACGCACACTGCGTAATGAAGGCCTCCGTGCCAGAACTCCCAGGCGTACCCCCTTGCTGTCTCCAAAGAATAAGAAGAGTCGACTGCAGTATGCCAAAAGCCATGTGGACAAACCACAAAAGTTGTGGGATAGTGTTCTGTGGACTGATGAAACAAAATTAGAACTGTTTGGGCCCATGGATCAACGCTATGTTTGGAGGAGGAAGAACAAGGCCTATGATGAAAAGAACACCTTGCCTACTGTGAAGCATGGTGGAGGGTCAATCATGCTTTGGGGCTGTTTTGCTTCTGCAGGTACAGGGAAGCTTCAGCGTGTGCAAGGTACCATGAATTCTCTTCAGTACCAGGAGATATTGGATGGAAACGTGATGCAGTCCGTCACACACCTGAGGCTTGGGAGACGTTGGACCTTTCAACAGGACAATGATCCCAAGCATACCTCCAAGTCCACTAGAGCATGGTTGCAGAGGAAAGGCTGGAACATTTTGGAGTGGCCATCGCAGTCACCAGACTTAAATCCGATTGAGAACCTCTGGTGGGACTTAAAGAAAGCAGTTGCAGTGCGCAAGCCTAAGAATGTGACTGAACTGGAGGCCTTTGCCCATGAAGAATGGGCGAAGATACCCGTAGATCGCTGCAAGACACTTGTGTCAAGCTATGCTTCACGTTTAAAAGCTGTTATAACTGTAAAAGGATGCTGTACTAAGTACTAAGATTGAATGTCACTTGGGGGTTGAATAAAACTGATAATGCTGTGAGCACAGAAAAGACATTTGTGGTTATTTCATTATAACTGTTATGTTATATTTGTCTGACCTACAAGTGCCTCTTTAATGTAAATGTAAGCAAGATGACTGAATGATCAAAAGCAATGTCAAACTGGCCAAAACACTCAATTTCAGTGGGGGTTGAATAATTTTGGACACAACTGTACACTTCTAATACAGCGTTCCAGTACAGCTTTGTGCAGGAAAAATGTGGCCTGTTCTACTTTTTTTTCTGCAACCGGAATCCACTGGAACTGCAAGCACTGATGTGAACTATGACATGGACAACCATATAACCTACTTTCTGTACGTTTTGGATGTGGAAAAAAGTACACTGAAACACGGGTAGTGTGAACTGGCCCTTAAAGAGACTTCAACACAGGCATGCACCCAGTGTTAAAACTGCAAAAGTTGCTATTTCAACTCTTTAATATTTTTTAACCTAAAGCGGTAGTAAACCGCAAAATATAAAACAAAAAAATCTCCCTACAAGTTAAGATCATAATGTGCTAGTATACATCGCATACTAGCACATTCTGAAAGACTTCCCTGAAAACGAAGCCCTCCAGTAAAGTGCTGTCACAACTCTGCGGGGCTTCCATCTTCATCCAGTCTTACTTCGCAGGTTCCAGGGCTGCGGATATTTGCCTGGTACAGCTGAGATGACGTCACTCCCATGCATGTGTACAGGAGTCTCGGCTGTGGCAGGGCTCTCTCAATGAACGGCACGCCATCCATTGAGAGTGCAGTGAGCATGCACTGGTGACATAACTGGCAATGCTAAAGTAAATATCTCTGATACGGTGCATGTTTAGGAGATATTTACTGCACCTACAGGCAAGCCTTTTTATAGGCTCACATGTAGGTTTAAATAAACAAATGGGACTTTACCACCACTTTAATGTATTAGCTACAAAATACTTATTCATTGCTAGGTGATCTGACATTAACAACCCATTGTTTCTCCCTAATCTGTGCATCTGCATACTCCTCTGTGATTATTATGCATGCTCTGCTTTTTGTTTTTTCCTCTGGCCAGTCCAGTACTATTTATAATTAGAGCAAGGAGACCAGCAGAAGTGGAGAACATGCAGCAGGAAAGTCCAACAAGGTCACCATGTACTTCCAAATTCACATGAAACCTTACTGGTAGACCCGAACCTGTGCAGTGATACAGTGAAAAGCAGGTGGCTGCTGGGGGTGGGATTCCCTAGGCTCACATATCATGGGGGGGTGCAATTTGGCATCTTTGCACTAGGCACTAAATGTCCCTGTCCCTGCAATGATCTCAGGAATGTAGAAATATATAATTCTTGCTGATCTATAGGTAAAAGAGGATGCACATATGAAGATGTGCAATTTATACATACTGTATGCCATCAAGAATGTTTCAGGGTATTTTGTATGAAACTTTAACCACTAGCCTACAGGGCACTTATACCCCCTTCCTGCCCAGGCCAATGTCCAGCTTTCATCGCTGTCACACTTTGATTGACATTTGTGCGGTCATGCAACACTGTACCCATGTGAAATTTTTATCATTTTTTTTGACAGATAGAGCTTTATTTTGGTGGTATTTTATCACTTCAGGGATTTTTATTTTTTCTTAAACAAACCAAAAACCAATGAAAATTTTGAAAAAAAAAGTTTTTTCTTAGTTTTTGTTATAAAATTTTGTAAATAAGTGATTTTTCTCCTTCACTGATATGCGCTAATGAGGCTGCAGTGATGGGCACTGATAGGCTGCACTGATGGACACTGATAGATGGCACTGATGGGCACTGATGAGGAGGCACTGGTAGGTGACACTGATGGGCATTGACAGGCATCACTGATGGGCACTGAAAGGCAGCACTGATACATGGCACTGATATATGGCACTGATATATGGCACTGTTGGTGGCACTGACTGGCACTGTTAAGCGGCACTGACAGGCACTGATAGGTGGCACTGATGCGCACTGATAGGCGGCACTGATAGGCGGCACTGATGCGCAATGATAGGTGGCACTGATTGGCAGCACTGACAGGTGCCACTGATTGGCATTGATAGGTGGCACTGACAGACACTGAAAGGCAGCTCAGATGGGCACTGATATGTGGCATTGATGTGCACTGGTAGGCACTGATATGTGGCATTGATGTGGCACTGGCATGAGGCACTGATGAGCACTGACACAAGGCACTGATGGACACTGACAGATGGCACTGCTGGGGCTACACTGATCATCAGGGCACACTGATCATCAGTGCTCTGATGATCAGTGTAGATGTCCCCTCCGCGGAAAGCCGATTACCGGCTCCCCTCTCCTCACAAGCTGTCAGCCTGACAGCTCGAGAGGAGAGAAATACCGATAACTGGCATTTCCCTGTTTACATGTGATCAGCTGTGATTGGACACAGCTGATCACATGACCGAGCCAACATCTTTGACTCTTTCCGTGATCGGTAATCCGCTGTGTCCGAGGGACACAGCGCACCACCGATCGCCATGCTGTGCGCTCCCTGAGCCGTGCATGCACAGGGAGAATGGCAGGATGTCATATGACGTCCTCCCAGTACAAGAGAACCACCTTGCGTCCATCATATTACTATATGGCGGGTGGGAGGTGGTTAAGCTACACAAAACTTTTTTAGTGATTTCATACAGATTTAATCTATTTGGTAATTTATGGGCACACAAGCTTTAGTCTGTGAAGAGTGCAATAATATGTTCTTATTCATGTTTACATGCCTATACGCATATATATTTCAATGCTGGAAATTAGGAATGTCCTTGACGTTCGAGTCGAACATAATTGCAACTCAAATATCGGGTGTTCGTGTGTTTTGTGAACATGCAAATGGTTAGGACATACAGTCGGCTATTAGCCCACCGCACTCCACAATGCACTGCACTCTGACAGTGCATTGTGACCACAGTTCAGGTGCAAAGCTTTGGCCAATCACAGCACAGTGCACTGTGAGAGCCATGATTGGCCATGCCTCCCACTATGTAAGGCTGCTTACATAGGAGCCTTGTGTAGTGTGTTGGAGTTAGTAGTGAGGTTAGTTACTTGTGTGTTAGGAGACAGTGTAGTGCAGTCAGTGACAGTGTAGTGTGGTGTTGAGAAGAGCAGTGTAGTGGTGTCATTGAAGTGTCAATGTTTTGACAGCACTTCTGCATCACCGCTGTTCCCATTTACTTTTTGCTTTGGTTAAAATAAATAGATAAATAATATTTAAAAATGTTTTTGCAGCATCAGGTTCTGTTGCCGCATCATTACTGTTCCCCCTGCTGTGTCGCAGGTGTACCTCCTTCTGCATCAACAGTCTGTCTGCTTCACCCCATCCTCTTCCTCTATGGCCTCTTCTGCTGAATTGTCCTCTGAACTAGCAATGCTCCCTAAGTGTTCAAGGGGCTATGCAAGCAGTCAGGCTAAAAGATGCTATGTGGTGTTTGAGCTGGTCTGTCTAGGGGACAGGAGCCACACCGGGCCAGAGATTCTATCAGCTCTGCAGGGGAAGGCTCAGGGGTGGTTGGCACTACTGCAGCTTGAGCCAGGAATGGTTGTATGTGACAACGATACCAGCCTTCTCTTTGCTCTCTGACAGGGACAAGACACATGTTCCATGCTTGGCATATGTCCTGAATTTGGTGGTGCAGCATTTTTTGAACAGGTACCCAGGCTTACAAGATCTTCTGAGGCAGACAAGAAGGCCTGAATTTACTATTGAGCCTAGGCGAATTTCTGTGGGCTAGCGTCTACTTTTTAACCTCGAACGTCTACTTTTAGACGGCAAAGACATTTACTAAAGAAAGCGTCTAAGAAGTAGATGCCAAATTGAATTTACTAACGAGACACAGTCCAGGAAGCAGACCCAAAAAGCAGACTTGCTAAGAAGCACGTCTAACACCATGAAAAATCACTGCAGAGACATGTTTGCATTGAAATTTGCTTTGCCAAATATCAGGACATCACTTTTAACAATATCTGACATTTCAAAAAAAGTTTACAATGTGTAAAAAGTACTTTTTTTAAGGCAGCTCCTCACATTAAAAAACTAGACGCTTTTCCAGCGGCTCTGGCTAATAGAAATGCGCATGTGCAGAACACATGTTAGACGTCTTCCGTGGGCGCTTTCTTTTTAGCCACTGTTCAATAGTAAATCTCTGTTTGGAGTCTACTGACAGACGGCAAAGATCGCGTCTACTGTGTTTAACAAACAGCACTAGGCATATCTTTCTGTATTCTAATTTGATTTCCTTAGTTCTTCTGATTCTATTTTTGTTTCTTATCCTTTTTAATTATTTCTGTAATGATTTTACTTTTTTCGAATGTCTATTTAATATTTATTTTGACAGTTGAATATAAAAAAAAAAGGTCTGCAATAAAAAAAAAAACAGCGTGGGTCCCCCCTCTCATCCATACCAAGCCCTTCAGGTCTGGTATGGATATTAAGGGGGAACTCCACACTGAAATTTAAAAAAAAAAAAACAGCGTGGGTCCCCCTCAATATCCATACCAGACCCTTATCCGAGCATGCAGACCGGCAGGTCAGGAAAGGGGGGGGGGACGAGTGAGCGCCCCCCTCCTCCTGAACCATACCAGGCCACATGCCCTCAACATGGGGGGGTGCTTTGGGGCAGGGGGGCTCCCCCCCAAAGCACCTTGTCCCCATGTTGATGAGGACAAGGGCCTCTTCCTCACAACCCTGGCCGGTGGTTGTGGGGGTCTGCGGGCGGGGGGCTTATCAGAATCTGGAAAGGGGGCCCCCAGATCCCGCCCCCCCCTACGTGAATGAGTCTGCGGTACATGGTCCCGCGACTCATTCACAAAAAAACAAAGTGTGGTGTAAGAAAAACACAGTACAGGGTCTTTGACAAGTCCTTTATTAAAACAATGTCCCCCGAAGTAGATCCAACGTCAATCACGGCGGCGGCGGCATCCGAGTGACCCCACCCCATGTCACATGCTTGCTGTTCCCAGCTGGCCCTGCCCCCTACCTATATAAGAACTGTCTGTCTTGTTAAAGGGGGCTTCCAGATTCTGAAAAGCCCCCCGTCCGCAGACCCCCACAACCACTGGCCAGGGTTGTGGGGAAGAGGCCCTTGTCCCATCGACATGGGGACAAGGTGCTTTGGGGGGGGAGCCCCCCCTGCCCCAAAGCACCCCCCCATGTTGAGGGCATGTGGCCTGGTATGGTTCAGGAGGGGGGGTGCTCGCTCGTCCCCCCCCCTTTCCTGACCTGCCGGACTGCATGCTCGGATAAGGGTCTGGTATGGATATTAAGGGGGACCCACGCTGTTTTTTTTTTTTAAAAAATTCAGCGTGGAGTTCCCCTTTAATATCAATACCAGACCTGAAGGGCTTGGTATGGATGAGAGGGGGGACCCACGCTGTTTTTTTTATTATTTATTTAATTCACAGAAATAATTTAAAATTCAGCTGTCAGTGGGAAACCCCGATGACAGCTGAAACATTCCTTCTGTCCCTGCAGAGAGCTCCGCTATTATAATTGACATTAAAAAGTATAGAGACTGCAACATTGTATCTATTTGTATCCATTTCGGATATACAGTGGAACCTCAACCTACGAGCGAACTAACGTGCGAGTTTTCCGAGATACGAGCAGTCGCTCGGACGATTTTTTGCTTCAGCACGCGAGCAGAATTTTAAGATACGAGCTCGAGGCGCACGCAGCTCTAAGTGTATATTTTCGAGGCGCGCACAGCTCAGAGGGTACGAGTCACAGCATCCCATCTCCGGGCCTTTCTCTCTCTCTCACTGTCTACACGTGATTGAAATCCCAACTTCTAACTTTGTTGTAACCATGGCACCAAAGAAAGCAAGTGGTAGTGCGAGTACCGAGAAGAGGAGGATGATGTCCCTCGAAATAAAGCTTGAAATCATCAAGAAGCATGAGCAAGGCATGTGAGTAAAGGAACTGGCCAAGCACTACGACCGTACAACGTCAACGATCTGCACCATCTTAAAGCAGAAGGAGTCCCTAAAGAAAATTAAGCCAGCCAAAGGTATCAAGATTATTTCAAAGCGCCGTACAGATGTGCATGAGAAGATGGAGAATCTGCTGTTGGTGTGGCTGACGGAAAAACAACTTGCCGGAGATACCGTCACCGAGGGAATAATCTGCGAGAAGGCGCGCAGTATTTTTTCAGATTTACAACAGCAAACCCCAGGCACTTCAACGGATGAGGAATCCTTTAAAGCCAGTCGGGGCTGGTTTGATAATTTTAAGAAAAGGACGGGGATTCACTCCGTTGTTAGGCATGGTGAGGCAGCAAGTGCTGATGTAAAAGCAGCAGAGGAGTTCGTGAAAACTTTCGCAGAATTCGTTGAGGAAGAAGGATACATCCCCCAGCAAATCTTCAACTGTGACGAGACAGGGCTGTTCTGGAAGAAGATGCCGAGGAGAACATACATCACCGAAGAGGAGAAGAGGATGCCAGGACACAAACCTATGAAGGATAGGTTGACCCTCGCTCTGTGTGCCAATGCGAGTGGCGACTGCAAAATAAAGCCGCTACTCGTATACCATTCGGAGAACCCCAGAGCCTTTAAAGCGCACAAGATAATAAAGGAGAAACTCCATGTTATGTGGAGGGCAAACCCTAAGGCGTGGGTCACCAGGCAGTTCTTTATCGACTGGGTAAACCTTGTGTTTGGTCCTTCGGTGAAGAAATATTTGAAGAACAACAACCTGCCCCTGCGAGCCCTTCTCGTCCTCGACAATGCTCCTGCACATCCACCACAGATCGAGGAAGAAATACTCGACGAGTATAATTTTGTGAAGGTTCTCTACCTTCCTCCAAACACCACCCCTATCCTCCAGCCAATGGACCAACAGGTAATATCAAATTTCAAGAAACTCTACACCAAGCACCTGTTTCGCCGTTGCTTTGAGGTGACGGAGAACACAAACCTCACCCTTCGAGAGTTTTGGAAGGAGCATTTTAACATAGCAATAGGCCTCAAAATCATCGATATTGCCTGGCAGGGGGTTACGAAAAGGACCTTGACCTCTGCTTGGAAGAAGCTGTGGCCTGAAAATGTGGCTGAAAGAGATTTTGAAGGGTTTGAGATTGAGGAAGAAGAGGAGCCAGTGGAGGAAGAGATCGTGTCCATTGGCAAGACTATAGGTCTGGAGGTGGATGAAAGAGACATCGAGGAACTCGTTGAGGAGCACTCCGAGGAACTTACGACTGACGAGTTAAAGGAGTTACAAGAGCAACGGCACACAGAAGCATTAACTGAAGCTACTTCGGAGGGAGAGGAGACAGAGCCGGAGACAATCAGTACAAAAGACCTCAAGGATATTTTGGCAATGTGGGAGAGGGTGGCAGGATTTGTTGAAAAGAACCATCCTGAAAAAATTGCAACGAGTCGTGCGACAGAGCTTTTCAATGACACGTGTCTACGTCGTTTCAGAAACATTCTCAAAGGGAGAATGAAACAGACTTCCTTAGACATGTTTCTTAAGAAAAGACCTTCAGCTCGAAGTGAGCAAAGTGTGGCAAAAAGGCCAAGAACTAGTGAAAGTGAAGAGAGTGATGAGAATTAAGCGAAAACAAAAATCATCTCCAAGGTAAGTAAATTGTATACAACCTTATTATATCTTCATATTTTCTTTCTATTTTGTTTTTATATAATATTAGTTATGTAAAAAGCTTTTTTCCTTATGAAATAACAAGAAAAATGACAAATATGAGGTGCCATTTTGAGGGTTGGAACGGATTACGGCCGTTTCCATTATTTCTTATGGGGAAAATTGATTTAACGAGCGAGCATTTTGAGTTACGAGCTCGGCCACGGAACGAATTAAACTCGTAAGTTGAGGTTCCACTGTAGATGTTTTTATTCGGATACATATAGATACAATGTTGCAACCTTTATACTTTTTAATGTCAAATATAACAGCGCAGCTCTCTGCAGGGGCAGAAGTAATTACTTCGCTATGATATTTACTGGCCATAGACGGGGCGAAAATCGGACAATTTTTTTACCATTGGTGGTAACGTCGGCCCATTGAACAACCGATTTTTCGTTTTTTCGCCCCATCTATGGCCTGCATTTTTCTTTTTCTTCTTTTTCTCATTCTTTTTTTTATTCTTCTTTTTCATTTTCTTCTTCTTTTTCTTGCAGGTTATGGCTCATGTACTGATTTTTTATCTGTTAAAAGATCAGCCAATTTGCCGATCATTGCAGCTAAAATCGACCGATCTGCAAAATCGGCCGATTTTTATCCAAATTTACCAATTTAAAAAAGTGGCAAAATCCCCAAAAATGGCTGACCAATTAACCCACTAACGGCCCGAAAATCAGCCGATTTTTTTTCGGACGATTTTAGACCCATCTAAAGCAGGCCATAGATGGGTCTATAACACTGTTCAACAGGTAAAAAGTTTTGGGCATAAAATTAGCTAATCTTACATAATTTTGGGGTGATGAAAATGACCCTAAAAAATGTTGATTGGCTCTAGTTTCCATGATATATTCACCCATCTAATGACGTAAGCCATTCAAAATTATGATGCAACTTCAGCTGCATATTGCGCAGTTGATACTGGTGACCAATAGAAAATTGCATGTATACTGAGATGATGCAATATTAGCCTTTAATTGCATCACTTCACTGCATAAAAGCTGCAGTATCTGTAGCTGATTGTAGTTCGACAGCGTCTTTACATTTCGTTTTATGCTTATATAGGCTACTCAGTAATGCCTCGAAGTTGTGTGAATAAAGCAGATAATTTCTGCTATATCTGCGGTGAAATAACTTTTATCTCACAAAAAAGGAGGATAACAGGAATGATTAAGAAAGCCTACAACTTGTATTTTGGCTGCAAGATAGGAGACCAGGACAAGAGCTGCTGCAATTCTTGTGGGACGGCACTGGAGCAATGGTTGAATGGAAAAAAGGCATCTATGCCTTTCGCTGTGCCAATGATTTGGAGAGAACCAACAGATCATGTTAGTAATTGTTACTTTTGTATGGTGCCTCCAATTGTAAAAGGGCTAAATAAGAAGAAAAAGTTATCTGTGCACTATCCAAATATTCCATCGGCAATACATCCATTTCCTCATGGAGAGGGGCTACCAATTCCTAAAGCACCAGAATCCTTCGTGGTTGAGTCAAGTGAGGAAGAACCTGAAGCGTGTAGTCACGTGCAGTTGTAAGAGATAGCCCTTTCCTCGAATACAAGAGAAAAGCCAAGAGAAGCAAAACCGACACAAACTGAAGACAGAACTAGTGAGAATCCTAAGTATTAAAATGATTCAACTTAGCTTATGGCTATAATTTTTCTTGGTAATCCTATGCAATATATTATGCCATTTAGGCTTTGTTATGTAGTCAATATCACTTGCTTTATATTTGTGGAAAGACATCTATCTATATAATTATTGTGCATTATGTAGTCATTACGCCTATAGTAGAAAACTTTCCGTTTACAGAAAAACTAGAGCCAATTGACAAATTTCATTGTTATATTTGAACTCAGAATGTGAAATTCATTAAGAAATGGATCCTTTTGTTTCCAAAACTGGCAAAAAATAAAAATTTGTTGAACAGTGTAATCGGCCGATTTTTCTGCTGAAAAAAAAATTGAACGATTTTCGGGAGTTAGTGGGTTAATTGGTCAGCCGTTTTTCGGGATTTTGGCACATTGTTTTTATCAGTAAATTTGGAAAAAAAAATTCCAACTTTACTGATAAACAAAATATGCTAAAATCCCGAAAAATGGCCAACCAATTATCCCACTAACGGAAGAGGCCCTTGTCCCCATTAACATGGGGACAAGGTGCTTTTGGGGGGAGCCCCCCTGCCCCAAAGCACCCCCCCATGTTGAGGGCATGTGGCCTGGTATGGTTCAGGAGGGGGGGGGCGCTCGCTCGCCCCCCCCCCTATCCTGACCTGCCGGGCTGCATGCTCGGATAAGGGTCTGGAATGGATTTTGGGGGGATCCCCAAGCTGTTTTTTATTTAATTTCGGCGTGGAGTTCCCCCTTAATATCCATACCAGACCCGAAGGGCTTGGTGTGGATGGGAGGGGGGACCCAATGCCATTTTTTATTTATTATGGTGCTGGTTTTTAAATGTAATTCTCCCTTTTTTTTTCTAAACTATAGCTCAGAAATTCAACTGTCACTTCCCCCAGCTATGGTGTCCGTTTATGAACCAGCGGTAATAGATCGCTGCTCAGTTCTCCAGCATTCTCGGAGAACACAGTTCTCCTGTGAATGCAGTTTATGAAGCAGTTCTCCGAACGAAAGGAGAATGAGCTCCAAACGCTGGAGAAAGGTCTACAAACTCTGGAAAACGGCTGATTTTATTATAATCTCGCAAGATTACACTGTTCAACAAATTTTTATTTTTTGCCAGTTTTGGAAACAAAAGGATCCATTTCTTAATGAATTTCACATTCTGAGTTCAAATATAACAATGAAATTTGTCAATTGGCTCTAGTTTTTCTGTAAACGGAAAGTTTTCTACTATTATTATTATTATTATACAGTATTTATAAAGCGCCAATAGTTCGCTCAGCGCTGTACATTATAAAGGGGGACAGAACATGTGACAGAACAATACCAATACAATGCAAAACATGAGGGGATCGAGGGCCCTGCTCTTTCAAGCTTACAATCTAGGAGGGAGGGGATGGTGGCACAGGAGGAGATAGCTGTGGGGGATGGAGTGGTAGGAAGAGTGGAGGAGGTCGGCAAGTTAGCAGGGGGCGGGGTAGGCTTCCCTGAAGAGATGGGTTTTCAGGGTGCGCCTAAAGGAGAGGAGAGTAGATGATAATCTGATGGGTTGGGGCAGGGAGTTCCAGAGGATGGGTGACACCCTGGAGAAGTCCTGGAGGCGGGCATGGGAGGAGGAGACCAGGGAACTAGAGAGAAGGAGGTCTTGTGAGGAGCGGAGTGTGCGTGCTGGGCGGTACTTGGATATTAGGTCAGTGATGTAGTTCGGGGCAGTATGGTGGACAGCTTTGTACGTCAGCGTTAGGATTTTGAATTTGATCCGTTGCGCAATCGGAAGCCAGTGGAGGGATTGGCAGAGGGGGGTGGCGGAAACGGAGCGGTTGGAAAGGTGAATGAGTCTGGCAGCCGTATTCAGGATGGACTGAAGCGGGGATAGCCAGCGGCGAGGCAGGCCAGTGATGAGGGAGTTGCAGTAGTCGAGTCGTGATATGATGAGGGAGTGGATGAGCTGTTTAGTGGTTTCTGGAGTTAGGAACGTGCGGAATATACTATATACTATATTCGTAATGACTACATAATGCACAATAATTATATAGATAGATGTCTTTCCACAAATATAAAGCAAGTGATATTGACTACATAACAAAGCCTAAATGGCATAATATATTGCATAGGATTACCAAGAAAAATTATAGCCATAAGCTAAGTTGAATCATTTTAATACTTAGGATTCTCACTAGTTTTGTCTTCAGTTTGTGTCGGTTTTGCTTCTCTTGGCTTTTCTCTTGTATTCGAGGAAAGGGCTATCTCTTACAACTGCACGTGACTACACGCTTCAGGTTCTTCCTCACTTGACTCAACCACGAAGGATTCTGGTGATTTAGGAATTGGTAGCCCCTCTCCATGAGGAACTGGACGTATTGCCGTTAGAATATTTGGATAGTGCACAGATAACTTTTTCTTCTTATTTAGCCCTTTTACGATTGGAGGCACCATACAAAAGTAACAATTACTAACATGATCTGTTGGCTCTCTCCAAATCATTGGCACAGCGAAAGGCATAGATGCCTTTTTTCCATTCAACCATTGCTCCAGTGCCGTCCCACAAGAATTGCAGCATATATGTGGTGCCCAGCTCTTGTCCTGGTCTCCTATCTTGCAGCCAAAATACAAGTTGTAGGCTTTCTTAATCATTCCTGTTATCCTCCTTTTTTGTGAGATAAAAGTTATTTCACCGCAGATATAGCAGAAATTATCTGCTTTATTCAAACAAGTTCGAGGCATTACTGAGTAGCTGTCAGGGATCACGGCGCCGGAATCCTGCATCACGGCGCCGTCCCCCCGCGCATGCGCACTGGCGGCGAGCCGCGGCTGACAGGACGCCGCGCATGCGCAGTAGAGAGTCGAGGGCGCGCCTCAGGCGTCCAATGACAGCCGGGGGCGCGTCCCAGCCAGCCAATGACAGTGCAGGGCGCACTATTTAAAGATGCCCTGCACTGTCACCCATTGCCGCAAGGTCTTATGTGATCCTGGATACCTGCTCCTGTTCTGTGACCCTGTTTTCGACCCTGACTACGCTGCCTGCCCCTGTGTTTGACCCGGCTTGTCCTGACTACTCTGCCTGCTCCTGCGTTTTGACTCGGATATCCTGACTATTCTACGGACTGATTTACCTGGCTGACCCTGCATGTGACCTGACTACTCCTTGCCCGCTGATTTGGTACCCCGCTTACCCCCCACGGAACCACTATCCGTGCCACCCTGCTGGGGCCGTCATCCGCCTCATATCTGGCTCTCCCGGTACCTACACGCATCCCCGGAGGCCTTCCCAGCCGCTGGTGGGCATGCCCAGAGGTCGTGACCTGGCCCGGGACTGTTTCAAGTCCATCCCCACCATCAGGGGCCCTGGTGAAGGCACAGCCCGGGCTTAGACCCCACGCTCTGGGTTGGTCTATCAGTTGGCAGCCGGAAGGCTCCGCCTGGCGGATCATAACAGTAGCCTATATAAGCATAAAACGAAATGTAAAGACGCTGTCGAACTACAATCAGCTACAGATACTGCAGCTTTTATGCAGTGAAGTGATGCAATTAAAGGCTAATATTGCATCATCTCAGTATACATGCAATTTTCTATTGGTCACCAGTATCAATTGCGCAATATGCAGCTGAAGTTGCATCATAATTTTGAATGGCTTACGTCATTAGATGGGTGAATATATCATGGAAACTAGAGCCAATCAACATTTTTTAGGGTCATTTTCGTTTTCAGCACCCCAAAATTATGTAAGATTAGCTAATTTTATGCCCAAAACTTTTTACCTGTTGAACAGTGTTACAGTAAAAGACCAGTTTACTAAGCAGAGGTAAATTATCTCTGCTTAGTTTTTGGTCCCTCCGATTCTCCAGCTCTGGGCTGGAGAATCTGGAGGGAGAACACAGATCTCCAGAGAAGGGCTGAACATATTCTCCTGGGTGTTATAAACTGTGAATGACCAGAGAATAGCTGTGATCCTCTGAATCTCAGCTATTCTGTTTGTCATAAACGGACACCTAAAATAGAAAGTTTTCTTGGAATTTATATCCCTAAAGGAAACAATGTTTACTTTGAGTTTAATAAAAGATACAAAGTTTACTGTAACTTCGGGGAAAGTGACTTCTAGGCTTGTGAACTATAGTGAAGAAAAAAAAAAGGCTGGCATTTGCATTTGAAAATCGTCGCTGACATACACTTTGTATTGCGAAAAAAATTATTAACAATTGTGTAAACCGAGGCATTATTTTCAATGGATTTTCATTCGTAAACCAAAAATTACGTTAACCGAGGCATTGGTAAACCGAGGTACGCCTGTATTAGTATTGCAATCCTTTGTATTGGGATACATAGAACCAACATACATCTGAATTGGCAACATAGCACAACATTTGTGTCACATTTGAGATATCTGGCTAGTTACACTGACCTTGCCCAGGGACCTAGGATTGATTCATACCACAGAAATACAGGCAGGCTTAGTGTTCAACAGCTCTGTGGATTAGTGGTTAGCACTACTGTCTCATAATGCTAGGGTTGTTGGTTTGAATCCCAACCACAGCAATGAATTTGCATGATCTCTGTGTGACTATCCTAACATACATGTGCTGGTGGCAGCATCTTTGCTTTCTGTTTAAATGATCCCTAGAATGTGAATTAGAATGAGGCCTTGTCTGTTCAAATACCTTTAAAGTAGCACCTTATGTGAATGTCAAACCATGGGATGAGATAAGGGCCTGGACTAATGATTGATTGGATAATGCTGGTTTGCACTCCACATCCTTTGTGAAATCCATAACAGACCCTTATCTGAGCATTCAGATACGGCATGCCTTCAAAGATTTATTTCCTTTGTTGAATTGCCTGCTTGGTTCACACTAGATGTGATTTAAAATTGTGCTTTTTGTTGGCAATTTCACCGTGTTTTCTGTAGATTTACCAATGAGTTATTGTGTTTTCAATTGTGTTTTGAATTGCAATTTCTATTGTGGTCTATATGTGAAATTGCTACAAAATGCTGAAAAAGTTAGACGAGAACTACTTTTGAAATTGTGCTGCAGCAAATCGCTTACGTTAAGACACTCACATCCACATTGATTAGATCGGATATCAGGTACAATTTCAATTCCCAAATCGCACCTGAAATCGTACACCCTGGATGCGTCTTGGCATGCGATTTGCATGGCATGCGACTTGCAAATTGTATGCCAAGTCACACCCTATTGTCTGCTATTAGAGCAGTCACATGGGTGTGTTTCCGACACTGATTTCTAAAGTAGTACATGTACTACTTTTGTGACGATTTGCATAGATATCTGAGTCAGATGTCTTGCAAATCGCAAGGAAATCAGCATCTTCACTGTACGTCGCACAATTTCTAAATCGGCTTTGATGTGACCGCGGTGTAAGGCCTTTTTATGTTTGATTTCCTGAGTGTTTTTCCGATTTATGGGAAATACCGCATACTAGCAAAAGTGAATTGACATTTTCAGTATTGCATGCGAGATGTGGTCATGTGACTGCCTTAACTCATGCGATAATCTGGAGTGAATTGTGCCCATAGGGCCAAGAAATATTGCCAATAGGGTTCCCTTTCACATCCCTGTTCAATGTTCTGTTGTATGCTGCACAGGTACACTTCACTGTGGCTTTGTTTCTGACTCTGATTTGTTGTTCCTGTATACCAAGGGTTAACGCAGGTGGGAAGAGGATTCATCAGGTGCAAACACTTTCTCTGACCAAATGAATGACAGTGGTGGGTGTGGCCTACCTTATATATAGAGATGCAGTTGTGGCTGATTTTTGCCTGGTATAGGCACATTATTACTGCAAGTCCTTGTCTGTGGTGGTTTGGGGAGGAAGAGAAATTGTGGTGAATTGCCCCAGGCCACACTCACGCTGTGTTTGGATGTGGGCTGTAAATGTTTTGCAAGTTCTTCCTTCTAAGGTGTTTGTGTGTTATTATACAATAATTGTGTTTATTATCTTTGCATTGTAATCCTAACACATGTCCATTGCTCTGCTCTTCCAAGTTTTCTTTATTTAGAATGAAATGCAGTTTTCAGACTAACATGGTGAGAAATGTATGTGTGGGGGATTTGGGGAGGTGTTTATATTTTGGCATGTATGTATTTTTGTATTGATATTTTGATCTGCTTCTGTGAATAAGCCCAAGTGATTCATATTAACCATTTGTTTCCTGCTGTAACCTGTGAAAGCACAGTTCATTATAAGTATAATCTTTTAGATTGTAAGCTCTTATGAGCAGGACCGTTCTATTTTAGCAACATCAATCCTGCTTTTTTTTTTTTTCACACCAAGATATTGAATGTAGCTTTTTGTTGCTGTCCAAATAAATGTGGAATGTGTATTTGATCAATAAATATTTGTACTATGTATTTTTTGGGGGAATTATTTCATGGTCTAGTTGTATGTTGTACAGTGGCTAAATGGTTAGCACTTCCACCTGGCAGTACTAGGGTTATTGGTTTGAATCCCAGCCATGGCACCTTCTGCCTGGAGGTTGCATGTTCTCCCTGTGCCTGTTTCCTCCCACACTCTCAAGACATGCTGGTAGGTTAATTGGATCCTGTCAAAATTGGCCCTAGTATATGTATGAATGTAAGTTAGGGCTCTTAGTACGCCCCTTGAGGGTTAGGGACTGATGTGAATTTACCACATCTATATGTATAGCGCTGCGTAAATTGACAGCGCTATATAAGTATCTTAAATGTTTTAGCACCCCTAACGCTTATTCTTGCTAGCTATATAATATGCCCAAATCTTCCTTGTTAGAGCGCACATGTGCAAGTATGTCCAAAATAACAAACCAAATGCCCCCTATTGCACGACAAGACCATGTTATGTACCAATGAATAGGTCATGTTCAATGTGCAGCTAGCTATTCTTTTTCTACAATCCTCTTAACAGTAATAAATTGGGCCCCCAATTTATGTTGACTTTGGGCCTTTACTGGCAAATATATATTCGCCAATGTCATATACACACAGTATAGCTGCAAGCATACATTCACCAATGCAAAATCTACAATAGAACTGCAAACATATATTTGCGACTGTCATATACACAATGGAGCCACATGTAAAATTGCTATGGTGCACAAATAAACGCCAAGACGGCTGTTGGAGGAGGCGCTAGAGCAGCTGTCATACCGGAAATACGTCATGACGTTTGCACACACCTGGAAGTGTGAGTGGATGGGAGTGTATTTAGGAGAGTTTAGTGGTAATTTGCAAGTCTATTTTTTAGTCTTGTGAACTGTTCTTTTGTGGAATTCCAGACCACATCTGGACATGGCGAGATCGCTGTATTCCACCGAGGAGCTGATCCTCATTTGCTGGGGAAACATTACTAATAATTGTTGTATTTTCAGTTGAAAACATGTCCAATTCCTAGATCCATTGAGGTACATAGCAGAGGTTCAAGGTTCTTCCTAACTATACAGGTGGCACAGACACAAGCATACACCCAGGGCCACTGTTAGATAACATGGGGCCCCGTACAGCATACCTGACAGCCCCCCACCGCCAGAGAAAATATCCAAATTATATTTATGGTAAAAATACACTATAAACATTATTAATGGACATAATCCCAACCATATTCCTGTGAAATCTAAATGATAAAACTGTACTGCGTTCATAAATAAAGCTGTGTGTGTAATTGAGGTTTTGGGGCTCATGGGTGCTGTGGCCTGTAGAGTGGGAATCAGTGGTTTGTTTTTGTGGCTATCACCATTTGCAGGCAACCTATGTTGCACTATGGAATTGCTGCAGATCATAATTTGACAAGCATATGGGTGCAGGTGTACACAGTGAGCATTCAGGGCCACTTCCCCACGCCATCACACCTGTCAGATTAAAACCTGTGTTCATACAGCTGCTGTGTCCCCATAGTGTAACAGGTGGCTCTAGCCACTTAAACAACCCACTCATTCATGCTGTACAGGCCAGAGGACCTGTGTAAATAGGGCATTTTTTACCTCAGCTCGTTAATTTCAATGGCCTGCCTAATGTGTGGGAACATGCAAAAATACTGCAGGCATATTATTTTAAAAGTGTGTTGCACCTAACCATGCACATCTGCAAAGGGCATTGCATTTCTTTGCTGTGCTGGAAAATGTGTGTTCTTGCATGCGTTTCTACACCACCAATGGTGTGAACAAGTCCTAAGGGCCAGTTCACACTATAGAAACAGTCTAGATGTGTTCCTGATGCATTTTTGCATGCCCTTTTGGCATGCATGTTTAGTGTGTTCCAGTACATTTTGGATGCGTTTTGGACACGTTGCATTGCATTTTTGTATCCCTCCCAGTTAGTTTTTTCTACTTTCTTTTTATTCAATTTAATTAGGGACGTGTGCGTTTTAGTACATTCAAGGACATTTCAATGTGTTCCAGTACAGTTCTGTGCAGAAACAATGCAGCGTGGTCAACTTTGTTTACAGCACCTGCAATGCACTGAAAATGCAAGCACTGATGTGAACTATGACATTGACAACCATATAACCTTCTTTCTGTGCATTTGTGATGCCGAAAAAGCAACTGAAACACATGTAGTGTGAACTGGTCCTAAAGATTATTAGAGGTAAGGGAACGGGACTGACCAGGGATTGTGAATTCAATCAGACTAGTGGTGATATACAATCAGCAATCGTATAATAATGTGAGATCTGAGCTGTAGCTGACAGAAAATGAGACACATTCACTTGATCAGTAAATAGATAGTTAAAAAGAGTGGGGCGGTGATCCATAGATTTGCATATGGGACAGGTGATGATTGGGTGGGGGTCAAGTTGTATAAGGAGACAGATTTAAACGAAGATAAAAAAGTTACAATGAAATATACACAGCATGAAACTTGCACATTTCCAACTTGGTAGAAGAACAGGACGCAGGTAACATTCAACCACTTTCTAGTCATTAGGCAAAATCATAATTGATCAATATTCCTGGCACTGACACAACCCAGAAAATTGATCTCTATTTTGTTAACATTCATAAATGTTATTTTTTAACATTTATGCAGGCCCAATGAACCTAACAACATGCCTTTTGAGTGTTGGCAGAAACACATCCATCCAGGGAAAGCATGCAAACTGGGATGCAGCCATGACTGGGATTAGAACCCATGACCCAAGTGCTGTAAGTTCTGAGCTCTAACCATCTAAACCACTGTGGGAGACACAGTTTGAGACACAATGTAGAATAGTTACGTTGTTTAAAAATGATAAAGCGAGCTCTGTTAAAATTATATAGACTAGTAAAATGGTATTACACAAGATAAATATAACCACGAACAGTAGTGCACAATCTTGTGAAAAGTCATCCACCCCTGTGACAGTGTACTACACTATTAAGCACCTTTCTGGCTCCTGTGGCTCAGCTAATTCCTCCCCAGGACCATTTGGGCACCCACCCTGATGGATGGATGGATGGCTGGAGCTGGATGACTAACTCATAGCTGCCAGCATACCGCTGCACCCCCAGATGTGTGATGTGTATAACCCATGCACATTAATACTTTTGTTCTGGTGAGTGTAGACCAGTCCCAAGGGTGGTTTATGTTTCACGAGTTCATGCACTACTGTCCGTCACGGATAGACCACACGTGCAATGCATAGGCACTCTCTGAGCTGGTACTCTCACACAAAGGACATTCCATTATTCAGGAATGATTATATTAACTTATTTTAGCACCATTTTACATCATTCTTGCAATTCTTTGCACTTTTTGGTTTTTACATGCGTTCATTATTGATCACATGCATTTATAGCGCTGCACTTGACTTTAACATAGAATAGTTACATGATTAAAGAGAATGAAGATATATCATTATATTGGGAACTTATTCCAAATTATTAAACATTATTATTATTATTATTATAAAATTATTAAACAGTCCAAATTATTTGAGATATAAGTGTGAAAATGTTTAACATTTAAAAATAGAACGTATGACATTTATTAGTAGTCTGATCATTTTGGAGAAACAGCAAAAAAAAAAAAAAAAATTAATAATATAGGTGTACTAATTATGTTATATTCTAAGTATTCTCTTTTGCTAACAGGAAAACGCCAATGGTATCATGCCTGCGCTTGTTCGCCATCTAGCGGACATATCCGGTATTGCACCTAAAAATGTGCCAAACGCGATTCCACATTTACTAACAGAAAAGTAGACGCTTTTCAATGAGATTGCTAGACGCCTCTCAGAAGACTGACAGGTCTTAATTGATTTAATTGAGTCTGCCTGAATGGTCAGAATCTGCTGGTAGACTCAATTCTTAGTAAATTCGGGCCGAAAAGTCTGTGGTCATTTCCGGTGGTCATACAAGGTCAGTGTTTAGTTTGCTGACATTCAGCGGGAATTCAACATGCCTACCAACCGACTCATTCGTGACAAGCCCACCAGGTGGGACTCAACATTTGCAATGCTGCAGTAGCTGCACATGCAGCCGAGGGCCATCAATGAGTACCTGTGTGAGTATGGCACAAGGACAGGCCCAGGGGAGCTTTTTGCCACACCATTGACTGCTGATAAAGGATGCATGCACTGTCCTGTCATCATTTGAGGAGGCCACAAGGATGGTGAGCCAAGAAAATGCATGCATCAGTAACACTATCCCTCTAGTCTTCCTGCTGGAGCACATGCTACACAGAATAATTACAGAGCACTTGAGGCAGAATAGCGGGAGGAAGAGGAAGACTTTCCTTTTAAGGCCCCCTTTATGCAGATACCATTCCTGTGGGGCTGCAGAACAGACAGGAGGAAGAGAAGGATGATTGTGGCAGCATGGAAATAGAAGATAACATATGGCAGTCTTCAAGTGATGGTTTTCAGTCCCCAGAAAACCAGCCAGTAGTACGTGGCTGGGAGAAGGTATTTTCTGACAGTGTCATCCTCAGTGACCCAAATGACTCAGAATCTTATGCCTCCTCAAACTTACGCTGCATGGGCTCCCTGATTCTGCAAAGCCTTCAAAAGGACCTAAGGATTTGTGGTATCAAGGAGAGGAATCATTACTGTTTGGCAACCCTGCTTGATCCATGTTACAAGGGTAAAGTTACAAAGCTCATCCTGCCTTTGCAAAGGGAGCAGAGGATGAAACATCTTCAGGACTCCTTTAAAAAAAATTTGTGTAACACCTTCCCAGATACTGGGAGGTTATCATTTCCTGGATGTGTCTCTGAGGCTTCATTTGTTCAAAGGAAGAGTGGTGGAGAAGGCAGCCAGATAACCGATAATTCGTAAATAAATATTACTCCTGCGCTATTACCAATATACAAATATAAATATAACTAAGCTGCCAGCACTCAGGTGACACAACCCTGACACCAAACACAGTTGAGAAATAAAATGGTAAAGCAGTGCAGCGCTATAAATACCCTATCCACATACTAAAATACCAATAAATAGCACAAATGCTGTGTGTCCTCCCAGTAATATAAGTCTGTCTTGTAATGTGAAACACACACACAAAAATCATGCAGGTGCTCTCAGCTTCAAACGTGAATCCACAATGACAGGGGTGCCCCCTCACCTTCCTGCCCAGGCCCCGCAGGACCAATGAGCCAGATAAATGCCTCTTAAGTGATCCTCCCACAGCACCTTGGGGGTCTCTTCAACAATGATGGTGGTACTTCCTCCTCTAATGGGTACTGATTTCCACTAGGTGCCTCCAGATGTTTAATACGCACTTACTCCATAAACACCCCATATAGGACAAAAAGAGATCCACATAGTGTAAAACTGCAAAGCCTTTAATAATGCCACACTGATGGTACTACTCACATTTGCGTGGTTGAACATGCTCATTTGCACCACACCATGGGTGTACTGGCTAGTGTGGATCCTCACTACGAAAGGTGGACCAAGATGGCGCCGACGCCGGAAATGACGTCACCTCGCGGTCCATTAGGCTCCTCCCACTGGCGTATCTACGCGTTACGTCACGGTTAATAGCACGTGACTTCCTCAGGACATACGCCTACTATGGGCCTGGTCTCTGCTTTTATCCTCTCAGCCACACGATTGACAGAGGAAGGGGCGGTACCCACACGGCCATGATGTTAGAGTCCGACTTCCTATCTAGTAAGCGGACATCTGCGGGTGCAGCCTAAGCTCTGCCCTTACTCCAAGTGTTGGAAATAGCTCAGCCCTCCGTGCTGCACAAGCACCTCCAATTCAAATTAAACTCGCGGATTACGATTGGCTGGGGAGATAACCGATGCCTTTAAACAATACTTTAGTCCTCCAGGGCTGTTAGGTTTAAGCACTCATCAGCAGCGTCTGCAACATATGGTGCAGGATTATCTAGGGGCAAGAGCAGACTTGAAGACCTTTCCAACCAGGGGCGGACTGATCATTCGAGTACTCGGGCACTGCCCGAGGGCCCGGGGTCAGTAGGGGGCCCCATGAAATGCCCCTGTTTCCTTTTTTATAGGCTTTTTTGAGTGTGGGCAAGGACACAGGGGTCCCATGATCCCCTATTGCCCAGGGGCACCATGAGTTGTCAGTCCGCCCCTGTTTCCAACTGAGGATGCACTGGGTTGCAGGGTCTTGAGGATGGATCACTGGCCAGAACTTGCTCAATATGCAATGAAGCTACTGGCCTGTCCTCCATTCAGCATGTTTTCCAAATGGACATTCAGTGCTGTTGGAGGTTTTTTGATGGATAAAAGAGTGTTTCTGTCCACAGACTTCGTTGACCAGCTGACATTTATCAAAATTAATCAGTCCTGGATCAACATCAGCTATCGAGCCCCTGATGCTGATGTAACTGATTACATTTGTTAGGGATCTGGAATAACTTGAAGACTGCCTGTGATGCCTATCCTATTCCCAAATCCTGATTATGCTAGCTTCATACAATGTTTTGGTTTAGGGCACCACTAACACCTAAGGCCCAATTTTTCTGCACCTGTTTGACAGGTCCATGTAATTTAGATTTTTAACAGCAGGGCCCATTCCTGAACCCAGCAGGAGTAACAGTGAGGGGCAGGGGAGGACTGACAACTCATGGGGCCCCCGGGCAATAAGGGATCATGGGGCCCCTGTGTCCTTGCCCAAACTCAAAAAGCCTATGAAAAAGGTACCAGGGGCATCTCATGGGGCCCCCTACTGACCCCGGGCCCTCGGGCAGTGCCTGAGTTTCCAAATGGTCAGTCCACCCCTGGTGAGGGATTACATTGTTCAGGCACCACCAACACCCGAGGCCCAATTTTTCTGCACCTGTTTGACAGGTTTATCTAATTTCAATGTTTTACAATTTTCTTCTAATTTTTACAAATTTTTAACAGCAGGGCCCATTCCTGCCCCCAACAAGAATAACTGTGAGGAATTACAGTGTTCAGGCACCATCAATACCCAAGGTCCAATTTTCTTACACCAGTGTACATATCATTTCAGTTTTTTAGAGCAGTCCCAATTCCTGCACTCATCAAGAGTAACTGTAAGGGGTTACAGTGCAGAGACACCAACACCCAAGGCCTATTTTTTTCAACACACTGTGTGACAGATGCATATAATTTGAATTTTTAAAGCATATAATTTTGAATTTTTTTTTGTAAAGTGCATGGGGTTCCCCCCAAAAGCCCTACCCTTCAGGCCTGGTAGGACTTTTAAGGGGAACCCCACCTTCCAAAAATGGGGGGAAAATGTGTGGGTTTCCCTCTAAAAGCCATACCAGACCCTTGATCCGAGCACAGGCCTGGCAGGTAAGGAAAGGGGCGGGACGAATGAGCACCTCCCCCTCCCTGTGTCTTACCAGACCACATAAGGGGTACCCCTACCCATTCACTAAATAATTAAATGTAAAAAAAAATAAAGAGACCAGTCTTTTGAAAAAATCCTTTATTGAACAAAAAAACAAAACAAATGTTTTTGACAAGTCCTTTATTAGAGAAGAAAAAAAAATCTCAGGGTCCAGCATTGTTACAATGTTGGCGACTTGCGGAAATTTTTTTTAAAAACCCGACACCCCCTGACCCTTCTGCACCCACTGAGCACTCACCACATCTGACAGGTCTGACATTTGTGAGTCAGATGTAAACAATTGGGCGGAGCTAGATCCGCCCAATTGTTTACATCTGACCAGCAACTGTCAGAGCTGTCAACAATTGGGCGGTATCATCACCGCACAATGGTTGATGACAGTTCTAATAGTTGTAGGTCAGATAGAGCAAGTGCTCGGCGGGTGCGGATGGGTTTATTTATTTCGGAGAGTCGGCGTCGACATAACAATGCTAGACGCCCTGAATGACGATGGATTCCAATGATGGAACCATTTTTTTGCCTTATTTTTTTAACAAAGAACTTGTAAGTACTTGTGACATCACTCCGCTGGAGCAATGTGGAGCTCCGACGGCCATCTTTATTGAAGGACGGTTAGTCCTGTTTCTCATCGTGATTTTATCTTGTCTTTCTGAATATCTTTCTGAATGCAATTCTCAATAAATGAAGATTTAATCTACTACACTATGGGCATATTCCTGTGTCTGAACTCCCAAGTGGAGCATTAATTTTCAGATGCCCTGTATGTGATGACGATCCATCCCAGTACCCAGAGGGATCCTCTTGCATATCCAGAAAGCAGAATCCACCTATTCCTAAAGGGGAACTCTGGCTGTGTTGGGTCAGCACTTAAAGTCCCAGGATCTGATTGTTCCACCACCCTGCCCTTCAGATGGAAGTCACCCTAACATCATATATACCTTGATGACTTCAGGTTATATTTATACTGGCGCATATTTACTGCGCGTCTGGTGAGTGTGCAATTCTCTTCATATCACTGCACAAGCACAGACGTACCAAAATAATAAGCACCTTTAAGAGCACTGAAAGTCACTTTATTACTATTGTTTTTTACGAACTTTTATCACAGTATTTTTATATTAAGCATTTTGGCATTCTTATCAATTTTATGATCTTAATATTGTTTTAGTACTGCACTACCATTATACTATTCTTCTATAACCACTTCAGCTCAGGAAGCTTTTCCCCAAGACACTAAGGTATCTCCAAACTATAGAGCCCAATCCAGAAATACCAAAACCTGGGGAAAGCTGCAGGAGCAGTTTTCTCGACTCAAAATAAATGCTCCACTTAGTAAATGTGGAACCCCTGTGTCCTGTTCTTGACCAATTCCACAGTGATAAAGCCTTGTACTGTCACAACATTATAGAGTTCACGAATGTGGAAGTAAAGCACATTTTGAAAACTGCAGCAGCCATAATCACATTCATCTGTGTTCCCTTTTTATGTTTTCCTTTTTGGTTTTGCCTGAGTTTTCATTGTTATTAGCTGCTGTATTGGGGTTTTATCTTAGAATTTGACACCTTCTGGGGAATTAAATAAGCTTCCTGCTCCAGAAAACTGGTGCAGAAAACTGTAGGGAGTGACGTGTGCAACATTAACTAAGCAGATAAACCTGTTGTAGGTCTATCTGTACCACCCACTAATGAAATAGAAACTGGAGCTGATTCTCTGACTAATAATTATCAAAGAGATTGTGGCCATTTTCTGTATAGAAAACTGCTGCAAATCCCTGTCAACTAGAGCTGATTTAAAAAATCTGAACTGTCAACAGATAGCTCACATTTCTCTCTCCACTCATATGAATATGGCCTACACAGCCCCTCTCCTCCTCTCTCCCACACTTGGGGAAATAGAGGGAGCAGGGTCTGGGACAGCCAGAGAAATCTGGAGCATGCAGCTACTGTTTTTTGCTGTGACAGACAGCATAGAAGCATTTTGGTAATTAGGAGTAGCATCTGCTCTGTTTTTTACGTTTAGATGAATGGTGCAAGCATCGTGCCTGCACCTCTCTTTGTCATCTCACTTGTTTACTTATACCATACTATTGGTGGACTCTCTTCTAGGGAGAGTAGTGACTGCAATATGGAATTAGGCAAATGTGCTAGGGAATTGTGAATGGCAGTGATTAAAGGTTCACACCTGGATATACAGTAAGTGCATTATATGAAAGCTAAGCTGGAGGTCATTGAGACAAAGATTTACAGCAGAACAGATGATTTATGAACGTACTGAAGTACTCTTCACTGGATCATCAGAATGCCCGTGAATAGGTAGAATTTACATAGTATGCTGTAACCAATAGCATTGGGTGGATTACAAATATAGCGCTTTGCAATTTTTGCATTACAAATGCAGCATAGACATCAGGAATTGGAATGAGCTTGGGCGAGTTCAAATGTTCTTCCAAACCCAAAGAAGTACAGCTTGGGGTCCAAGGAGAACTGCCAAGGTAGGCAAAATCTCTTGTTTGAGATTTGAAAATCATTGCATTCTGCTTTTATGTAGATTTTACACAGCTTCCCAACTTTTTTTGGAATTGGTGTTGTATAATATTGCACATAGGCCGTTGAAAAACTCTGCAGTACTAAATTATTATGTGTACATACTAGTGGTGCACCAAAATGAAAATTCTGGTGCCAAAACCAAAAATTCAGAATGCACTTGGCCGAAAACCGAAATGTCTGAATATGTGGCAGTGGAGAGACATTTAATGTGTGTTTTTATTTATTTTTTTAACTTATGATTTTATTGCTATCACATAGGGGACCGCCGTTAAATGTCATTGTTTTTAAATGCAGTTACCAGCTTTTATTTATTTTTTCACTATAGCCCTGAGAAGGAGCTGTCATAAACAAACCTATCACGTATATGCTATCACATAGGGGACTATTGGTCCTCTATGTGATAGCAAAAAAAACATAAGTCACAGGTCCTTTTTGTACGGGGGAGTGTGTGCAATGAGGGGGCAGGAGAGGAGCAGAATATACAGTGAGGGAGCAGTGTATACAGACAGGCACTCTCACTGGCCACCACTAAATGTCAATGTTTTTAAGTACAGTTATGGCTTTTTTTTCCCCTTCACTATAGCTCTGAGAAAGAGCTGTCATTCGCCAAGCTGCTAAAGTTTAGAGGCATTCTTAGGAACGGGGCAGAGTAGTGGTTGGATGGAGAAACTAGTGGCGAGTAACTCCAAAGGCCTGGCTAGTAGCTAAGAACTTAAAATTTTGAGCCCTGCTTTAAGGAAATAAACTATTTTAAAAGAACTATGTACTGAAAAAAGTACAGATGCTACTATTGCCGACACACCAAAAAAATGCCATGTTCCTGGCTGAACCTGGCTTCAGTACTTTCAGGAACACTGACCTACCCATATGGAAGAAAAATATATTTGAACTATATTTTAAAAATATTCTTCCCAAATATATTGACATATATTTGACATGCTACAATTTTGGCCATATTCAATATATTTCAAAATATATTTCAATACACACACACACACACACACATATATATATATTAAGTTGAAATGCGTTTTTATTACAAAATATATGAAAAATATTTTTAAAAATACATTTCAAATATAATGACTTTTTTAATATGTTAAAAAAATCTGAAAAATATATTTAAAAATATATATTTTTAAAAATATATATTTTAAAATATATTCTTAAAAATATATTCTTGTAATAAAAACACATTTCAACAGGCTATATATCTATATCTATCTATCTATCTACAGTATATATATATATATATATATATATATATATATATATATACACACACATACACACACACATGCATATATATAAATACATACATACATACATATTTTAAAAATATATATTTTTAAAATATATTTTTTCAGATTTTTTTTAACATATAAAAAAGTCATTTTAACATATATTTTTACTTATATTTATAAATGCATTCCAAAAATGCAGATTTGTATTTTTAAAGACATACAGTATATTTGACATGTATTTTTAAAAATATTTTTCATATATTTTGTAATAAAAACGCATTTCAACATGCAGTATATATATTTATTTATTGCCATATATTTTTAAATATATTGAACATGGCCAAAATTGTAGCATTTCAAATATATGGCAAAATATTTGGGAAGAATATTTTTAAAATATATTTCAAATATATGTTTATTCCATGTTGGTATGCAGATAAAGTAAGCTAGATTTTTTTTCTACTACTTTCAGTGACTCAAAGGGGTTGACTTACTAAAATTGCAGAGTCCAAAATTTGGTGCAGCTCTGCATAGAAGCCAGTCAGCTTTGAGGTTTTTGTCAAAGCGTAATTGGACAAGCTGAAGTTAGATGCTGATTGGCTACCATGCATAGCTGCACCAGATTTTGTACTCTCCAGGTTTAGTAAATCAATCCCAAAGGGTTGAATTTATGAAAATAAATTGCATAGGGGCACTCCATAGAGTATGGACACTATGGGGTCAGTATATGAAGCAGGGAGCTGCTTTGTTGCTCTATCTTCTGACTCTATTGTACTGGGTGCTGATCAATCATTACTTTATAGTTCCCGTTCATAAATGGTCTGTTGGTTTTTTGGTTTATTAATCCTTGTTTTTTTCTCTTTGCAGATCAGCCACTGGACTCTACAATCATGCTGAAGTTATTAAAAATATTCACCCTTTTCTTGGTAATAGCAGCTATGGCCTTTCTGAGCAGGTGTACCCTTAAACAGAAAAGTAATTACATTATGAATATCCTAACGTCTAATGGCTTACATCGAAATTTAGAATCTATAGACTACGATCCTGAAATATCCCATATGATAGAAAGTGTATCAAGGAAATGGAATCCTATTTGTGGAGACCACAGACAGAATGGAACCACCTTCCCTGGTCTTATGTGCTATTGAGTAAGCAGCTCGAGTCTACTCTGATGTGGCCTTCTTCATGAAAGGACTGGAGGATATGCAGTACTGACCTAAACTCAGAGCCCTAGTGACTGTGTGCAGTTCTCTGTTCTCAAAAAAAAAGGCACAAGTTATTACTCAATCAGTGGTGATCCTCTTGAGAACTCTATTTCATCTACTGTACTTGCTCTGTTTGTGACCCAGTGATAGATCAGTCGCAAGAAAAGTATCCTCTGCTAGTTCAGGATTGTTGGGATATCCCATGTCCCCTTCACTCTATCCAAGTTTAATCAGCAATAAAGCATAAACAACATACCCCAGACTATTATTGAGCAGAAGGGAATGAGAAAATGCTGTGTGCGAGGCTGTGTTTGCACTAAGTTTAGGGTCGGAATCAGCTTATAACCAGCAGCTCCTACAGGCGTGTGCTACATAAAGTTGTATGGCCAGGGATGCTGCGAGGAGGCCTACAGCAAGGAGCAGAGCACAAGATGGTGGAGGGGTCGGTCTCAGCAGGTAGGATGGTGTTCTAGCGGTGTAGTGTCTTGTGCTTGGGTGCCAAAACTAGCCAATCACAAAGATCCTCTTACAAACTTCATAATATCAATTTAGGTACAAACTGATACTTTTCAAGCTGTTAACCCACTAGAATGACTATATTACTTAGATCACCAGAAGGGGGGATGGGAGCCCTTTTTTATTTTTAATAAATTGCAAGGATTTCAAAACAAACTTCTTTCACATTGTCATTATGGGGTATTGTTTGTAGAATGTTGAGGAAAAAAAATGAATTTAATCCATTTTGGAATAAGGCTGTAACATAACAAAATGTGGCAAAAGTTAAGTGCTGTGAATACTTTCTGGATGCACTGTATGTTTGTTTTTGGAATTGTATAGGAAGAACTGGGGATAGGGATGGGGGATTGTAGAAAGGATACTCCAACATTAGACCTATTCACACTGAAGACATCTGAACATATCTCTTAGTTGTGCAGTATTCAAGTCCTGACTGACAGCAGACTTCTCTTTAAAATGTAGCAGCAGGTATTTTAGGAGTAAGCAAAGTCCCTTTTTTGCAGTAGTAGTAGTTACAGAGCTGAGCTCCTCGGGTGCAAACCAGTTACGGCAGACTGCGACAGCCCAAAGGTAACGTAGCTAAGCAGTAGTAACAATTGGACAAGCTCTGCAGAACACTAGTCAGTGTTCCCTTTTCTCAGAAAAGGGCAACACACCTGATAAGAGGCATGGAGGACCTTGCACTGAGGTAAGATTAGCTGAACTGAATTTATTATCTCTTAAAAAGAGAAAGTGGGAGATATGATCACCATGTATAAATACATAAAGTACGTGGTCCATAAAGTGAACTTGGTGTTAAGTTCAGGTCATTACAGATGTCAAGGGGGCCCTCTTTACATCTGAAGGAAAAGAGATTTATCTGTCACATATGTATAGGCTTCTTCACAGTAAGAACTGCGAAAATGTGAAATAATTCTGCTCAGTAGATTGGTTTAAAAAGAAAAAAGAAGCTCGCTGTATTCCTAAACACACAAAAATACAGTATATACCCCAATACAGGGGCAGACTGAGAACTCATGGGGCCCCCGGGCAATAGGGGATCATGGGGCCCCTTTGTCCTTGCCCAAACTCAAAAAAGCCTATTAAAAAGGTACCAGGGGCATCTCATGGGGCCCCCTACTGACCCCGGGCCCTCGGGCAGTTTCCAAATGGTCAGTCCGCCCCTGCCCCAATACTAACTTTTATAGGTAATTACACTAAAGATTGTTGATTGACGGAATATCTGATTGCCTCTTGAGGGATCAGGGAGGGTTTTATATCCCCACAGGAGAAAATTGGATTGTGATGTATTGTTTTTTTTGTTTTTCTCTGGATCAACTGTGGGTATAGGTTAGTGTATATAGAGGTTTTCTATTTCTATGTATTTTTCTATTGGCCGAAATAGATGGATTTGTACTTTTTTCAACCTGACTAACTATGTACCTTCCCTCCAGAGATTCCACAAGTAATTAATTACCACACTCTTCACACAGACTTGAGTGCTGTTTACTGAGTGCACTATGTTTACTCTGAAGCCTTCTGGACTGCACAGTCATATTTCAATACACTGCAGAGCTGCTTTAACAGCAATGTAGAGGTAAGATTCTAAAAATAGAGGCTATTAGCATACTGACCAACTTTTTTAAAATGATAAAGAGAGACTCCTTTCAGCACAATGGCTCCTTTAGTACAATGGCTATCTGACTGATGTGACACTGCGAGGCCCTGCAACTGTGTAAAAATAGAGGAAAATGCCACAGCATTTGCACAAATGCAAGATGCAGGACTCTGGGTGGAGAAAACAGTTTTTTACACCTTTCTCTGTATTTTGGTATTCCTGGATTGGGTTCTGGAGTTTAGAGATTTCAGTGTGCTTTGGAAAGGAAGAAACCTTCAACCCAGTGTTCAGGTCTTGCAGAAAGTCAACCGGCAAGCTGTGAGCGCAGGTGCACACAGCCCTTATAATAAAGGAATTGGGCATAGTGCAGTGAGTCCGTTAGGAGAAACGTCTCCTCCATATAAGAAACAGGTCTGCTCTGTTCAGGGGACAAGTAGGATCCACACGAAAGCCAGAAAGTATAAGGCAAGAAGGGAGGAGGGCTTCAGAGAGGTGCTAAGAGACTCACTATTGAGAGGCCAGGGCATGGGCCCAAGCAGCTAGGTGTTGCAAATAAAGGCTAAGAACTAGGAGAACCCAAGAAGCCAGAAGAGTTGGGTGAGATGGCCTAAGGAACCAATCAAAGGCCAAAGGCTAAGGTCTGCGGCCTCAGCAGCAGTGCTCCTGAAGAGAGTCAGGTGGCTAGGTATTATTTTGACTGCGTCTCTTTTTGATGCTGAAAACCCCTGTGTGGGCAACTGCTTTTCCATGGAACCTTGCTTTTGTTTAATAAAAGTGGTCTGACAAGCCCTAAAATGGATTTCCAGGCTGGCGTGGTATCACTGAAAACGCTCAACACCACCATGGTAATACCCACAATGTCACACTGCATAAATCTATTCCTGTGACTTCATTTAGGTTTTTAGATGCTTATACTACAGGCAGGGTACCGTTGCTAATGAAGCCATTTAAAGAGTGATGTGCAGCAGTGATGTCATCCCGCACCAGCTAATCAAGATGGCCAAAAGATTGGCACCTGGAAGAAGTCAAGGAGAGGATGCCAGCGAGGGATCTTGTGGGCATCAGACGATTGAAGCAGAGGGGAGTATCAAGTTTAGTGCCACTTTAACTTCATGTCTGTGGAATAGCCAACAAAGACCCCTATTAGACCGTTGCAAACAAACAAAAGATTTCCCAGCAACACTTGCCAGCCAGCCTGTGAAACAACCAATTTGGCCCAGTCTAACAGTTTGTGTTAAAAACAGAGGGTTTGTGTGCACACATTTGCAAATACATGCGTAAGCCACAGTCCCACGTCAAGGGTCCTCTGTATACTGTGGAACTAACTAAAATTTCCAAAGCCTCCATTGTAGGAGCACATGTGTCAATGGATAGGTTAAGGGCAGGTTTGCATGGACTAGCCCATCCCTCCTTAAAGGTACAGGGACCCCCCCCCCCGATTCCTTACCTCTGAGACCTCCAGGGCAAGTGGAATATCCCCAGAGACAAGGAGGGCCAACATTTCACCCCAGATGTTTTTTACTCATTAGCCAAGGAGGGAGGGTTAGGGATGCTAGAAACCCAGAGCAACACTTACAGACTTCTCCAGATCCAAGTCCAGCTACTCAGTGTAAAAGACTTTAAGCCAACGTAGCAACCTTGTAGATATCATCTTAAAAATTGGTTAATAAACATTTTTCTCTTTGTCTCTCTAATTGTTCTTGCTCTTTCTGAACCTACTCATAGGCTACCATGAGTCCCCTCCAAGAAATTCACCAGGCCCCAGTGAGGAAACCACCCTTTATCATGGCTTCCTCCAGCATGGTCCTCCTCCTGGCTTTCATCTTGTCACAGGTTTAAGGGTCATGTCAGGCCTAGTCCCCCATCCAGTGCACATGGTGGGCCCACACACGTTATGGACTTGATCCGATCACTCCAGCAGCCCCACCTGGAGCACAGCGCGAGGGAAGGGAGATTTTAGATGGTCCTCTTCAAATATTCATGTCCTCCCACAGCATGCACCAGTGGTAATAAATCTCCTACTGTTTCACTGGAGGAAATAGAAATATTCCTAATTCACTTCTGATAGGAGCCACAGCTCCACTGAGTTTAGGGGAAAACCAAGTGACCAACAAAACTATTTATTTATTACAGATACTTATACAGGGCTGTCACTTTACACAGTGCTTTACATATATATTGTACATTCACATCAATCCCTAACCCTCAGGGGGCATACAATCCAAAGTCTCTAACTTACATACACACACTAGGGACAGTTTAGACAGGATCCAATTAACCTACCAGCATGTCTTTGGAGTGTGGGAGGAAACTGGAGTACCCAGAGAAAGCCCACACAGGCAGAGGGGGAACATGCAAACTCCAGGGAGGTGGTGCCATGGTTGGGATTTGAACTAATGACCCTAGTACTGCCAGGCAGAAGTGCTAACCATTTCACCACTGGGCTACTCTACACTTTCAGTTTAGGCTAATTATCACCCAGCATGGCTATATTTAGGTAGTAGTCCCTGTTTAGGACAGGGTGCTACAAAAAGCTGGTCTAATGACTTCGGTGCTGTCTTTGCTGGAAACGTGAAACAAATATGCAGACAAGAAGTATTACTTTAATTCATTTCACTTGCTTGGTATGTGCACCATGAGGTAAAACAGAATGCTAACAGTGGCAGCCTCCATATTTCTATTCAAACAGGATTGCTTTAATCAGTTTTGGACAAATAAACTTCATTAAAGTACACAGGGAATATATAGTAACTCAAAAAAGTCAGGGGAATCTCATGGGGCTCCCTACTGACCCCGAGCCCTTGGGCAGTGCCCGAGTTTCCAAATGGTCAGTCCGCCCCTGCTTTGTATAAAATCCTTTGTTCGTAATGACAGCTTTAAGATGCCTCCTGTATAGAGAAACTAATCCGTGGGCCTCTTTTATGAACTCTGATCTTTAGTTCTTTACATAGATTTTCTATTGGATCCAAGTCCAGTGATTGGCTGGGCCATTCTAGCAGCTTTATTTTCTTTCTTTGAAACCAATTGAGAATTTCTTTGGCTTTGTGTTTGGAATCATTGTCTTGCTGAAATGTCCACTCTCATTTCACCTTCATTATCCTGGTAGATGGCAGCAGATTTTTATCAAGAATTTCTTGGTACATTTTTCCATTCACCCTTCCTTCAATTATATGAAACTTCACTGTTGGTATGGCATTTTTGGGGTGATGTGCAGTGCCATTTGACCTCCAAACACAGGTGTATTTTGGCATTCAAAGAGTTCAATTTTCGTCTCATCTGACCAGACTATACTCTCCCAGTATTTCACAGCCTTGTCTAAATATTTTGCAGAAATCTTTAAATGCGTTTCAAAATGCCTTTTCTTCAGCAGTCTGGAGTGGTGAGCGTTCATACAGGCCATGGTGGTTGAGTGCTTTACTTCTTGTTTTCTTTGAAACAATTGTACCTGCTAACATAGTTCCAGGTCTTTCTGAAGCACTCCACAAGTGGTCCTTCGCACTTGGACAACTCTTCTGATAATTCTTTTTGCTGTGTGTGATAGCTTCAAGGATCAAATTTGGGTCAGATCTGCTATGGAAACCTGGTTGGCTGTTGCCCATAGCAACTGGCAACCAACGAGCCTGAAAAAAGTGTTTGCAGGGGTGGAAGTGTCACAGAACTAGCGGGGAAAGTGGACTGCACTGTGCTGCTTGGATTGTGATTACTACTGTGATTAGAGGACTGTCATTTATGTTGTTGACCATAGCAGTCATGCCGGGCTTTTCCAAGAGTCTTTACACTGCTTTACAGGTGGCCTCTACTAAAGACTATGCTCAGTATGTACCTGCTAATGCCAGAAAAATGTTGGCAATTACTGTCCTACTTGCCGTTGTCCGTAGCAACCAGAACGGTCCATCAGTCTACAAACGTCCCTTTGCTGCTCTACAGGTGGCTCCTGAAAGACTATGTATGCTGTGTACCTGCTCTCGACAGTAAGATGTCTGCTGTTACCCTACTTACCATTGCCTGGAGCAACCGGAGCGACCCATCAATGCCTACAACTCTTTTTGCTGCTCCACAGGTGGCTACAACGAAAGACTCTGTTCTGCAAAGGCCTGCTTATTACAGTAAAGTGTGTTCTGTTTTTATACTGCTCATCGTTGCCTGTAGCAACTGAGGAGAGTTGCGGCACCAGAGTGGTCACATATCCATGGCTGAGGCCTGTGCTCTAGTGATAAAGTCAGTATTTGCCATGTGTTTGTGCTTGTCATTGTCTGGGGTAACCGGAACGGCCTGCAACCCAATGGATTACAAATGTTCAGTTACTTTGCACCAGATTGGCATCATTCAATAGCATTCGGGGGGGGTGTCCTGTGCCTCCCTGTTGCCCTTAGCAACCACTCATGCCCTCAGTCATCCAACAATTGCTGGAGCTAAGTGTCCTGTCCTTGCCAACAAACTGCCCAAGTGTTACTGCCAGGATTCAGTCGTAACAACGCCTACAATCCAGTCAGTATATCCCTGTCTAGAGCAGCAGGTTAACACCAGCGCGGGAAAGTTCCTGCATGGCAGTGTGGCTGGCACCAAAGTGGAAAGGGGCACTCTAGTGGAAAAATGGACTAGCTATCTTACCTGGGACTGTTACACACTATAGTGGCAGACCCTGGATCCCCTACCCAGGAATTCACCCTGAACAGCTGGATAAAAGATTATGTGGGGTCTGGGGTGGTACTACGGGACAGGCTGGCTAGCTCTCCAGAAGAGAATCTTTTTTTTTTTGTGACTGTAAAGACCTGTATATAGTAATTAAAAAAAAAGACCTGTATATAGTTCCAGGAAAGTTTGTCCTCTGTCACCATTACCCTTCGATATCCCGTACACCCCTTTCCCTATCCAAGTTCTAATTCCCCTAATAAAGTTAAAAAAAAACAAGCTCAAGGACTGATTACTGTCTCCTGGATGCAAGTCTGTGTGGAAAAATGTGTGTTGCCTAGCTGTGCAGGACTCAAGGGGGACCCAAAACTCAGCAACTCCTATGAGGGTAGTGCTACACATGTATTTAGGGTGTAACATGTAACATGTCACTAAATCACCTGCACCGACATGATCCCCCATTGTGGCATCGGACAGGTGCTCCTCTCCCTGCACACACTGTCACAATTTGAAAACATTGTGTCTGTGCGGGGCTCTGTTTACCGTGATAATTGAAAATGAAAGTAAAAGAAAAGCCCAAATTTTGGGTTGTCTCTACAACAGTAATAGGTGGAAACTATTTTAATAGGCATTAGTTCTGGTGACAACCAGGGATTCCTTCCCGTTGAAGCAGTGTCATCTTTATAGTGCAGCTCTACTCCTGTAGGAGCTGCAGGAATACTGTCCAGGTTTTCCCCACAAGCTTTGCCCCACAGCCAGGCACACAAGCTCATTCACACATTTCTCCAAGGACCAGTCTAGGGATGTTGTTTTTATTTTTGGAGAACTTTGATAGGTGTGAGATGGGGAAACAGCTCTCATTGTGAATTAAATGTTTTGAAATGTTTTACTGACATTCTGCGATTTAGCCACAAGATGTCACTGTTTTTCTAACACAGCCTCAGACTGCATAGATATTTCTATATTCAGGAAGGGTTGGGGTGTTACACATGGGAGCTCAGTGAACAGGAAGAGAGACTGCAGCCATGTTTTGATGATGGTGAAGGAAAAGAGCCATGTGAGCAGAGAATCCATTGGCATCCAGGTGTGAGAACTGCAGCTAGTGAAGCTGATGGTGTTCAAGACGCTGATCCTGTTCAGAGAAAGGTAGATCGCTGCCAGGAAGGCTGATGAGATCGCATGCTTGTTGGAGAGACATTTGTTCTGTTCTGAGTCACCAGCAGAGGCAAGGCAGACCTGGGTCGGAAAGATCGTGCACGCACCTCATTTCAGTGTTGGTGCCTCCAGAGACTGAGACAGGCCTATAGTTAGTTAGTTAGGGTCTCTGTTTGTGTCAGGCCACAAGTGTTGTTACTGATCATTGGAAGGACTCCACAACTTAAAGTGACATTTCACATTGGAGAGCTGATAAAATCCCACAAACTCAAGCCAGACTGGCGTTTTGCTCAGAAGGAATACTCAGGCACATCTACAGGACCAGTTATGGGAGGGGGAATACTGTAGATTTGTGTAAGATTGTAAGCTGTTGTGCTGCACCGCAGGCTAGCCCATACCGGACACCCATACACTGATTCCTGCTCTTTTAGGGTAATAACAGGTAAGGTGTGGCAGCTTAGTTGTGCCCGCCAGTAGGTAAATTACTTCGCTTTCTACCGTCATCCATCAGAAGGTGCCGTGCTGTGCAGCACAAAGGTCTCAGCCTTTGAGCTGGGTGTATGTAAATTTATTGTATGTTCCCAGGATTTGTGGTTGTGTTTATTTGCCACATCTAAGTAACATTCTGTTGTGGCAAAACCTGGTGTTGGGGTTGCTTTCCTCGTCCGTGACTTCACTGTATCCTGGGGAGCCCACCCCGGTACACGGCTTACATAGGGTTGAGTAAATTAGGTGTGATATTCCAAAAACAAGAACTATGTACACTTGAGGACTAAGGTATTCTTCAGGACTAGGTATAATAAAGTATGTGCTTGCAGCAAACAGTAGATTCAGCTTTAAGGTAGTAGTAGCAGTAGATTAATTATGAATCTCTTTCTTTGAGCCACCAGAGCAGAATCCCTTTTAAGTAGTGTCAGAGTAAGAGTGTCATGTACCTGGATAGTGAGCCTGTCATGAAGAAGAAGGCCTCTCATACAGCTCAAGGACTACTGGCAGTGAAAAAGCAGCCACAGTAGCATGATAAGGTATGAGTGCCTGTGATCAGTCCAGTAGTCTGCATGGCGGCAGCAGTCAGCAGGTGGCACATCCACATCTGCTGCCACATGCAGCAGAACAGGCTGGTGGCAGGTGAGCTGGCTCAGAGCTTGGCTGGTGGCAGATTGCGGGTATGCAGCAGGAAGTAGAAACCAGATGTGATCTTGCTGGACTGAAGAACTGTAGCAGGATGTAGGGTCAGACGAGCCGGGTCAGTAACAGGCAGTTCAGGCATAGATGGCAGACAGCAGGATAGTTGGGTTACAAGCCAAGTCAGCAACGGGAGGTCAATCAGGCAAGAACAGGAGGCAGAAGCAGAAACCAAAGACAACCTGAGGTCAGGAAGGTATCAGACAAATGGAGATCAGGAGCAAGCTGGATCAGAATCAGAGGTCAAACACAGGAATCAAGAACAAACACACAGAGGCCATAGACCAAACAGCAATGAGTCAATACTGCAGCCTGGCTAAATAGCCCGTTTAGCACCAGCATTGGTGACAGGTGAGCACTTGGATGTGCAAGTGCGCATGCGTGTACGCACACCTATGCCCACGTCTGTGAATGTCTGCCCAGCCAGTTACCAGTCTATGTATGCACCGAAAACCTTCATTTGTGCTATGGGCAAGCCTTCCTTGACAAGGAATTAGAAGGACAAAGCTCTTCGGGACACTAGCCAGTGTCCCCTTTAACTAGAACCACAGCTGACTCCCTAGCACCAGAGGGGTTTTAGCAGCACAAAGCCTCTAAGGCCCTTTCAGAGGTGTCTGTACTCACAAGGCCCAAGAACAGCTGGTAGATGGCCCCTCAGTCAGCTGTTAGCAGAATCCGGGTCTCTATATTCAGGCCCTCAGGTTGCCGACCTGAGGCCTATGACAGCAGATGCAGCAGCATTGCCTGGGAGGGCAGCATGCCCCCTTCAGACTGGACCAATCCTATCCAGGGAAAGACCCAGAGCTCAGTGTGCTCAATGAATATATACAGTTACCCAGCAGGCCATCAGAGCCTGCCTCTCTGGGATAGGTTAGGGTTATATCTATATTCATCCTGCCATCTGAATAGCTCCACACTTATCATCCAGAACCTTCTTAAGCTTTCTGGATGCAGAGGGAGCTATCAGGCTAGCAGCAGCTGAACCCACTGAGCAGACCTGAATAGCAGAATGGGGCCCCTATGTCCTTGCCCAAACTCAAAAAAAGCCTATGAAAAAGGTACCAGGGGCATCTCATGGGGCACTCTACTGACCCCGGGCCCTCGGGCAGTGCCCGGGTTTCCAAATGATCAGTCCGCCCCTAAGCAGAACACAGCAGCACTGAATATGGTATGTGAACTATGCTTTTACCTAACAACAATCACAACCACACGATCTACAGTGTAGCATCCAAATTTACCAATTTTAAAAAAAAATACTAAATCTATCTGTCTAAACCTAGCACCTATAAAGGAAGGTGCTACATCAGCATCATGGACCCCTGGGCAAAGTTATGCACTGGGACCCCTACCAGGGAGATGGTGACCTACATGTGCCAAAGCAAATAGTGGGTGTGTCTAAATTATGCTACATATTGGGTATGGCTATTTAGTCTGATCAGAAATGTTAGTCTGATTTTTAAAATGTGTTTTGCAATTCAATTTTTTTTTTAAACCACGCTGTTGGGGGTGGGGTCTTTGGTGAGATTATTATTATTATTATACAGGATTTATATAGCGCCAACAGTTTTCTCAGTGATTTACAATATAAAAGGAGACAGTACAGCAACAATACAGATCAATACAAGAGGGTGTATTGGAGCTTACAATCTAAGAGATATCAAGGGTCTAAACAGGCCCCTTTTGACACAGAGAATGGGACTGAGGAAATACATTTCCCAGTTCTTTCTGCAGCCTCAGCTGCACTGCAGATGAATAAGCAGAAGACAGTTTACTATGCTTCAGTTATGAATTAACACAGTGAGTGATCAGTATCGATCAATGGGACACAAATGACAAAAGATAAAAAAACTGACAGGGGTTATAACCCTCCCATTTTCTATCAAAAATTAAAAGAAACTGTTTTGCCTGTAGTCCTTAGTTCTAGGCTATTTAATTTATTTTTCATTAAATTGTTTCTTATTGTGTTTTTCTGCCTGCTTGTAATGTGAGCTCCCAAAGCTCTCATTTTCCCCCTCACTTCTGTTCATTTGGAACAAGCAGTGTGCATTAATTGTGGTCATGTTCACTGCTCTATGCACACTACAAATCCCATAGTTCATAGTCCATCTGGAAGTAACAAGAGAGGGTGGCTATGTTCCTACACACAGTGGAACCATGGAGAACCAAAGTAGCCACCCTCCAAAAGGAAGTCAGATCAGAGTTTAGTGTCACTTTAAATCCACTGCTAGGAGAGTGGGAATTAAAGGCTTCACACTGTAACAATAATGGTGGTTAGAGACCAAGTAGGAAGTCTCTGCACTGACTCGCCCTTCCTTCAATTATGTTCTTTACCTTCACATTTCTTAGGCCATGGCATTATGCTTGTTATCACAAGGCTGAGCCATGTTAGCATGAGCAGGTGTGATGGTGATCAAGTGGAAAATGGCAGAGGTCCAATTAACAAAACAGAATTTATTCAAATATAAAATTGTTATCAGACATATTCTGACAATGTTTCACCAGGATTGTAAAGCTGTTTTTTGTGTGCTTATTTTCATGATATATATTTTAGTCCTCGATAACTGTTCTTATTGTCACTCAGTCTCTCCAAAGTGAAGGAAGTACCCTTGGGCAGTTGTCACTATAGCAAGTGTCCCATTTGAAGATTGGTGACAATTTGAAAGTTTTTTATTTTTTTCTCAAGTACATAATAATTAAAAAAAACAAAACAATTTTGCACTTGCAAAAATACTCCCACGTCACTTAAAATAGTTGTAAACTTCAGACATGAAATATGAACTCTCAGTCTCACTGGTGGTAAGGGCCGTATCCTTTCTGGTGTGGGCACAGACAACCCAATGGTGAGTCTACACTCTCTGGTCCCCATGCTGCAAGAACTCTGGCACCTATCTTTACAGCTCTGCTTCCTTGCACAAAAGACCTAGATTTCTCCAGAATTGCCCAGCAAAGTCATATCTTTCCAGATCTGTTATGCAGCCTCCCTTCACTTGCAATGAACTGTGCCCCTTTAAATACTCCATTTCCCAGAATCCATGGTAAATGCTGCATAGCAAGTCATTAGCAGAGCTTCTGCTGAATAGTCAGCGGTACACACAGACAGAAAGTCGGACGGTTCCTGACGAACCAGTTGATTTTCAATCTCTGTATACCCTGCTTAAAGTAGAACTATTGGCATTTTTTTATTTTGAATAAGGAAGTAAAAGGAAGGAAGTAACACCTGTCATTTTTTTGCCATCTGTGTGTCATTGGGGAGATTTACCTTCATTTCCTGTCTCATAGCCAAAACAGGAAATGAGAAGGAATCCTTGCAAATTAGGGGAATCCCTTAGGGCTCCTTGGTTCACTAGAACTAGTGTCCCGATTGGAAGATTTCCCCTCTATTACTGTTCTGGGGATAACGCAAAATTTGGGATTTTATTTTTATTTTCACTTTTGGTGATAACTGTATACAGGACAAGTAGAGAAGGTGAATCTCCCTAATGAAGGCATAAGTAGCAATAAAAAACCTAACAGGTTTATTAATCCTGCTACAAAAAAAGTTTTGCCTTTAGTTATACTTTCAAACAAAGAGAGCTTTCTTTTATAAAACATAGCCAATAAAATCAAATGTATTCATAAATTTAGGCCAAATAGTATTCTGCTACGTCTTTGATAAAAAAAATCCCAATACGTTTATATTAATTAGTTTACGTTATAAAGTTATAGCTGTAGCAATCGTGCACACAGAGATGGGCGCGGTCATCCATTTTGCTCCAAACCCTCCATCTTGTATCTCTCTCTCCCTCTTCCCTCATCCTCCCTCCCTCTCTGTTGAGTGACATGTGGTCTGGATGAGGCAGAGGTCACAGGCAGTCAGGCTCAGTGGGAGAGCTCCAGGACTATAAAACCCCAACCTAGCTGGTGCCCAGATGTCTGGTAGCTTCTCAGTCTGGGATATCGTAAAGCCATAAACCAAGTTCTTCACTGAGCTTAAAGACATTTCAGATAAACAGTAAACCAGACATCACATTCAACATCCATTTTCCCCTATGATTACATATCTTGGAATATGAAAGACTTACATAAAAACCAGGCATATATTCAGACCGGTCACTTTAATACAAATCATCAGATTTATTACATCCCCTATCTGACATCTACAGGAGAGCAGAAAATGATATCTCCTTAACCATTCCCACAGGTATGTCATATTTCATACCTAGACGTTCAGCAGATGATTCTGCGTATTAATCTACCCGTGGATAGAATGTTACATGTACCTAGAAAACGTTATTGACCATAGTATAATTTGGGAGGGATTTGGTCATAGCCTGAGCTCCCCGCCTACCCCACCCCTCCCCAAATGAGGCGATCGGTTCTCTGCTTTAAGGGGACACCCTGCTGAGTTCCTAGAAAAAGGCTGTTATGCTTGGAGCTAAGCAAGCTGAGTTAAACTAAGTTGAAGAAATCTCCCTTTTAACATCGGAACTAACTTTGGGAGATAAGGCACCCTTTTGGCTCTGGAAACTTGATCTGCTTAAACCAAGGCTTCTGGCAAGTACTTTATCTATCTAAATTCCTTTCTGTTATCTCTTTGCTGAGTTATTGCTCTCTGTATATTTTTATATATATATATATATATATATATATATATATAGGCTACATCTTTTCTCTGTAAATATTTTTATTGCACCCTTTTGACCTTTTAGTAAAAATCTTACTTTCTGAAAGTGTTGAACTGTTTCTAAAGTTCTTTAATGCAAACTAAGAACCCCTGTCTCTGAAGAGCGCTACTGTGTGTGTTTAAACCTCTGTATATCCTGCCTGCGGTGACAGTGGTATACAGACGATTATTCAACATCATAGTGTTATTGCTAATATTGCCAAGTTTCCTCTTTCTCTGTACAAAAAGGAGGTGGTGGCAGTGTGAAGGGTTAATTGCGTAATTAACCTGACCCAGTAACAATTGCTCCCAGGCTGCAAGTACACAGATTGTGGTCCATTCACTGGAAAATCTCTGTGCAGGGTGCAGCTGGGCGTAGCATTGTTACGCACGTGACAGCACAGTTTTAGATTGGCTAGTCCTTCGGTCACGAGTTTGGTGAGAAGGGCTGGGGTCTGACGCCGCAACCGTCACAATAGCGTACACAAACCTATGGTATATATATTTGAAAATTGATCAGTCCTGATGTACTGATGTACTATCTCATTTCTTCAGGCCCCTAAAAGGCCAGGACAGTACAAATACCCCCAAATGACCCATTTCAGGAAAGTAGACAGTCCAAGATATTACCGCATGGCAAGTTTTTTGAAGTCGTAATTTTTTGTTAAATTTTTTTTTAAATGTCATTAAATAAAATATTTTCTTTTTCATATTTATTTACATACTGTCACCAGTGCAGTACAGCATCATCGTATGACTGGTGTGGTGGTGATCAGGATCACTGACTGGTGACAGTATGTAAACATTTTTTTTTTTAACATATTTTCATCAGAGTAGTTCAGTATCACCCTAGTGACACTGTACTACACTGTGGGGATGAGCAGGGATTTTTTTTTACACTATGATTGCTGTTATATTGATTAACACTGTAACAGCAACCATATGAACTGTTATAAATGGGTTTCCTTTCATGGCAGCTTGCTTTCTGTTGACATGCTGTGATTGGCTACAGCTAATCATATGAAACAGGGTGCTGTGATTGGCCGAGGTACCATATGATAACTGTAGGACAATTACAGCACCTCAACAGAAAGTACATCTATTATGAATGGAACTCATTCATAACAGTTGTGTACACATTGTGATCATGTGATCACCCACCGGCGTTAAGTACGTAGCACGCTGCGGTCATGTGCGATACAACTTATTCATACATTGCTGAGCCTGCCCGTGATGCCCGCCCACAGTAATAATACTGTGGGCAGTCTTTAGGTGGTTAAGTTGGACTCTGTTTACACTGGTTGCCTTGATAGACACCTGACATGTCAGCTGCCAAAATACTTTAAGGCCTTATTTAAACAGGTTTTTGAGCTTCATTTTACCACCTCCCTACACTGTATGGTACGTATGGAGGTAGGGGGGTATATACATGTCACAGACGTGATGCTTTGCACTGTGGCACATCAAAAACGATCCTCTTCAACACATTTAGCGGGCAGTACCACCCGTGAACATTCAAGTGCATGGGGCGACACCACAAATGGCGGTTGCAGCGTGGTGGTGTGGGCATTTTTGGGGTTAAAATAGGCGGTGAGGAGGCAATATAATATTTCCTCACCACATGTCAAATGCCCTCTTGAAAGCAATCCACTGCAGTTCGCTCTTCAGAGAGCTAATGTAAGCAGAAACAGCCCATGAGCCCTGGGGAAGGGTGTCAGCTGGGTTTCTCTTTGAAGAAGGTATAGAGTGTAGGAGATCATTCGTTCTCTTATCACAAGGAGGATTTGTGAATACTACAGATGTCTTGTGCTCTGTTACCTGCAACCACTCCTTTTTGTAGGAATGAGCATTGGTTAACCTCTTCCTGATACTAAAGGCATTATGTAAAAAAATGCACTTAGAAGAGAATAATGACAGAGCTCTAATGGAGAGAACACCATCAATTTACATACAAGTGCTGATACAGCTGATGTGAAAAAATAAAGTACCACAAAAACACTTGGACCACAATATAAGTCCATAACAGGATGTATTTAAGATGGGAAAATGAGTCAGGCAGAAGCCAGTTTAATATGTTTGAAATATCCATACTTTGCTAAAGCTTTTATGTTTCAGTTTGATGGCACAGAAAAAAAATGAGATTTCTAAACCACCAATATATACTACAGCATAATATATGAAAAGTCTGATCACTTATTTACATGGAAGGTTCAGAGAATAGATGGACACCTGCCCTTATGAAGAGACTGTCAGAAGGATCAGAGGCCTATTTATCTCCACTGAAGGCTTCATAGATTTTGGTGGTAAATTTGATATCCTCAGTGGTGTAACTGATAACGCATCAAAATAAAACCACACAATAGGACATAATGATAGGGAATATAGGTCATGATACTATATACCACACACGGCTAATGTGTAAAGTAAAGTCCAGGGGCTTGGAAAAATCAGTATGTAAATGGTTAGAACACTGGCTAAAAGATCGTATTCAGAGAGTAGTGGTTAATGATTCATACTCTGCATGGTCTAGGGTTGTCAGTGGTGTACTCCAAGGTTCAGTGCTGGGACCCTTACTTTTTAATATATTTATAAACGATATAGGGTCTGGGATTAAAAATCCCATTTTCAGTCTTTGCAGATGACACCAAGCTGTGCAGTGGAATAACGTCCTTACAGGATGTCTCCAATTTACAAGCTGACCTAAATGCACTGTTTAATTGGGCAACTATGTGGCAAATGAGGTTTAATGTTGATAAATGTAAGTTATGCACTTGGTGGCTAAGAATATGCATGCATCATACATACTAGGGGGGTACAACTGGGGGAATCAATGGTGGAGAAGGATCTGGGGGTTCTGGTAGATCACAAGCTTAATAATGGTATGCAATGCCAAGCTGCGGTTTCTAAAGCGAACAAAATCCTCTCTTGTATTAAAAGAGGTATAGACTTCAGAGAGAGAGATATCATATTACCTCTGTACAAATCATTAATAAGACCTAATGTGGAATATGCAGTTCAATTTTGGTCACCAATTCACAAAAAGAACATTGGGGAACTGGAGAAAGTACATAGAATGGCAACCAAACTGATATAACTGGATACTAACATTTATAGGTAAAGTTGATCCAGGGAATATCCGATTGCCTCTCGAGGGGATCAGGAAGGAATTTTTTTCCCAGCAGAAGAAAATTGGATCATGCTTTGCTGGGGTTTTTTTTGCCTTCCTATGGATCAACTGTGGGCAAAGGATTATAACTTTTTTATTTTTTTTTTATGGTTGAACTGGATGGACTTTTGTCTTTTTTCAGCCAGACTAACTATGTAACTATGAGATCAGTCAGCTGGCATTGTGAAGGCCTCTAGTACACCTCTTTGTCATCTTAGATGCCGGAAATGGATGGTGTAATGTCACAGTCATTTGACCCTGGTCTCTGGAGGAACTGGACCACATGAGTAAGAATTTTTCAGAATCTGAGATTGGACATGCATGTGTATAAAGTAACACCTATTGTATATACAAGATAAAGCATCTAATGACTATTTACACTGCTTCATCATGGCAGATTTAAACTTTATGGTGAACCATTCCCCTAAACCCTATCAGTTTAAAAAATTAAGGCTAGGGTAGACTTATTTATAATCTCCTTTAGGGACTGCTGTGACCCCATTGTCATGTGAATTTCAGTGCAACTTTGTGACTTTTATGCGACATTAGAGTTCATGGGACTTTAAGTCGCATTTAAGTTGCATCTAAGTAGTGCAAGAACCACTTATGAAGTTGAGTCACATTGATTGGAACAGCTACATGTGCAATAAATGGTTGGCTCTGAGGAAGAGGTTGTGTCCTCGAAACTCGTTAGCCAGTTGGTCATCCAGGGTTCCATCGTATGGACTCAGATGTTGTTTGGATCATACATCTTGTTCAGTTTGACATGCCTGTGTTATTATGTCCATTGTGAGTATGATACCTATTTTTGTTTCTTTAATAAATTATTTTAAACGATAATGCACTAGGTCGGTGCGCCCTTTTTCTGTTTCTCCATTTGTATCCAGTGTATTCGGACCACCCTGGTCTGTTGAGGGCAGCAAGCAGTGCATATTCCAGAAAATTCCAGAACATTCCTATTGGGTCTACTGAATCCTTTCCTAGCGCAGGAGTAAAGTGTTTGTTGTGTTGGATTTGCAATAAATGTGTTTTGACATTCAGAGTATCAGAGTAAAGGAGGCTGAATACAAATGCACGCCACACTTTTGAGATATTTATTTGTAAAAAAATTTTGAAAACCATTTATCATATTCCTTCCACTTTGGAAGGGAAATGATAAATGTGACACTTTGACCCTGATTTACTATTGTGCCTAGGTGCATTTCCGTTGGCTAACATCTACTTTTTAATAGCGACCGTCTACTTTTAGACGGCAAAGACATTTACTAAAGAAAGCGTCAACAAGTAAACGCCAAATCGAATTTACTAACCAGGCACAATCCAGGAATCAGACTCAAAAAGCAGACTTGCTAAGAAGTAAGTCTAACACCCTGAAAAATCACTACAGAGACATGTTCACATTGAAATTTGCTTTGCTAAATATCGGGACTTCACTTTAAACAATATCTGACATTTCAAAAAAAATTTTAAAATGTGTAAAAAATAGTTTTTTAAAAGCAAGTCGTGACAGTGAAGAACTAGACACTTTTCCAGCATCTATGGCCAGATATAAATGCTCATGTGCAGAACACATTTTAGACATCTGCCGTGGGCGCTTTCTTTTTAGACGCTGTTCAATAGTTCTGTGTGGAGTCCACTGACAGTCGGCACTTGATCGCATCTACTATGTTTACCAACTGGAACTATTTGTAGCTAGGCATATCTTTTTGTATTCTAATTTGATTTCCTTAGTTCTATTGATTCTGTTTTTGTTTCTTATGCTTCATAATTATTTCTGTAATGATTTTACTTATTTCAAAGGTCTCGATAATATATATTTTGACAGCTGAATCTAAAAATAAATGTCTGCAATAAAAAGAAAAAAAAAAACGGCGTGGGGTCCCCACTCCCATCCATACCAAGCCCTTTGGGTCTGGTATGGATATTAAGGGGTAACTCCACACCAAAATTAAAAAGAAACGGCATGGGGTTCCCCCCAAAATCCATACCAGACCCTTATCCGAGCATGCAGACCGGCAGGTCAGGAAAGGGGGGGACGAGTGAGCGCCCCCCCTCCTGAAACATACCAGGCCACATGCCCTCAACATGGGGGGTGCTTTGGGGCAGGGGAGCTTCCCCCCCAAAGCACCTTGTTGTTGATGGGGACAAGGGCCTCTTCCCCACAATCCCCTGAGGTTGATAATACTGCTGTCCAAAAGTGCCCCCTGTGTTCATTCATCCAGAATGGAGGTACTGTAATACAGGAGGTGTGTTACTGGCCAGATCACCAGATGAAAACAGAGGGGTAAAGTCTAAAAAGGAAAACTAATGCAGCCACCACATCGAATGATTGGTAAACTGCAATATATTACATTTTTGGGTTTGGGTTAAATACCTCTTTAAATAGTAGGAGGCACTGTGATGACAATAAGAGTAATTAGGTAATAAATATGATTGGGACAAAAAAAAGAAAGACTCAAAGATCATTGACATATTACAACAGGGCGAACATCACATACGGCATTGAGAGGAACAAGATCCCAACACAGGCAAATTGAGATGAAGCATGTGTACCAAGTTTGTATATCAAAAACTAGCAGTGTTCAGCAGATCGGGATCAAGGAAAAAAAAAACCTAAATAATGTGGGGATATAGTGTCTCAGCACGACCGTAATGCCAGCAGATGATAATAAAAAGGGTCTGTAGGAACTGATCTCATTCAGACCTGGTGGTGAAGACGCTCAATCCTCAATGTTTCACGTTGAAGAATCCTGTGGTCCCAGTCACCCCCTCAAGGATGACTTTGAGGACCATGAATTGAACCATAGATGTGCTACACCTATGATGTATGCCTATATTTCTACCGACTAGAGTTAAGATTGTCCCATTGGCTGGATAGTAAACACATTCACCAATCCATTTATGCAATTGTTGGATGGTTTTACCCACATAGTAGGCCTTGGACTGGCATGTCAAAAGGTAGACCACCCCACCAGTTTCGCAATTAGCGAACCTACACGGGGTGAACATCTCACTATTAGGGAGGATATATGTGAACCCTCATGAATCCAAGGGCATCGAGGGCACCCACCGCATTTATAGGTACCAGGGGGTTCCAAAGGCCCCACCGTTGTCTCCACATAGTGGCTCGATGTTAATCTGTCTAGCAAAGATGTTCTTTTGGTTAAAAATGTCAAAACTGTAGAAAGAATCTTTTCTCTCTGGGCAGTTTCATTTTTGACCATTGGATTCAACTAAAAGACTCCTAGATTTCATATAAGCAGACCAGAAAAGAATAGTTATATGATTATATTACAGACAGCAATCTGTACAAAATATTTTAAAGTGGTTTTGTATGTTGTCAGCATTTTTAATATTACATGTTTATTCCTTCTATAGTAAGATTGTCGGTGGGCGGTCCATGGACTCTTTCGATCCGGCCGGACCTTCTATTCCAGAATCCAATATCTCTTTTACGGTTGCTGAATTTGACAGGCTGGCTGTTGAAGCCGAAATCCTGAAAGATCTGGAAGTCTCAGGACAATTTGTCTTTATTTTTTCAGAAACTGGTTGCTTTACAGTCCTTGATACGAGCTTTCATATAGGGTGTGGTTCATTTTGCTCCGCCTGTCAAATCACCTTTGTGCCCTTTGGACCTGAATTTATTATTGAGGATCCTGCTGGAACAGCCCTTTGAACTTATTCAGGAAATCTCACTGGTGTTATTGACAAGAAAAGTAGTGTTTGTGATTGCAGTGACTGCAGCAGGAAGAGTGTCGGAGCTTGCAGCTCTTTCTTGTAAAGAGCCGTTTTTGGTTTTACACCAGGATAAGGTGGTGCTGCGCCCTTATCCATCTTTTTTGCCTAAAGTTGTTTCTGGTTTCCATTTGAATCAAGACATTATCCTACCTTCTGTTTTCCCAATCCTCTGTCTGCAGCAGGAAGACGGCTGCATTTATTGGATGTAATGCCAGCCACCAGGGTCTATCTGAAGAGGTCGGAACAGATCAGAAGTCCTTGTTTGTGTTGCCAGAAGGGCCCAGGAAGGGGCATCATCAGGCGTCAGTGGCCCAGGTTTGCAAGGCCGCCACTTGGTCTTCTGTACATACATTCACAAGGTTTTACCAGGTGGATGTTAGGGCTGCGAAAGATATGGCCTTTGGTCGTATTGTATTAAGGGCAGCAGAATTGATCCTTCCCTGTTGGCGGTGTTTTTTTATATGTGTCTCTGTCCACTCAAGTATATTATTTTGGGACATCCCAGATAGTAATGAATATAGCCTGCTTTGTGTCCAGTGATGTACAATAAAGAAAATTGGATTTTTTTCTACATACTTACCTGTAAAATCCATTTCTTGAAGTACATCACGGGACACAGTGATCCTGTCCCTCTTTCAGAGATTTAATTGCTACAAAACTGAGGTACTTCCTGTATGGGAGGGGTTATATAGGGGAGCACTTCCTTTTTGGTCTGCTATTGTTCGTTCACCTATAGGTGGTGCATAACTCAGATAGTCATGAATGTAACCTGCTCTGTGTCCCGTAATGTACTTCAAGAAATGGAGTTTACAGGTACCAGTAAGTATGTAGAAAAAAATCCAATTTTCTTTAGATTCTAAAGTTTAGAATAATGTCAGACACTGTCTGACCATCTGACTCTTTGCAGAAAGCTTCCCTCCATCGTGTAGTGTTGCAAAGTACCATACACAGACTTAGTTTAACCTTGCAAAACTCCCAAGTGAGTCAAATAGGAAATTAATTTCTGCAGTGTCAAGAAATTATAGAAAACACGATTCCAGAAAGTAAACATGTGATTAGCACTGAATTTTACAACAGAGAGTCTTTCCCAGAGTTGACCAACATTATTATCGCCTTTCAGTACAATCTTTCACAAATTGCTTGAACTGTTTCTACAATAATCAATCCATTATTTACTGTCTTCAAAATGCATTAGCTTTCCAATCCAAGAATGTTTAAATTCCGGTTGAAGTGAAGATAGATAGGAAAGTAATTTTGTTTCATATAGAATCTTCCATGTAGACTACAGTATTTCCCAAAGTATTTAATGGCACTCATGAAATTTTAGCAATTCCAACCAGGGAACGTGGAAAAAAAAGGGAAAGAAAAAAAAAACATCACAAAGAAATAGTAAGGAGCATAAAACACAAGGGAAATGAGATGTTGGCAAATAAATTATACAAGGTCAAACAAAGGGATGACTACATAGGATTCTAGAATAAACGGATTATATATATTATCTGATCCCCTGCAGACTTTGTAAGTTTGCCCACTTACAAAGAAATGAAGGGTCTATAATTTTTTATCATAGGTGTACTTTAAATGACAAAATATTACCCAAAAATCCAGTAAAAACACACGACACATGCAGTTCAGTGAGAAAAATATGTATTTGATCCCCAAGCAAAAGATGACTTAGTACTTGGTGGAGAATCGCTTGCTAGCAAGCCCAGAGGTAAGATGTTTCTTGCAGTTGGTTACCAGGTTTGCACACATCTCAGGAGAGATTTTGGTCCACTCTTCTTTACAGATCTTCTCTAAATCCTTAAGGTTTCTTGGCTGTCACTTGGCAACTTGAAGTTTCAGATCCCTCTATACATTTTCTATAGGATTAAGGTCTGGAGACTGGCTAAGCCACTCCATGACCTTAATGTACTTCTTCCTGAGCCACTCATTTGTTGCCTTGATGGTAGGTTTTGGGTCATTGTCATGCTGGAAGACCCATCCATGACCCATCTTCAGTGTTCTGGCTGAAGGAAGAAGGTTCTCATCCAATATTTTACAATACATGGCCCTGTCCTTTGGCCCCTCAATGTAGCAAAGTCGGCCTGTACCTTTAGCAGAGAAGCAGCCCCAAATTATAATGTTTCCACCTTCATGCTTGACTGTAGGGATGGTGTTCCTAGGCTCATAGTCAGCACTTTTTTTCCTCCGAACACGGCGAATCGAGTTAATGCTAAAGAGCTCAGCTTTTTAGGTTTCATCTGACCACAGCACTTTCTCCCAATCCTTCCCTGAATCATTTAGATGTTCATTGGCAAACATCAGATGGGCCTGTTCATGTGCCTTCTTGAAGAGGGGGACCTTGTGGGCGCTGCAGGATTTCAATCCATGGCGGCTTATTGTATTACCAGTAGTTTGGTGAATGTGGTCCCAACTACCTTGACATCATTCACAAGCTTATCCCATGTAGTTCTGGGTTGATCCCTCACTTTTCTCATGATCATCCTTACCCCATGAGGCGAAATGTTGCGTGGAGCTCTAAACCAAGGGAGAATGATGGTTATTTTGTATTTCTTCCATTTGCAAATATTCACTCAAACAGTTGTGTCCTTCTCACTAAGCTTCTTGCTCATGGTTTTGTAGCCCATTCCAGCCTTGTGCAGGTCTACCATCTTGTCCGTGACATCCTTTGACAGCTCTTTGGTCTTGCCTATGGTGGTACGCAAGAAAGAGATTCTGTGGACAGGTGTCTTTTATACACATAGTGAGCTGTCGTTAGGAGCACCTTCTTAAATTGACAGGACTAATCTGTGTACCACATGAGCACATAGCAAGTCTGTGGAAGCCAGAAATATTGTTGGCTGGTAGGGGACCAAATACTTACAGTTGCAAGAAAAAGTATGTGAACCCCTTGGGATTATGTGGAGTTTTGCATGAATTGGGCATAAAATGTGCTCTGAACATCATCTAAGTCACAACAATAGAAGAACACAGTCTGCTGAACATAATACTACACAAACATTAGATGTTGCCACGGTTTAATTGCACATAACATGTAAACATTCACAGTGCAGGGAGGAAAAATTATGTGAACCTTTGGACATAATAACTGGTTGACCCTCCTTTGTCAGCAATAACCTCAACCAAACGTTTCCTGTAGTTGCAGATCAGACCTGCACAACGATCTGGAGTAATTTTGGACCACTTCTGTTCACAAAACTGTTTCAGTGTAGCAATATTCTTGGGATGTCTGGTGTGATTCGCTCTCTTAAGGTCATGCCACAGCATTTCAATCGGGTTGAGGTCAGGACTCTGACTGGGCCACTCCAGAAGACGTATTCTGTGCTGTTGCAGCCATTGTTTTGTTGAATTACTTGTATGCTTTGGGTCATTGTCCTGTTGCATCACCCATCCTCTGCGGAGCTTCAGTTGGCGGACAGATGGTCGTACGTTTTCCTACAAAATGTCTTGATAAACTCTGGAATTCATTTTCCCATCAATGACAACTATCCGTCCAGGCCCTGAGGCAGCAAAGCAGCCCCAAACCATGATGCTCCCTCTGCCATGTTTTACAGTGGGGATGAGGTTTTGATGTTGGTGTGCTGTGCCTTTTTTTCTTCACACATAGTGTTGTGTGTTCTTCCCAAACAACTCAATCTTGGTTTCATCTGTCCACAGTATATTTTGCCAGTAGTGCTGTGGAACATCCAGGTGCTCTTTTGCAAACTTCAAACGTGCTGCAATATTCTTTTTGGACAGCAATGGCTTCCTCTGTGGTGTCCTCCCATGTACTCCATTCTTGTTTAATGTTTTCTTTATTGTAGATGTGTCAACAAAAATTTTAGCATGTGCCAGAGATTTCTGTAGGTCTTTAGCTGACACTCTGGGATTCTTCTTTACCTCATGCAGCATTCTGCGCTGTGCTCTTGCAGTCATTTTTACAGGACGACCACGCCTCGGGAGAGTAGCAACAGTGCTAAACTTTCTCCATTTGTAGACAGTCTGTCTTACCGTGGACACATGAACATAAAGGCTTCTGGAGATACTTTTGTAACCCTTTCCAGCTTCATGCAAGTCAACAATTCTTGATCGTAGGTCTTCTGAGAGCTCTTTTCTGCGAGGCATGGTTCACATCAGACAGTGCTTCTTGAAACCAGTAAACCCAAAACAGGTGTGTGTTTTTTAAGGGCAGGAGAGCTGTCAGCAACACATCCAATATCATCACACTGATTGGAGTCAAGGTTGGCTCACTCCTGGCTCCAATTAGCTCTGGGAAAAGTCATTAAGCTAGGGCCTCACATACTTTTTCCTCCCTGCACTGTGAATGTTTACATGTTATGTGCAATTAAACCATGGCAACATCTAATGTTTGTGTAGTATTATGTTTAGCAGACTGTGTTCTTCTATTGTTGTGACTTAGATGATGTTCAGAGCACATTTTATGCCCAATTCATGCAAAACTCCACATAATCCCAAGGGGTTCACATACTTTTTCTTGCAACTGTATTTTACTCAATGAACTGCAACTCAATTTATAATATTTGTATAGTGTTTTTGCTGGATTTTTGGTTGATATTCTGTCTCTATAATTTAAAATACATATGATAAAAATTATAGACATTTAATTTATTTGTAAGTGGGCAAACATACAAAATCTGCAGGGGATCAAATAATTATTTTCCCCGCTGTGTATATATATATATATATATATATATATATATATATATATATCGTATTTTTCGCTCCATAAGAAGCACCTGGCCATAAGATGCACCTAGGTTTTAGAGGAGAAAAATAAGAAAAAAAATATTCTGAACCAATGGACTGCAGACATAGTACAGGAAATGACCAGAGACTGCAGACACTGTACAGGAGATGACCAGAGACTGCGGACATAGTACAGGAGATGACCAGAAAGTGCGGACATAGTACAGGAGATGACCAGAGACTGTGGACACAGTACAGGAGATGACCAGAGACTGCAGACACAGTACAGGAGATGACCAGAGACTGCAGACACAGTACAGGAGATGACCAGAGACTGCGGACATAGTACAGGAGATGACCAGAGAGTGCGGATACAGTACAGGAGATAACCAGAGACTGCAGACATAGTACAGATGACCAGAGACTGCGGACATAGTACAGGAGATGACCAAAGGCTGCAGACATACTACAGGAGATGATCAGAGACTGAGGACGTAGTACAGGAGATGACCAGAGACTGCGGATATACTACAGGAGATAACCAGAGACTGCGGACATACTACAGGAGATGATAAGAGACTGCGAACATACTACAGGAGATGACCAAAGACTGCGGACATAGTTCAGGAGATGATCGGAGACTGCAGACACAGTACAGGAGATGACCAGAGACTGCAGACAGTACAGGGGATGACCAGAGACTACGGACATAGTACAGGAGATGACCAGAGAGTGCGGATACAGTACAGGAGATGACCAGAGACTGCAGACATAGTACAGATGACCAGAGACTGCGGACATAGTACAGGAGATGACCAAAGGCTGCAGACATACTACAGGAGATGATCAGAGACTGCGGACGTAGTACAGGAGATGACCAGAGACTGCGGATATACTACAGGAGATAACCAGAGACTGCGGACATACTACAGGAGATGATAAGAGACAGCGAACATACTACAGGAGATGACCAAAGACTGCGGACATAGTTCAGGAGATGATCGGAGACTGCAGACACAGTACAGGAGATGACCAGAGACTGCAGACAGTACAGGGGATGACCAGAGACTACGGACATAGTACAGGAGATGACCAGAGACTGTAGACAGTACAGGGGATTACCAGAGACTGCAGACAGTACAGGGGATGACCAGAGACTGCAGACAGTACAGGGGATGACCAGAGACTGCGGACCTTTGGGGAGGGAGGGGGAGCAGGTGCCTAAATTTGACAGGTACCCGCTCCTACTTCCGCGGAGTTGTCCTCCCTTTAGTGTGTGCACCACTGAGCATGCACCAGAATCGCTGCGCTTTGTGAATGGCCCTGGGTCTTCTGGGACCTGTCATGTGTCCCAGAAGACGCCGGACCATTCACAAAGCGCAACGCTTCTCGCACGTGTGCGGTGGGCACCCGGCTGTCACAGCCGGGTGCCCACACTAAAGATGCTGGAGCGGGAAGACTGCGTAGCGCTGGACCGAGGAACAGGTAAGGTCCTGCTGCAGAGAAAAGCTGAGCAGCCGGACCGGTATTCTGACACGGTGGTGGCGGCTGAAATACCGGACCGGCCGCTCCATATTTGCTCCATAAGATGCACTGACATTTTCCACCCTTTTTTGGAGGGAAAAAAGTGCGTCTTATAGAGCGAAAAATACGGTATATACAGTATATACAGTCAGGTCCATAAATATTGGGACATGGACACAATTCTAACATTTTTGGCTCTATACACCGCCACAATGGATTTGAAATGAAATGAACAAGATGTGCTTTAACTGCAGACTGTCGGCTTTAATTTGAGGGTATTTACATCCAAATCAGGTGAACGGTGTAGGAATTACAACAGTTTGCCTATGTGCCTCCCACTTGTTAAGGGACCAAAAGTAATGGGACAGAATAATAATCATAAATCAAACTTTCACTTTTTAATACTTAGTTGCAAATCCTTTGCAGTCAATTACAGCCTGAAGTCTGGAATGCATAGACATCACCAGACGCTGGGTTTCATCCCTGGTAATGCTCTGCCAGGCCTCTACTGCAACTCTCTTCAGTTCCTGCTTGTTCTTGGGGCATTTTCCCTTCAGTTTTGTCTTCAGCAAGTGAAATGCATGCTCAATCGGATTCAGGTCAGGTGATTGACTTGGCCATTGCATAACATTCCACTTCTTTCACTTAAAAAACTCTTTGGTTGCTTTTGCAGTATGCTTTGGGTCATTGTCCATCTGCACTGTGAAGAGGCATCCAATGAGTTGTGAAGCATTTGGCTGAATATGAGCAGATAATATTGCCCGAAACACTTCAGAATTCATCCTGCTGCTTTTGTCAGCAGTCACATCATCAATAAATACAAGAGAACCAGTTCCATTGGCAGCCATACATGCCCACGCCATGACACTACCACCACCATGCTTCACTGATGAGGTGGTATGCTTAGGATCATGAGCAGTTCCTTTCCTTCTCCATCCTCTTCTCTTCCCATCACTCTGGTACAAGTTGATCTCGGTCTCATCTGTCCATAGGATGTTGTTCCAGAACTGTGAAGGCTTTTTTAGATGTCGTTTGGCATACTCTAATCTGGCCTTCCTGTTTTTGAGGCTCACTAATGGTTTATATCTTGTGGTGAACCCTCTGTATTCACTCTGGTGAAGTCTTCTCTTGATTGTTGACTTTGACACACATACACCTACCTCCTGGAGAGTGTTCTTGATCTGGCCAACTGTTGTGAAGGGTGTTTTCTTCACCATGGAAAGAATTCTTTGGTCATCCACCACAGTTTTTTTCCGTGGTCTTCCGGTGTTACTGAGCTCACCGGTGCGTTCCTTCTTTTTAAGAATGTTCCAAACAGTTGTTTTGGCCATGCCTAATGTTTTTGCTATCTCTCTGATGGGTTTGTTTTGTTTTTTCAGCCTAATGATGGCTTGCTTCACTGATAGTGACAGCTCTTTGGATCTCATCTTGAGAGTTGACAGCAACAGATTCCAAATGCAAATAGCACACTTGAAATGAACTCTGGACCTTTTATCTGCTCATTGTAATTGGGATAATGAGGGAATAACACACACCTGGCCATGGAACAGCTGAGAAGCCAATTGTCCCATTACTTTTGGTCCCTTAACAAGTGGGAGGCACATATGCAAACTGTTGTAATTCCTACACCGTTCACCAGATTTGGATGTAAATACCCTCAAATTAAAGCTGACAATCTGCAGTTAAGGCACATCTTGTTTGTTTCATTTCAAATCCATTGTGGTGGTGTATAGAGCCAAAAATGTTAGAATTGTGTCAATGTCCCAATATTTATGGACCTTACTGTATATATATATATATATATATATATATATATATATATATATATATATGTATATATATATATATATATATGTAAGGAAGAGAGCATGCACATATATTTATAGATGTCACTGATCTCCTGCACACATAAGAAGTGAAATACAGGAGGAGAGACAATCAGATAGCTTCCCCTCATTACATACAGCTCACTTCCCAGTAACCACACCATCTGGGACATTTGCATCCACCCTCTCTCCCCAAGTACACACAGCTTACCACCTAGTATCCACACCACCAGTGAGATCAATTCTCCAGTACATACAGTTCACTCCTCAGAATCCACACCACCAGTGAGGTTGCCACCCAATTGCATACAGCTCACTCCCTAGTATCAATGTCACCAGCAAGATCTGTACTCCAGCTCAGTCCCAAGAATCCTCCCCAAAAACAAACCTGCCCCTTTATAACATAAATGTAAGGTTCGAGTAGTTCAGATGTGATCAGTAGCAATATGTAATTGTAGATTTAGTTTCATTACATGTTATTCAAGATGTATTCAGGCAGAGACATATGTTCACCAATTAGCATCTGAAAGGACAGAGCATCTTCTAGGCTGGAAGTGACACCTAGATACCAATAAGACTTGTCACCTACATAGTCAGACTTTGTCACCTTCGAGAAATCTAAAAAGAAAAGCTCTAGGCATTTCGGCTTCGGAAGCAGCGGGAGACCAAGAGAGGGCTATATTTCATCTCTCATAAAAGCTAAAATATTAGTTGCAGAGAGATGAAAATACTTCCTTCTGATTGGACACACTGTAGGCTACATCTGCATGTAAAACTGTATTTGTAGCCTATGTAGAATCCCAGCGAAATGCATAAAATGGTTATATGTCGCCTGATTGCGACAGCTGAACAGTGATTGGTACTGTCGCGATCGGACAGATGCGCTGGTGTCGTAAATTCAATCCCTGACTTGGTGATTCAAACTGTTCCTGGACTTTGGGCATTTCAGTACCCAGAATGTCCTGTGGGCTGGTACAGGAACACCGCCTAGAGTTGATTGGCCAAGGGCTAATGTCCAGCCTACGTCCATATTTCCATAAATTGAGGACCTGAGATATGGACAGTGTGATTCATACCGAGACCGCTTCAACCCTGGCAGACCGACAGCACTAAACGCCTCAAACGTCGCAGTCGGGCACTGGAGAGACTGTGGCGCAAAACCAGGTCCCCTCATACATTCTCCCTCTACAAATCTGCATTTCTCACCTACACCTCCTCCCTCCACACCGCCAAGCAGGCCTACTTTGTTAACCTGATCAACACCCTCTCCTCCTGCCCCCGCTGACTCTTCTCCACCTTCAACTCCCTGCTCTATCCCCCCCCCTCCACTCAGTACCTCTCTCACCGCCCACGAGATTGCCACCATTTCCACAACAAGATTGACGCTATCCGTAAGGACATCGTCAACTTGAAATCTACCTCCCCACCCCCATCACCCCCTCATCTCCCCCCTCCTCTGCCCTCACAACCGCACTGCCCCCCACCTCTCCCAAGGCCCCGCCCACCATAACCCCCCCTGCACTGCACTCCCTCAGCCCTGTCACTACTGAGGAAGTCGCCAAAGTCCTCTCAGAAGCCCGCCTCACTACCTGCACCCTGGACCCTATCCCCTCTCAACTCCTCCGGTCACCCCCCGCCTCCCTCATCCGCTCCCTCACCCACATCTTCAATCTCTGCCTCTCTACTGGCGCATTCCCCTCCCCCCTAAAGCATGCGCATATCACCCCCATCCTCAAAAAGCCCTCCCTGGATCCCGCGGACCCCAACAACCTCAGACCCATCTCCCTGCTACCACTCACCTCCAAGCTTCTTGAGCGCATAGTCTACGATCGCCTAAGCTCCCAGCTTACAGACAATAACCTCCTTGACCCACTACAGTCCGGCTTCCGTCCCCTACACTCCACTGAAACTGCCCTCCTCAAAATCACTAACGATCTACTAAACGCCAAAGCCAAGGGCGACTACTCTGTCCTCCTTCTCCTGGACCTCTCTGCGGCCTTCGACACAGTTGACCACCCCCTCCTCCTTAATAAACTACTCTCCCTTGGCATCAGAGATACCGCTCTCTCTTGGTTCTCATCCTACCTATCCCGACGCTCCTTCAGTGTCACCTACAATGGTGCCACCTCCCCCTCCCTTCCCTTCTCTGTTGGGGTCCCCCAAGGCTCTGTCCTTGGACCCCTTCTCTTCTCCATCTACACCTCCTCCCTGGGCAAACTCATACACTCCCACGGCTTCAACTATCACCTCTACGCTGACGACACCCAAATCTACCTCTCCACCCCTCTCCTCACCCCCACTATCTCCGCCCGCATCACTCACCTCCTAAATGACATCTCAGACTGGATGTCGCTACATTTCCTCAAGCTAAACCTCTCCAAAACCGAGCTCCTCGTCTTTCCCCCTGCCCACACCCCCCCATCCTATCCATCATCACCAACAACTCAACTATCACTCCCGCCCCGCAAGCCAAAGTCCTTGGCGTCATTCTTGACTCGAACCTCTCCTTCCAACCACATGTCAAATCACTCACAAACACATCCGCAACATTGCCAAGATACGTACCTTCCTCACCCTTGACACCACCAAACTTCTAGTACACTCCCTCATCATCTCACGCCTTGACTACTGTAATTCTCTTCTCACCGGCCTACCCAAGTGCAGGCTCTCCCCGCTCCAGACCATCCTGAACTCAGCGGCTAGACTCATCCACCTCACCACCCGCTCCACCTCTGCCACCCCCCTCTGCCTCTCCCTCCACTGGCTCCCGATTGCCCAACGCATCAAATTTAAACTTCTAACCCTGACCTACAAAGCCGTTCACAACACTGCCTCTGACTACCTCACCAACCTGATCCCCAAGTACCGCCCTACCCGTACCCTTCGCTCCTCACTGGACCTCCTTCTATCCTGCTCCCTGGTCTCCTCCTCCCATGCACGACTGAAGGACTTCTCCAGGTCCTCCCCCATCCTCTGGAACTCACTGCCCCAATCCATCAGACTGTCACCTTCCCTCTTCACATTTAGGCGCTCCCTCAAAACCCATCTCTTCAGGGAAGCCTACCCCACCCTCACCTAATGGCCATTCTCCCTCTTTTCTCCCACCCTTCATTCCCCTCAGCCACTTCCTACTGTACCTTTACCCCCTCCCTCCTAGAGTGTAAGCTCGAAAGAGTAGGGCCCCCTTACCCCTCGTACATTGTTTGTTATTGTTGTACTGTGCCATGTATTGTCCCCCCCCTCTATTGTACAGCGCTGAGCAAACCCTTTGGTGCTGTAAGGGACCGCCTGGCGGTACCACTAGCACTCCCCTGAATAGGCGTCCCCAGCGCACGGAATCTAAGTCCCAGGGTGCTTGTTCACCAGGGCCCCTGATGGTGGGGATGGACTTGGAGCCCCCCGAGACCAGGTCGTGGCTACTGGGTGCGTCCGTCAGTGGTAGTGGTATGCGCCAAGGGCTCCCACGGGGAAGAGTCTGATGTGAGGAGGTCAGAAGACCCCACTGCAAGGGATGGATGGATAGATGAGCAAGGTCAGACGGGCCGGGTCGGTAACAGAGAGGACGGCAAGGTACAAGGCAGCGGGCATAGAATGGTCGGCTCACACGCCAGGTCAGCAACAGCAGGTCAAATCCAATCAGGGGCATTCAAGAGAGAGGTCAGGCAAAGCAAGGGTCAGAATAGGAGAAAGCAGCAAGGTCAGGTACAATCCGGGTCAAAACTTACAAGGTACAGGTTCACAGGTTCACAGGATGCAGGGAAGACCAGAAGGCACTGAATGACAGCTCAGGGCCATTTAAATATCCCGCCCTGCGCTGCCATTGGTGCCCAGCGGGCGGCCGCGGCTTCTACTGTGCATGCGCGAACTCGAACGCCGCGGCCGGCCCGGACCTAGTGCCCGTGTCCCTGCACAGGGCGGTGCACTGCGCCTGCGCCGGGACCATCGCGGCAGGGATCGAGGAGATCCCTGACATTGCCCCCCCCTACGGGCAGCCTCCGGATGCCCACCCAATCTCTCCACCACGGGTGATCGCGAAAAAACCTCCGGACAAGTCTGGGTGCATGGACATTATGGGCTGGTTCCCAAGAATTGTCCTCAGGGCCATAGCCCTTCCATTTGATAAGGAATTGGGTCTGGCCTCCCCTCCTTCGACACTTCAGGATTGTTTCAACCTCAAATTCTTCTTCTCCCTCAACCGTTATGGCTTCCGGGGGTCTAGATTCCCGGTCAGGGAAGGCATCTGGGACCACTGGCTTCAGCAGGGAAACATGGAAGACTGGGTGGATCTTGAGCGTGTCAGGGAGGACGAGTTCGTAGGCCACTTCGTTAACCATCCGTTTAATGCAGAAGGGGCCTATAAATTTGGGTCCTAATTTCTTTGACGGGCAAAGCATCTTTAAATTGGACGTCGCTAGCCAAACCTTCTCCCCAGGCCGCAACACCAGATCTCCTCTCCGTTTCCTGTTGAATGCCTTCCTGTAGTCTTCCTGGGCCCGACTGATGGCCTCTTGAAGCTTCTTATTGTTCGCGGAGAAAAACGTTACCACATCTTCCGTTGCTGGTACTGGGCATTCCGAGACCAAATCCGGGAGGAAGACTGGGTGAAAGCCATAGTTGGCAAAGAACTGGGACTGTCCCGTCGCTGAGTGGCGGGCATTGTTGTACGCAAATTCCGCTAGAGGTAGAAGTGGCATCCAGTCATCTTGAGTAAACGAAGTATAGCATCTTAAGTATTGCTCTAGGGTCTGATTGGTCCTTTCGGTTTGACCGTTAGTTTGAGGGTGGAACGCAGAGGAGAGAGACAATTTGATGTCCAGGGCTTTGCACAGTGCTCTCCAAAATCTTGACGTGAACTGGACCCCCCGGTCCGAGACAATGTCTTCGGGGACTCCATGCAGCCTTACTACCTCACGAATGAAGACTTGCGCGGTCTCGGCCGCCGAGGGGGTTTTCTTCAACGGGATGAAGTGGGCCATCTTGGACAAGCGGTCCACGACCACCAGGATTGCCGTGTGGTCTAGTGATGGCGGAAGCTCGACTATAAAATCTAATGAGATCTTTTGCCAAGGCCGTTCAGGAATAGGTAAGGGTCGCAGCAGACCCCAAACTTTGTTTCTTGCTGGCTTGTTCTTCTGGCAGGTGATACAGGACCTTACATAGCCCTTACAATCTTTAGCCATGTCTGGCCACCAGAATGAGCGTCGGAGAAGTTCCAGGGTCTTTTCTGGGCCAAAGTTCCCCGCCATCGGGTGGTCATGGTAATGCCCCAAGACCAGGGTTCGGGCTTCCTCCGGCACCACAATTCGATCTTCCCTCCATAGGAGTCCCCCCTTGTTCTGGAGCGGCCCTCCGCCTGGGGTAGAGAAGGTTGTGGATGCCTCCATTAGCTTAGAACGAAGGTCCGACTGAAGGGCCAAGAAGTTACCCGAGGACAGGATGGTGTCGGGTACTGGGATCTCCTTGGCGTCCTCGTACATCCGTGATAACGCATCCGGCTTAGTGTTCTTTGATCCAGGCCGGTACGTAATGTGGAAGTTGAATCTTGAAAAGAATAGTGCCCATCTCGCCTGTCGCGGGCGTAGACGCTTGGCGGTTCTCAGATAATCTAAGTTTTTGTGGTCAGTAAATATTAAGATGGGGTGCACCGCACCTTCCAGCAGGTACCTCCATTCCTCTAACGCCGTTTTGATCGCCAGTAGCTCTCGATCACCGATATCATAATTCTTCTCCGCTGGGGTAAGCTTCCGTGAGAAGAATGCTACAGGATGGAGCAGTTCCTTGGTGCCTTTCCGCTGGGAGAGGATGGAACCTACCGCATTCTCCGATGCATCTACTTCCAAGATATAGGGCAGGGCGGCGTCTGGGTGACCCAAAATGGGTGCCGAAGTGAACAGCTTCTTCAAGGCTTCAAAAGCTTCCTGCGCCTCTGGTGTCCATCTGAACCGGGTTCCCAGCTTGGTTAGCTGAGTAATGGGGGAGACCAGACCCGAGAAGTTCTTAATGAACTTCCGGTAAAAATTTGCAAAACCGATGAATCATTGGACGCCTTTCCTGTCTGTAGGTTCAGGCCAATCCAGTATTGCAGCGACTTTCTGGGGATCCATCGCGACCCCCGCGGTGGAGATAATCAGGCCCAAGAAGGCAATGCTGGATTGTTCAAAACAACATTTCTCTGCCTTGGCGTACAACCCATGCTGCCGCAATCGCCCCAATACCTTTGCTACATGTATTCTGTGTTCCCCCAAAGACGGGGAGAAAATCAGAATGTCGTCTAAATAAACGATAACAAAGACATCCAGAAAGTCCCTAAAAATATCATTCACAAAGTGTTGAAACGTGGCCGGAGCATTACACAGCCCGAACGGCATGACTAGATATTCAAAATGGCCGAAGCGGGTGCGGAAGGCAGTCTTCCACTCGTCCCCCTCCCTTATGCGAATCAAGTTGTACGCCCCCCTCAGATCCAGCTTTGTAAAAACCACTGCTGTCTTTAAACTTTGGAACAACTCTGGTACTAACGGCAGTGGGTAACGGTTCTTTATCGTGACCCTGTTCAATTCCCTGTAATCGATACACGGCCTTAAGGTTTAGTCTTTCTTTTCAACAAAGAAAATTCCTCCCGCCGGTGAAGTGGAGGGGCGGATGAACCCCTTCTGGAGGCTGTCCTCGATATATTCCTTTAGGGCCCCCAATTCGAGCTCTGAAAGGGGGAAGATTCGCCCAAAAGGAATTTCTGAGCCGGGTAACAGGTCAACGGGACAGTCATAAGGGCGGTGGGGGGGTAGAGTATCGGCTCCCCGTTTGCTGAACACATCTAGAAACTCATGGTAGACTGCATGGATTACTTGTTTTAATTCAGCTTCCCCCTCAGAGCACAGGAGGATTTGGGGGACCCCCGGGCCCGAAGTGCGGCAGTATACCCGACAGTATGGGGAAGGGAACGAGATTACTCTGGTCTCCCAGTCAATCTGGGGGTTATGGGCCCGTAACCATGGGAGCCCCAGAATGACTGAGAAGAGGGGTGAAGCTATAGCATCCAGGCGGAGGAGTTCCTGGTGCTGGCCGGCAATGACAGCAGTGATGGAGGGGGTTTCCTGGTTCACTACCCTCGATTTTATTCGGGAACCGTCGGCCAAATAAATATTGAACCCCTTCTGTTTAAATTGGAGAGGAATACCCTGCTGGTGAGCAAAATTAATGTCCAAGAAGCAGCTGCATGCCCCCGAATCAATTATGGCCGATACTTCCACGGTCCTTTCTGGAAGCTGAAAGGAAAGGGGTACCACTAAGTATTGGGATGGACCAACATTGCCAATGGATAAGGAAGAAGAGGTGCACTTACTCAGTTTCTGCGGGCAGGATCGTACCATATGACCAGCTTCACCACAGTAGAGGCACAGGTTCTGGGATCGACTGCGCTGATGTTCCTCTGGAGATAGTTTAGGCCGTGCCAGGCCGAGTTGCATGGGTTCAGGGATATCTCCAGGTGGCCGGTTCTGGATGTTTGGCCTAGGTGCTTGACTGGGACCTTGAAATGACCCCCAGGGATTTCCATGACCCTGGCCGGACCTCTCAAACCTGCGTTCCCGCAGTCTACGGTCAATTTTAATGGTCAGTGCTATTAAGTCCTCTAAAGTCTCAGGCACCTCCACCCGGGCGAGCTCATCTTTCAGGCCTTCTGATAGGCCTATACGGAACTGAGTGCGAACTCGTTCCAGCGTGTGTCCCCCATCCAGCGCCTAAACTCAGACGCGTACTCCTCCGCCGCTCGGCGGCCTTGCCGGAGCGTGTACAAAGTAGCTTCAGCAGAAGCTGCCCGCTGTGGGTCATCATAAAGGATGGCCATTGCATCAAAAAAATTGTCAACCGAACTAAGGTGAGGGTCATTTTTTCCCCGTAATCGGTGGGCCCAGTCTTGGGGTTCACCCTGCAGGAGGGAGATGACGAACCCCACCTTCACGGATTCAGTCACAAAGGTCCGGGGTTGTAACTCAAAATAGAGAAGACAGGACTCGCGGAATGATCTGAAGCGTGTGCGGTCCCCGTGGAAACGTTCCGGTAAGGGTACTCGGGGTTCGGCCGCCGGGAGTGGTGCGGATGCCCCAGACACCAGCACAGGGGCTGCTACGGCTGGGGGTGCGGGGACCGTGGCCTGTGGGGCAGGAACGGATATAGTGCAGGTCTGGAATTGGGTTTCAATCTGCTGACATCTATCCTGCAGGGCCGATACGGCCTGTGTCAAATTAGACAGGTGCCTGCAGATCTCCTCAAGCGGCGAGGGCCCTCCTCTAGACTCAGTCATGGCCTTCTGGTACTGTAAGGGACCGCCTGGCGGTACCACTAGCACTCCCCTGAATAGGCGTCCCCAGCGCACGGAATCTAAGTCCCAGGGTGCTTGTTCACCAGGGCCCCTGATGGTGGGGATGGACTTGGAGCCCCCCGAGACCAGGTCGTGGCTACTGGGTGCGTCCGTCAGTGGTAGTGGTATGCGCCAAGGGCTCCCACGGGGAAGAGTCTGATGTGAGGAGGTCAGAAGACCCCACTGCAAGGGATGGATGGATGGATGAGCAAGGTCAGACGGGCCGGGTCGGTAACAGAGAGGACGGCAAGGTACAAGGCAGCGGGCATAGAATGGTCGGCTCACACGCCAGGTCAGCAACAGCAGGTCAAATCCAATCAGGGGCATTCAAGAGAGAGGTCAGGCAAAGCAAGGGTCAGAATAGGAGAAAGCAGCAAGGTCAGGTACAATCCGGGTCAAAACTTACAAGGTACAGGTTCACAGGTTCACAGGATGCAGGGACGACCAGAAGGCACTGAATGACAGCTCAGGGCCATTTAAATATCCCGCCCTGTGCTGCCATTGGTGCCCAGCGGGCGGCCGCGGCTTCTACTGCGCATGCGCGAACTCGAACGCCGCGGCTGGCCCGGACCTAGTGCCCGTGTCCCTGCACAGGGCGGTGCACTGTGCCTGCGCCGGGACCATCGCGGCAGGGATCGAGGAGATCCCTGACAGGCACTATATAAACTCGCTGTAATAATAATACGGATAATATAAGTGGTGAAGCGCTCAACTTAAATAATCAAAAACTAGTGCAATATCCCCATATATAAATATCACATCCCTAGTGGTATAATGATACCCAAATGATAACTCTTAAGCTATGCAGATATACAAATAATAATAATATAAATAATAATGAATGAAAAACTAGTGCAATATCTTCATATATACATAATATATCCCTGGTGATATAGTGATAAACGACTAATATCTCTTAGACTGTGCAAAAGTGATACTAAAATACAATTAATAATACCATTATAATAATACATTCCTTCCATACAGCGGTTGAAACATTGTATCTATTTTTTTCCATAAATGACATTCTGCAAATACACTTAGAGGAGCGCTGCAGATACACATTTTGCCGGCTTGGAATTAATCTTATTTTCATCCTACTTCTTCTTCTTCTTCTTCATCCTCATCCTTATAAGAAGAAGAAGAGGATGAGGATGAAGAAGAAGAAGAAGTAGGCAAAAAGTGTATCTGCAGCGCTCCTCTAAGTGTATCTGCAGAATGTCATTTATGGAAACAAATAGATACAATGTTTCAACCGCTGTATGGAAGGACAGTCCCAGAACTGTCATTAATAGTCTATTTCTGACAGTTCTATGACATTCCCTCCATACAGCGGTTGAAACCGCTGTATGGAGTGAATGTCCCAGAACTGTCATAAATAGTCTATTTCTGACAGTTCTGGGACATTCACTCCATACAGCGGTTGAAACATTGTATCTATTCTTTTCCATAAATGACATTCTGCAGATACACTTAGAGGAGCGCTGCAGATACACTTTTTGCCGGCTTGGAATTATTCTTATTTTCATCCTACTTCTTCTTCTTCTTCTTATGAGGATGAGGATGAAGAAGAAGTAGGATTAAAATAAGATTAATTCCAAGCCGGCAAAAAGTGTATCTGCAGCGCTCCTCTAAGTGTATTTGCAGAATGTCATTTATGGAAAAAAATAGATACAATGTTTCAACCGCTGTATGGAGTGAATGTCCCAGAACTGTCATAAATAGTCTATTTCTGACAGTTCTATGACATTCCCTCCATACAGCGGTTGAAACCGCTGTATGGAGTGAATGTCCCAGAACTGTCAGAAATAGTCTATTTCTGACAGTTATGGGACATTCCCTCCATACAGCGGTTTCCGGCAAAAAGTGTATGTGCAGAGTTCCTCTATTCTGCAGATACACTTAGAGGAGCTCTGCAGATACACTTAGAGGAGCTCTGCACATACACTTTTTGCCGGCTTGGAATTATTCTTATTTTCATCCTACTTCTTCTTCTTCTTCATCCTCATCCTCTTCTTCTTCTGAGGATGAGGATGAGGATGAAGAAGAAGAAGAAGAAGTAGGATGAAAATAAGATTAATTCCAAGCCGGCAAAAAGTGTATATGCAGAGCTCCTCTAAGTGTATGTGCAGAGCTCCTCTAAGTGTATCTGCAGAATAGAGGAACTCTGCACATACACTTTTTGCCGGCTTGGAATTATTCTTATTTTCATCCTACTTCTTCTTCTTCTTCTTCATCCTCATCCTCTTCTTCTTCTTCTGAGGATGAGGATGAGGATGAAGAAGAAGAAGAAGTAGGATGAAAATAAGATTAATTCCAAGCCGGCAAAAAGTGTATGTGCAGAGCTCCTCTAAGTGTATCTGCAGAGCTCCTCTAAGTGTATCTGCAGAATAGAGGAACTCTGCACATACACTTTTTGCCGGCTTGGAATTATTCTTCTTTTCATCCTTCTTCTTCTTCTTCATCCTCATCCTCATCCTCAGAAGAAGAGGATGAGGATGAGGATGAAGAAGAAGAAGAAGAAGAAGTAGGATGAAAAGAAGAATAATTCCAAGCCGGCAAAAAGTGTATGTGCAGAGTTCCTCTATTTCTGACAGTTCTCTGACAGCTTCTTCACATGTACAGCGGTTGAAACATCTGTATCCTAAATGGAAACTAATAGATACAATGTTTCAACCGCTAAACATGTGTTCCTTCTGTCAGAGAACTGTCAGAAATAGCGGAGCTCACTGCAGGGACACTTTTGCCGGCTGATCGGGAAATGTTCGATTCGCGCACCCGAAGTAGGCAAAATTTCGGATTCGACGTGAATCGAATATTTCCTGAAATTCGACTCGAATTCCGGTTTGCCTGGTTCGATTCGCTCATCTCTAATAGAGACAGTTTTCACAAGAATAGACTTGTCATTGAGAAGATGGTATATTAGAGAAATACCACATTGAGCTTTCTCCGAGTTTGTAAAAAAATACCATAACTTAGGGTGAATAGACAATTCAGGTATAGGATGGGATAACAGAAAATGTCTAATGCGTAGTAATGTATAATATGTTGTACCAGGTAGTTTATATTTGTTTATGATAGCAGTAGGGGTGTCAGGGATCCCTTTCGTAAACAAGTCATCAACCCAGGAAACACCATAAATCTCCCAGTTATCTTTTTCAATATTTGGGATTAAGATTTCCAATACACGAAGAGGAAAGCATATAGTGCCAGTATGTGGTGGGGGGGTAAGTGGATTTTAGTAAGGAGCACAAAGCCAGAATAGATGCTTGAGTAGTGATGGGTAATGTAGTGATGGGGAGTGGTCTCCAGCAATCTGCTAATAGTAAGTGGCTTAAAGAAACAGTTTTCGTGAGACACTTCTGGATATCTACCCAGAGTGGAGTGTCTGTATTAGAAAACCCATGTTTTAATTGGTCCTAACGAGCTGCTGTGTAGTAGTCAAATAAGTCAATTAACCCCATACCTTCAGCCCGCCTGTGTTTTATAAGAGTGTTATGCAAACATCTAGAATGTTTACCTTGCCATATAAACTTTTTAAGCATTGAAGATAATAGAAGTAGGTGTGAGCGTGGAGTAGGAATATGTAAAGTTCTAAATAAATATAACATTTTGGGGAGAATCAGCATTTTGGATGCAGCCAATCTGCCAGTCCATGAGAGTTCAACTTTGCTAAGGACTTGTAGTTCTTTCTCCAACTTAGAAATAAGAGTTTTATAATTAATGTCAATGTGAGGACATAGGAGGAGGTTATTTGTATTCCTAGATAGGTAATGCTCTTTTTAGCCCACGAATATGGTAATTGTTGCAAGGAAAGAACAGAAAAATGAGGAGCAGTGAGATTCAAAATAAACGATTGGCTGAAATTGACTTTGTAGTATGATATCTGACTAAACTCTGATAGAATGTTATGAGCTTGGTAGAGTGAGATATCCGGATTGGTTAACATCAGGATAACATTGTCTGCGAAAAAATTAATTTTATGGGATTGATTTTGTATCAGAAAGCCTGTTACTAATGAATGGGATCTTATGCACTCTGCTGAAGGCTCAATTATCAGATTGAAATTTAAAGGAGATAATGGGCAACCTTGGCGAATGCCATTGGTGTCAGGGAATGGCTTGGAGAGTAGACTGGAGGTGTACACTTGGGCTGAAGGGGACGAATATAAAGCTAGTATCCTGCCCTGCATAGTGAATAATATTCATGAGTCTTCTAGTGGCATCCGAGGTTTGTCTACCAGCTAGAAACCCCATTTGGTCAGATTTAATCAGTTTAGAGAGAAAGGCTGATAATCGAAATGCTTTGAGTTTTGCGTGCAATTTTATGTCTGAGTTAAGGAGGGAAATGGGTCGAAAGTTTTCTGGTGAGGTAGGGTCTTTTCCGGGTTTGGGAAGAGTCACAATATGTGCCTTTAACATTTCTGGGGGAAAGGCTGAGCTATCAGCTGCTGCATTAAATACTGCTGCTAGATGTGGAGCCAGGTGTTCCCCAAATGCCTGATAATATTCACTGGAGAACCCATCGGGTCCCGGGCATTTACCTTTTGGTAGTGATTTAAGGACATGGAGAATTTCTCTAGTGGAGAAAGGTTGGTTAAGGTCAGTCAAATCAGATGCTGATAAAGAGGGAAGTTGGAGGTGATCTAAAAAAGCTTTAATCGCCATAGGGGAGCACTGAGGAGTATTAGTGTCTGTTTGTAGATTGTATAATGAAGCATAATAATCTGCAAACGTGTCTGCAATATGTTGAGGGTTGTGCAGTTTTTGTTTAGTGGCATAATAAAACAAGTAGGGAATCTTAGATTTGACCCTCTGCGCCTTTAAGCGGAAAGCCAGAAATTTCCCTGCTCGGTTACGATGGGCATAATATCTAAGTTTTAGTTGACTGAGTAACAAGTCACGGTTGTCATTCAAGAGGGCGCAAAGTTCTGGTCTGAGATTAGAGAGCAATTTGGCTGTGTTCGCATTGGGAGTGATTTTATTTTGCGCATCTAGAGAATGAATAGATGACAAAATGTTCTGAAGTTTTGCAGATTTGCGTTTCTTTGCTCGAGCACCTAGTTGAATCAGTAGGCCACGCATGAATGCTTTATGCACATTCCACAAGGCAAAAACATTTATGTCTTGGGAGAGATTAAAACAAAAATAATCACAAAGTTTTTGGCCGATTAATTTGCTAGTAGAGATGAGCGAAGAAATGAAAAATTCGATTCGGCTGATTCGGCGAATTCCAGTGTGAAATTCGATTCGATGCGAATTTCTCCGCTACGAAGATGACTTATTTAAAGGGTTTCTAGGCTTCAGAGAGCCTTTAAATTAGTGCAGAACACTGTACCTTTAATTTAAATGCCCTTGGAGATGAGGAAGGAGAAGGAGAAGGAGAAGGATGAGAAGAAGGAGAAGGAGAAGGATGAGAAGAAGGAGAAGGAGAAGGGTGAGAAGAAGGAGAAGGATGAGAAGAAGGAGAAGGATGAGAAGAAGGAGAAGGAGAAGGATGAGAAGAAGGAGAAGGAGAAGGATGAGAAGAAGGAGAAGGAGAAGGATGAGAAGAAGGAGAAGGATGAGAAGAAGGAGAAGGATGAGAAGGAGAAGGATGAGAAGGAGAAGGATGAGAAGAAGAAGGCTGAGAATAAGGAGAAGGATGAGAAGAAGGAGAAGGAGAAGGATGAGAAGAAGGAGAAGGATGAGAAGAAGGAGAAGGAGAAGGATGAGAAGAAAGAGAAGGATGAGAAGGAGAAGGATGAGAAGAAGAAGGATGAGAAGAAGAAGGATGAGAAGAAGGAAAAGGATGAGAAGAAGAAGGATGAGAAGAAGGAGAAGGATGAGAAGAAGGAGAATGATGAGAAGAAGGAGAAGGATGATAAGAAGGACAAGGAAGAGAAGAAGGAGAAGGAGAAGGATGAGAAGAAGGAGAAGGATGAGAAGAAGGAGAAGGATGAGAAGAAGGAGAAGGATGAGAAGAAGGAGAAGGATGAGAAGAAGGAGAAGGAGAAGGATGAGAAGAAGGAGAAGGATGAGAAGAAGAAGGATGAGAAGAAGGATGAGAAGAAGGAGGAGAAGGATGAGAAGAAGAAGGATGAGAAGAAGGAGAAGGATGAGAAGAAGGAGAAGGAAGAGAAGAAGGAGAAGGAGAAGGATGAGAAGGAGAAGGATGAGAAGAAGGAGAAGGATGAGAAGAAGGAGAAGGAGAAGGATGAGAAGAAGGAGAAGGATGAGAAGAAGAAGGATGAGAAGAAGGATGAGAAGGATGAGAAGAAGGAGAAGGATGAGAAGAAGGAGAATGATGAGAAGAAGGAGAAGAAGGAGAAGGATGAGAAGAAGGAGAAGGATGAGAAGAAGGAGAAGGATGAGAAGAAGGAGAAGGATGAGAAGAAGGAGAAGGAGAAGGATGAGAAGAAAAAGGATGAGGAGAAGGAGAAGGATGAGAAGAAGGAGAAGGAGAAGGATGAGAAGAAGGAGAAGGATGAGAAGAAGGAGAAGGATGAGAAGAAGGAGAAGGAGAAGGATGAGAAGAAGGAGAAGGAGAAGGATGAGAAGAAGGAGAAGGAGAAGGATGAGAAGAAGGAGAAGGATGAGAAGAAGGAGAAGGATGAGAAGGAGAAGGATGAGAAGGAGAAGGATGAGAAGAAGAAGGCTGAGAATAAGGAGAAGGATGAGAAGAAGGAGAAGGATGAGAAGAAGGAGAAGGATGAGAAGAAGGAGAAGGAGAAGGATGAGAAGAAAGAGAAGGATGAGAAGGAGAAGGATGAGAAGAAGAAGGATGAGAAGAAGAAGGATGAGAAGAAGGAAAAGGATGAGAAGAAGAAGGATGAGAAGAAGGAGAAGGATGAGAAGAAGGAGAATGATGAGAAGAAGGAGAAGGATGATAAGAAGGAGAAGGAAGAGAAGAAGGAGAAGGATGAGAAGAAGGAGAAGGATGAGAAGAAGGAGAAGGATGAGAAGAAGGAGAAGGATGAGAAGAAGGAGAAGGATGAGAAGAAGGAGAAGCAGAAGGATGAGAAGAAAAAGGATGAGGAGAAGGAGAAGGATGAGAAGAAGGAGAAGGAGAAGGATGAGAAGAAGGAGAAGGATGAGAAGAAGGAGAAGGATGAGAAGAAGGAGAAGGAGAAGGATGAGAAGAAGGAGAAGGAGAAGGATGAGAAGAAGGAGAAGGAGAAGGATGAGAAGAAGGAGAAGGATGAGAAGAAGGAGAAGGATGAGAAGGAGAAGGATGAGAAGGAGAAGGATGAGAAGAAGAAGGCTGAGAATAAGGAGAAGGATGAGAAGAAGGAGAAGGAGAAGGATGAGAAGAAGGAGAAGGATGAGAAGAAGGAGAAGGAGAAGGATGAGAAGAAAGAGAAGGATGAGAAGGAGAAGGATGGGAAGAAGAAGGATGAGAAGAAGAAGGATGAGAAGAAGGAAAAGGATGAGAAGAAGAAGGATGAGAAGAAGGAGAAGGATGAGAAGAAGGAGAATGATGAGAAGAAGGAGAAGGATGATAAGAAGGAGAAGGAAGAGAAGAAGGAGAAGGAGAAGGATGAGAAGAAGGAGAAGGATGAGAAGAAGGAGAAGGATGAGAAGAAGGAGAAGGATGAGAAGAAGGAGAAGGAGAAGGATGAGAAGAAGGAGAAGGATGAGAAGAAGAAGGATGAGAAGAAGGAGGAGAAGGATGAGAAGAAGAAGGATGAGAAGAAGGAGAAGGATGAGAAGAAGGAGAAGGAAGAGAAGAAGGAGAAGGAGAAGGATGAGAAGGAGAAGGATGAGAAGAAGGAGAAGGATGAGAAGAAGGAGAAGGATGAGAAGAAGGAGAAGGAGAAGGATGAGAAGAAGGAGAAGGATGAGAAGAAGAAGGATGAGAAGAAGGATGAGAAGGATGAGAAGAAGGAGAAGGATGAGAAGAAGGAGAATGATGAGAAGAAGGAGAAGAAGGAGAAGGATGAGAAGAAGGAGAAGGATGAGAAGAAGGAGAAGGATGAGAAGAAGGAGAAGGATGAGAAGAAGGAGAAGGAGAAGGATGAGAAGAAAAAGGATGAGGAGAAGGAGAAGGATGAGAAGAAGGAGAAGGATGAGAAGGAGAAGGAGAAGGATGAGAAGAAGGAGAAGGAGAAGGATGAGAAGAAGGAGAAGGATGAGAAGAAGGAGAAGGATGAGAAGGAGAAGGAGAAGGATGAGAAGGAGAAGGATGAGAAGAAGGAGAAGGAGAAGGATGAGAAGAAGGAGAAGGAGAAGGATGAGAAGAAGGAGAAGGATGAGAAGAAGGATGAGCAGAAGGAGAAGGATGAGAAGAAGGAGAAGGATGAGAAGAAGGAGAAGGATGAGAAGAAGGATGAGAAGAAGGATGAGAAGAAGGAGAAGGATGAGAAGAAGGACAGTTCTGTGACAGTTTCTGTCTATTTCTGACAGTTCTGGGACATTCACTCCATACAGCGGTTTCAACCGCTGTATGGAGGGAATGTCATAGAACTGTCAGAAATAGACTATTAATGACAGTTCTGGGACTGTCCTTCCATGCAGCGGTTGAAACATTGTATGTATTTGTTTCCATAAATGGATCCATTTATGGAAACAAATACATACAATGTTTCAACCGCTGCATGGAAGGACAGTCCCAGAACTGTCATTAATAGTCTATTTCTGACAGTTCCATGACATTCCCTCCATACAGCGGTTAAAACAGCTGTATGCAGTGAATGTCCCAGAACTGTCATAAATAGTCTATTTCTGATAGATCTGGGACATTCACTCCATACAGCTGTTTTAACCGCTGTATGGAGGGAATGTCATGGAACTGTCAGAAATAGACTATTAATGACAGTTCTGGGACTGTCCTTCCATGCAGCGGTTGAAACATTGTATGTATTTGTTTCCATAAATGGATCCATTTATGGAAACAAATACATACAATGTTTCAACCGCTGCATGGAAGGACAGTCCCAGAACTGTCATTAATAGTCTATTTCTGACAGTTCCATGACATTCCCTCCATACAGCGGTTAAAACAGCTGTATGCAGTGAATGTCCCAGAACTGTCATAAATAGTCTATTTCTGATAGATCTGGGACATTCACTGCATACAGCTGTTTTAACCGCTGTATGGAGGGAATGTCATGGAACTGTCAGAAATAGACTATTAATGACAGTTGTGGGACTGTCCTTCCATACAGCGGTTGAAACATTGTATGTATTTGTTTCCATAAATGGATCCATTTATGGAAACAAATACATACAATGTTTCAACCGCTGCATTGAAGGACAGTCCCAGAACTGTCATTAATAGTCTATTTCTGACAGTTCCATGACATTCCCTCCATACAGCGGTTAAAACAGCTGTATGCAGTGAATGTCCCAGAACTGTCATAAATAGTCTATTTCTGATAGATCTGGGACATTCACTCCATACAGCTGTTTTAACCGCTGTATGGAGGGAATGTCATGGAACTGTCAGAAATAGACTATTAATGACAGTTCTGGGACTGTCCTTCCATGCAGCGGTTGAAACATTGTATGTATTTGTTTCCATAAATGGATCCATTTATGGAAACAAATACATACAATGTTTCAACCGCTGCATTGAAGGACAGTCCCAGAACTGTCATTAATAGTCTATTTCTGACAGTTCCATGACATTCCCTCCATACAGCGGTTAAAACAGCTGTATGCAGTGAATGTCCCAGAACTGTCATAAATAGTCTATTTCTGATAGATCTGGGACATTCACTCCATACAGCTGTTTTAACCGCTGTATGGAGGGAATGTCATGGAACTGTCAGAAATAGACTATTAATGACAGTTGTGGGACTGTCCTTCCATACAGCGGTTGAAACATTGTATGTATTTGTTTCCATAAATGGATCCATTTATGGAAACAAATACATACAATGTTTCAACCGCTGCATGGAAGGACAGTCCCAGAACTGTCATTAATAGTCTATTTCTGACAGTTCCATGACATTCCCTCCATACAGCGGTTAAAACAGCTGTATGCAGTGAATGTCCCAGAACTGTCATAAATAGTCTATTTCTGATAGATCTGGGACATTCACTCCATACAGCTGTTTTAACCGCTGTATGGAGGGAATGTCATGGAACTGTCAGAAATAGACTATTAATGACAGTTCTGGGACTGTCCTTCCATGCAGCGGTTGAAACATTGTATGTATTTGTTTCCATAAATGGATCCATTTATGGAAACAAATACATACAATGTTTCAACCGCTGCATTGAAGGACAGTCCCAGAACTGTCATTAATAGTCTATTTCTGACAGTTCCATGACATTCCCTCCATACAGCGGTTAAAACAGCTGTATGCAGTGAATGTCCCAGAACTGTCATAAATAGTCTATTTCTGATAGATCTGGGACATTCACTCCATACAGCTGTTTTAACCGCTGTATGGAGGGAATGTCATGGAACTGTCAGAAATAGACTATTAATGACAGTTCTGGGACTGTCCTTCCATGCAGCGGTTGAAACATTGTATGTATTTGTTTCCATAAATGGATCCATTTATGGAAACAAATACATACAATGTTTCAACCGCTGCATTGAAGGACAGTCCCAGAACTGTCATTAATAGTCTATTTCTGACAGTTCCATGACATTCCCTCCATACAGCGGTTAAAACAGCTGTATGCAGTGAATGTCCCAGAACTGTCATAAATAGTCTATTTCTGACAGTTCTGGGACATTCACTCCATACAGCGGTTTCCGGCAAAAAGTGTATGTGCAGAGTTCCTCTATTCTGCAGATACACTTAGAGGAGCTCTGCAGATACACTTAGAGGAGCTCTGCACATACACTTTTTTCCGGTTTGGAATTATTCTTATTTTCATCCTACTTCTTCTTCTTCTTCTTCATCCTCATCCTCATCCTCTTCTTCTTCTGAGGATGAGGATGAAGAAGAAGAAGAAGAAGAAGTAGGATGAAAATAAGATTAATTCCAAGCCGGCAAAAAGTGTATGTGCAGAGCTCCTCTAAGTGTATCTGCAGAGCTCCTCTAAGTGTATCTGCAGAATAGAGGAACTCTGCACATACACTTTTTGCCGGCTTGGAATTATTCTTCTTTTCATCCTACTTCTTCTTCTTCTTCTTCTTCATCCTCATCCTCAGAAGAAGAGGCTGAGGATGAGGATGAGGATGAGGAAGAAGAAGAAGAATGAAAAGAAGAATAATTCCAAGCCGGCAAAAAGTGTATGTGCAGAGTTCCTCTATTTCTGACAGTTCTCTCACAGCTTCTTCACATGTACAGCGGTTGAAATATCTGTATCCTAAATGGAAACTAATAGATACAAATTGTATCTATTAGTTTCCATTTAGGATACAGATGTTTCAACCGCTGTACATGTGAAGAAGCTGTGAGAGAACTGTCAGAAATAGAGGAACTCTGCACATACACTTTTTGCCGGCTTGGAATTATTCTTCTTTTCATCCTACTTCTTCTTCTTCTTCTTCTTCTTCTTCTTCTTCATCCTCATCCTCATCCTCTTCTTCTGAGGATGAAGAAGAAGAAGAAGTAGGATGAAAAGAAGAATAATTCCAAGCCGGCAAAAAGTGTATGTGCAGAGTTCCTCTATTTCTGACAGTTCTCTCACAACTTCTTCACATGTACAGTGGTTGAAACATCTGTATCCTAAATGTAAACTAATAGATACAATGTTTCAACCGCTAAACATGTGTTCCTTCTGTCAGAGAACTGTCAGAAATAGCGGAGCTCACTGCAGGGACACTTTTGCCGGCTGATCGGGAAATGTTCGATTCGCGCACCCGAAGTAGGCAAAATTTCGGTTTCGACACGAATCGAATATTTCCTGAAATTCGACTCGAATTCCGGTTCGCCTAGTTCGATTCGCTCATCTCTATTTGCTAGTGTTTAACTCTTTAAGAAGTCGGTTGTTGCATCGCCATAGGCGGATAGGATGACATGTGTTTGCTTCTGAAATTGTTATAGAGACAGCAGCGTGGTCTGACCACGTGATATCAGTGATATTAGAGGAGGAGACTCTTTGCAGTAACCATTTGTCTACCAAAAAAGTATCAATACGTGAGTATGAATTGTAGCGTGGCGAATAGTATGTGTAATCCCTTTCCATAGCGTGTTGGCATCTCCAAACATCATATATATACTCTAAATGCAAAAGGAAATGTAATGCATAGGAGTGAAATTTTTGTTTAGAGGGAAAGGACGAATCCAGGTGGGGATCCTCAACAAAATTGAGATTGCCACATACTATAAGGCTACTACTTTTCATCTTATTTACACGAGAAAAAAGTTTCTGAAATAGTTTTAATTGATGAGAGTTTGGAGCGTACACACCGACAATAGTATATCTGATATCATTAACATCGCATACTAAGATGATATACCGTCCTCCTTCATCAATAAAAGAAGACTGTAAGGTAAAGGATACTGAGTTCTTGATAGCTATGGTAACCCCACTTTTTTTGAGGAAAAAGTGGCAGAAAACATATATGGGAAGTCCTTAGGTTGGCACTTTGAAGCAGCTGATGCTTGAAAATGAGTTTCTTCAACAACGAGGATATCAGTGGCAGACTTGGTGGCTTCTTTCCATAGAGAAAACCTCTTGGCCAGATGTTTAAGGCCGCGGGCATTAATTGAAAGGATCTTAAATATTACACGAATAAAAAGCCAGTATGTTCATCGTTGATAGGTATTCATGTCACCAAATAATGTATTGGAGGGTTGTGGAAAAAAGACCTGTATTCATACGTGTGCACCAGAGAGGGATGATGTTGAGGAAGACATTTTGAGAACCAAGAAGACTGACGTGGAAGAAAACTTGCAGAGACCAGACAAAGAAGGATAACAATGTAAACACCATAAGGAGGAGTAGGAGCACAGTCCTCCACAACGAGACAAAATAGAAAACATATTAAAAAAAGATGGTTCCGTAGGGAACCAATAGCAGTGTACTGCTTTTCTTTCGGGGTATATTAAAGAAGCTGTAAGCTTATAATGGAAAAAAGAAAGTACTTTCAAGAGAAGCCATTTGGATGGTAAAGTTTACTTCAGGTGTTGTGACCCAGCTCTGGACGTTGTTTGGAGGAGTGCTTGTAAATGAAAAGTTGATTTTTTTTAACAAAGAAAAAATTCTCTTGCACTTGCTAATATGATAAACTAAGAGTGGCTGCAAATACCAAATTGTGTCCCCACAGCACTAAAATCAATGAATAGATAAATAGTGCTGCGCTATTCACTAAACCTAACCATAAAGCAAACAGTAAACACCTGATAGAGCCCCTAACTAAAGGTGATATATGTGCATACCTAGAGAATAACCAAACACAAGTAAATGAAAATATCCAAATAGAATAGATGCCCTGCCAGAAAATACTAAATATGAACAAATCAATAAGTGAAACTTCAACATATAGACAATCTATTTATCTATTTATTGTTGTTCTTTTTGTTTGTTTTTTTCATTTCCTTTTTTTCTTGGTTTGATGTAGTGTACACACACATAAATGTTTATGTGGTTCCTTGAATCTGTGAATCAGTACCCTTTATGCTCTTGTTTCTCCAAAACTCCAGCAAAAAAAAACAACAACTCACAGAGGCTCTAAACTTTCTACATTACTTAGAAATTTGTTTTGTGCCCCGTGGACACAAAAACTTTCAATTAAATATATTTCTCAATAGACGAAAAGGGTAAAAATCCACTCTATGTGCACCAAATACCTTTGCAATTGCAGTTATTACTTTGTAAAAGTAGCAGGGACATCATTCCTGTGCTGCACATAGATTAGGTGGAGAGCAAAGCTGTGTGAGGAACTCCACTTGGCTCCACCCACTGTAGGCTGCCATTAGACATCTACAGGAGGGGGCGGGTACAAGACCAGTCACCATGCATGCCCATATGCAAGAAAAATATATTTGAAATATATTTTAAAAATATTCTTCCCAAATATATTGACATATATTTGAAATGCTACAATTTTGCCCATATTCAATATATTTCAAAATATATTTCAATAAATATATGCAATATATATATATATTGCAGTATATATATATACTGCATGTTGAAATGCGTTTTTATTACAAAATATGTGAAAAATATTTTTAAAAATACATTTCAAATATACTGTGTCTGTAAAAATAAAAATCAACATTTTTGGAATGCATTTACAAATATATGTAAACATATATGTTAAAATTACTTTTTTATATGTTAAAAAATTCTGACGAATATATTAAAAAAATATATATTTAAAAATATATATTTTTTAAATATATTCTTCAGATTTAACATAAAAAAAAGTCATTATAACATATATTTTTTATGGGGGGAGGCGTGCCGAGTCTGCAATGGCTGCTGGATCCCGGAGCTCCCACCGGCCGGAGATCCCTGCACCCTCAGCCACGAGGATCGGGTGAGCAGTAGGCAATGAAAGATGGGGAAGGGGGACCGGAGCACACAGGGATCCCGGATTCCGCTCCCCGCAGGCTTCTAATCCCTAGCAGACCCGCCAAATTCAAGAGCTGTTCCGCTCCAAGCAGAGGGAGAGGCCGCAGCCATCCCCCTCTCCTTCTCCCCCACTCCTTTCCCTGCATCAGCCACGGCAGTTTGCTCTCCAGGGATAGTCACAGACACACCTGCTGACTCAGTCCCTCAGCATGATCTCTCTGCAGAGAATCACACACTCTCCCTAAGGGTCCTCCATGCAGTGGCTGCTGACATAAAGATTACCCTAACTACAGCCTTATCTGACCTCCGTGATGACCTTCATACTTTAGGTTCCAGAATAGTGGAACATGTTAACAGACAGCATGCAGACGCCATAGCGGAAATACAGCAGGTGAAGGCCTCTCATTCCCAGCATATCCGCAAATTCTACAGACACATAGAAGATCTGGATAATCGCGGACTCAGGCACAATATTAGAATTCGCGGTCTGCCAGAGTCCATTGAACCAAGTTATATCCCAAAAACGGTCGTGGCGATATTTAATGATCTTCTGGGGTGCCCGCCAGCATCCCCCATTGACTTAGAAAGAGCGCACAGATCACTTCAACCTAGTTGCACGGATACCGACCCACCACGGGACAATTTATGCTGTTTAGTAAACTTCCTGCTAAAAGAAGACATCCTGAGAAGCGTAGAGAAAGGAGGTGTCTCTTATATCGTGGCACAGAGATTAATTTATTCCAAGATCTCTCTAACCTCACTCTGCAACAAAGGTGGGAACTCCGCCCCCTTCCAGATTCGCTACGCTCTCACAACATTCCATACAGATGGCATTTCCCATTTTGCCTCTCACCCCCTTCGAAACCCTTTGTTCCAAAACGGAACCCCAACGACACCTGGTCTCTACCACGTATCTTCTCCTATTTGGAGACTAATCCCCTCTCACTCTCCCAGCTTGCAGAGCTTGGATGAGAGACTTGGAGATCCACCTGTCTTCCTCGGACTGGAACCAAATTTTCACTTATGCACATAAAGGTTTGTTAAACATGTCAGCTCATGAAAATGGATATAAATTGGCCTCCCGCTGGTACAGGACCCCCTCCAGGCTCCATCACTTTAATCCAATCATACCCAAATCTTGTTGGAGATGTGATTCTAAGGATGGTTCACTTCTTCACATTTGGTGGTCCTGCCCTGCCATTCAACCTTTCTGGAAGGAGGTCCACCACATAACCTTATTGGACTCTTCAGTACCTCTTGAATTCTCCCTTCCCAATGTCTCCTCCACCATACCTCTATCCCCAGGTGCCTTTACTTCAAATACTTCAAAATTTACTTCACATGTTAAATGCAGCCAAATTAAGCTTGCCAGCCCTATGCAGATCTACCCGACCCCCGTTGATCTGAGATTGGCTGACATACCTGGGTAGAGTGGCGGAGATGGAGGAACTCATCGAGTCATCATGCGATAACCCGACTAAATTTTCTCACACTTGGGCCTGCTGGCTCCACTTCCAAACAACCTCTGAATACCGCTCAATTATGGGTTCTCCTCCTTGACAGCTCCCAATCTTGGAACCCTTATCCACCTTCTCAAATGATTTGTTTACTCGTCCTCCCCTCTTGGAACTGCCCTTCTCTTTAATATTAGATAATAGGAAACGCATCTGCCCACTTGCTTGGCCCCTGATGAAATGATCACAGCCTCGATCCCTCTTCTCACTAGTTCTCACTATGCTCTACCCTTCCCCCCCCCTTTTTTTTCCTTTTTCTTACCCCTTCTTTCTGCCCCTACCCCTTTCCTAGTCACTTCCCACCTGTGATTCCTCCCTCCTCTCCTGCTTTCTGTTAACTTCCTATTTTTCTTCCTTCCCCTCATATTTATGCTATCATTTTATCATTCACACTCTCTTATTTTTTTTTTTTCGGATGATCTTGATAGGCACACATCTAATTTTGGTAAACAAGATGTATACTCCTTGACTTAATATAAGGCTACTATAGATCCCAATCCGCAATCCCCTTCTACGTAGATTTACCTGGTTTGGTGCCACGCTTCATCTTTCACTGACCTTCCAATGAATTCAGAGTACACTGCTCCTCAATCAGTTAGAGATCCATGCCCTCACGAGAGCCCTATACCCAAAATCGCGATTTTGAATAGTCTTTCCTCTATTTCATTCAGGAGGTAATTCCTTGCAGTTCCCATTCTCCCATTTTGCTATAGACTGATTGTGTATTTCGGACAAATTGTATCATCTAAAACACTGTGTTTTTCTACCTGACTTGATCATTGTGAATCTTTTGTTATCTCTTTTATGTTGTATTTTTGAGTTGTTCTGTCTCTTTGAACCTAATAAACATTAGGGAATAAAAAAAATAACATATTTTTACATACGTTTGTAAATGCATTCCAAAAATGTAGATTTGTATTTTTAAAGACATACAGTGAAGGAAATAAGTATTTGATCCCCTGCTGATTTTGAATGTTTGCCCACTCACAAAGAAATGATCAGTCTAAAAATCGAATGGTAGGTGTATTGTAACACTGAGACATAATAGCAACAAAAAATTCAAAAGAAATACATGTCTAACAAATTATGCACTGATTTGCATGTTCATGAGGGAAATAAGAATTTGATCCCCTATCATTCAGCAGGATTTCTGGCTTCCAGGTGTCTTTCATACAGGTAACAAGCTGAGATTAGAAGCAGTCTGTTAATGGGGGTGCTGCTATTCTCATTTTGTTACCTGTATAAAAGACACCTGTCCACAGGAGATATCAAACAATCAGATTCCAAACTCTCCACCATGGCAAAGACCAAAGAGCTGTCCAAGGATGTCAGAGACAAGATTGTCAACCTACACAAGGCTGGACTGGGCTACAAAACTATCACCAAGCAGCTTGGTGAGAAAGTGACAACAGTTGGTGCAATCATTTGCAAATGGCAGAAACACAAAATAACTGTCAGTCTCACCTGTCAGATCTCACCTTGTGGAGTGTCAATGATCATGAGAACAGTGAGTAATCATCCCAGAACTACACATGAGGATCTTGTCAATGATCTCCAGGCAGCTGGGATCACAGTCACCAAGAAAACAATTGGTAACACACTACGCCAACAAGGATTGAAAACCTGCAGTGCCCGCAAGGTCTCTCTGCTCAAGAAAGTACATATCCCAGCTCATCTGAAGTTTGCCACTGAACATCTGAATGATGCAGAGGAGGACTGGTTGAAAGTATTGTGGTCAGATGAGACCAAAATCAAGCTCTTTTTGCTGTTTGCGGGCTTTCTTGTGCATCAACTTTAGAAGAGGCTTCCTTCTAGGACAACAACCATGCAGACCAATTTGATGCAGTGTGCGGCGTATGGTCTGAGCTCCCCACCCCTTCAACCTGTGCAGCAATGCTGGCAGCACTCATACGTCTATTTCTCAAAGACAACATCTGGATATGACACTGAGCACTTGCACTCAACGTCTTTGGTTGACCATGGCGAGGCTTGTTCTGAGTGGAACCTGTCCTGGTAAACTACTGTATGGTCTTGGCCACCGTGCTGCAGCTCAGTTTCAGGGTCTTGGCAATCTTCTTATAGCCTAGGCCATATTTATGTAGAGCAACAATTCTTTTTTTCAGATCCTCAGATAATTCTTTGCCATGAAATTCCATTTTGAACTTCCAGTGACCAGTATGAGAGAGTGAGAGCGATAACACCAAATTTAACACACCTACTCCCCATTCACTCCTGAGACCTTGTAACTCTAACGAGTCACATGACACCGGGAGGGAAAATGGCTAATTGGTCCCAATTTGTTGCCAGAGGTTTAGACATTAATGACTGTGTGTTGAGTTATTTTGAGGGGACAGCAAATGTACACTATTATACAAGCTGTACACTCACTACTTTACATTGTAGCAAAGTGTCATTTCTTCAGTGTTGTCACATCAAAAGATATCATAAAATATTTACAAAACTTTGAGGGGTGTACTCACTTCGGGTGTACTCACTTCTGTGAGATACTGTATATTTATTGAAATATATTTTGAAATACAGTATATTGAATATGGCCAAAATTGTAGCATTTCAAATATATGTCAATATATTTGGAAATAATATTTTTTTAAATATATTTCAAATATATTTTTCTTCCATGTGGGTGAGGAAAGAGCAGCAGTAACTGGATATTACAGGAAACTCCTACACAACAGCAAAGGTTCATATCAGATTACAGCACAGATCTGGAAGGAATACTAGCACATACCAACATTCCATAAAGAAAACACATGCCTTTTGTACTTACACAATACATGTTTAGTCAGGAGTTCAGTTTTAAAACCTGATCAAGGTTCTTCTTTTTTATCCAAAGAAAAGAAAAAAATGGTTTTGGCTTGGGATCACTGCATTAAAATAACATCAATTTTAGAACAGTCTAGAGCAGTGGTGGGCAACCTTTTTTTTTCAACTGAGCCAAATCTCGCCAAAACCACGATTGAAATTTATTTTGAGAGCCACATTTTTAAAACTGAAAATACATCTCCCATATAGTAATTCATCCCCCATAGTAATTCATCCCCCATATAGTAATTCATCCCCCATAGAGTAATTCATCCCCCATATAGTAATTCATCCCCCATATAGTAATTCATCCCCCATATTAATTCATCCCCCATAGTAATTCATCCCCCATATAGTAATTCATCCCCCATAGTAATTCATCCCCCCATAGTAATTCATCCCCCATAGTAATTCATCCCCCATATAGTAATTCATCCCCCATATAGTAATTCATCCCCCATATTAATTCATCCCCCATAGTAATTCATCCCCCATATAGTAATTCATCCCCCATAGTAATTCATCCCCCATATAGTAATTCATCCCCCATAGTAATTCATCCCCCATATAGTAATTCATCCCCCATAGTAATTCATCCCCCCCATAGTAATTCATCTCCCATATAGTAATTCATCTCCCATATAGTAATTCATCCCCCATATAGTAAGTCCCCCATATAGTAAGTCCCCCATATAGTAAGTCCCCCCCCATATAGTAAGTCCCCCATATAGTAATTCATCCCCCATATAGTAAGTCCCCCCCCATATAGTAAGTCCCCCCATATAGTAAGTCCCCCATATAGTAATTCATCCCCCATATAGTAAGTCCCCCCTGTGTCAATTCACTTACCTTTGCTCCGCGCGTTCCTCTCACCGTGCTTCCCGCGCCGTTCTGGTCTTCAGGGCGGACTGTGAGAGGAGAGGAGTTTGTCACGCTGCCCCGCCTACATCCTGGCTGCCCCGCCTACATCCTGACAGCTGCAGAGTCCTGACTTTTGGGGCGGCCACCCGAGAGGAGGGAGGGGAGCCGGCGGCCGTCCGAGAGGAGGGAGGGGAGGTGAGGGGGCGGCCGCCCTGCACACGCCCGTCCGAGAGGAGGGAGAGGAGGGAGGGGAGCGGGCGCCCGGCACACAGAAGAGCCGCATTTAAGCTTGTAAAGAGCCGCATGTGGCTCGCGAGCCGCGGCTTGCCGACCACTGGTCTAGAGTACCAACTCCAAGAACCCTGATGCCCAACACAAGGCCTACTGGCCCTCTGCATGCAGCCCACAGGCTACTGGGCACCATACAGTAAGCAGAACGCACTTGGCAATGGATGAAAGATAGACTGTACTGCTGGTGGAGTTATCTCTGTCCACAGTACAAGCAAAACCCCAGCCTGGGGAGAGAAAGCATTGTGGGAACGTGTGATGGGTGGGATACCAATGGGGGGATGGAGTTAATATTCATTGTCACGGACCTCAATGGCCTTGATGTGGGGTTAACTTTCACTGTCACTGCCCACAATCCTCTGGGGCAGGGCAGGGCTGGATCTAGACAGTCTGATGTAAGGGTGCAGTAAAAAAAATCAGGGGGGGGGGCAGGCAGAGGATGTACGGTCAATAGGGCAGTGTACAGGGAGCCAGCAGGGCAGAAAATAGGGTCAGCAGTTTATAGGGCAGTCTACAAAGGTCATTAGTTTGTAGGACAGTGTACAGAGGGTTATCAGAGCAGAGGGCAGTATACAAAAGACAGTGTGCAGAGGGTCAGCAGAACAGAGGACACGGGTCAGCAGGGTGGAGAAAAGGGGTTGCCAGGTCAGCAGTGCAGAGGACACGAGTCAGCAAGGCATAGGACATTGGTCAGCAGAGAAGAGGACAGGGTTACTGCTGGCAGAGCACTCAGCAGGTCTATTCCTCCCTTCCCCACACTGCAAACAGCCTGGGTACTCAGATCTCCTCCACCCCACACAGCACATAGCTGAGATCAGATTCCCTCACAGACACAGCATCCATCTGCACAGTGTATAGCTGGCTACAGATCGAGGCTGTGTCTGTAAGGAAATCCAATCTCAGCTATGTGATGTGAGGAGAGGGGATATATTTAGTGCCCACATTTCATGTCTCAGAATAAATCTCTCCTCCTCAAAAAACAAAAACAAGCAGTACTGATCAGCACTCTCACACCCTAAGCATAAATTCCATCTGCAAGTCAACAGCACAATTGAATAATTCCCCCTCTTCCAAGTCCAAATCCCCCCTCTCAACACAAATCTTTGCCACTCAATCCCACCTCCCAGCTCAAATCTCCAATTTCCCCTGCAAAAATCTCCCCTACCCAAAACATTTCACCTCTAGTACACATCTTCTTTTCCTCAAATTTCTCATCCTAGAATCCCATCCTATTACTCTTCCCAGCAAAAATCCTCCCTTCCCACCCAACCCCCCCCAAATTCCTCTTCCTAGCACAAATCCTCCCCAGCCCGCTCCTCTTAACCCAAATTCCTCCACCTCCTCCTAGCACAATGCCCTCCCCAATCCCCCTCTTAGCCCAAATTCACCACCCCCTCTTATCAAAAACTCCCATCACCAATCCCCCCTCCTAGCACATATTCCCCCAAACCCCCCTCCTAGCACATATTCCCCCAATCCCCTCTCCCTGCACATATCCCCCAAATCCCCTCTCATAGCACTTAGCCCCCTCTTTTCACCTCCTAGCACATATCCTTCCCCTTCCCCTCCTAACACATATCTCCCCCAACCCCCCCTCATAGCACAAACCGCTCAGTCCCCCCTTCAAGCACATTCCTCCCCCCAATCCCCCTCCTAGCACATATCCCCCAATACCCCCTCCTAGCACATATCCCCCCTAATCTCTCCTCCTTGCACATATCCCCCCTAGTCCCTCCTCCTTGCACGAATCCCCCTCCAATCCCTCCTCCTTGGACATATCTCCCCAATCCCTCCTCCTTGCACATATCTTCCCTAATCCTTCCTTCTTGAAACATATCCCCCCCAATTCCTCCTCCTTGCACACATCCCTCCTAATTCCTGCTCCTTGTACATATCCCCCCAATCCCTCCTCCTTGCACATATCCCCCCTAATTCCTCCTTCTTGTACATATCCACCACAAACCCCTCTCCTTGTACATATCCCTCCTCCTTGCACATATCCCTCCTAATCCTTCCTACTCGCACATATCCCCCCCAATCCCTCCTCCTTGCACATATCCCCCCCAATCCCTCCTCCTCGCACATATCCCCCCTAATCCCTCCTCCTCGCACATATCCCCCCAATCCTTCCTCCTTGCACATACCCCCCTCCCAATCCCTCCTCCCCGCACGTATCCCCCCTAATCCCTCCTCCTTGTACATATCCCCCCTAATTCCTCATCATCATTATACATATCCCCCCACTATGTACACATCCCCCCAATCCCCCCTCCTTGCACATATCCCCCCAATTCCTCTTCCTTGTATATATCCCCCCTAATTCCTCCTCCTTGTATATATCCCCCCTAATCCCTCCTCCTTGCACATATCCCCCCCCAATCCCTCCTCCTCACACATATATCCCCCCTAATCCTTCCTCCTTGTATATACCCCCCCCCCTAATTCCTCCTCCTTGTATACAGTGGGGATCGAAAGTTTGGGCACCCCAGCTAAAAATTTGTATTAATGTGCATAAAGAAGCCAAGGAAAGATGGAAAAATCTCCAAAAGGCATCAAATTACAGATTAGACATTCTTATAATATGTCAACAAAAGTTAGATTTTATTTCCATCATTTACACTTTCAAAATAGCAGAAAACAAAAAAATGGCATCTGCAAAAGTTTGGGCACCCTGCAGAGTTAATATCTTGTACTGCCCCCTTTGGCAAGTATCACAGCTTGTAAACGCTTTTTGTAGCCAGCCAAGAGTCTTTCAATTCTTGTTTTAGGTATCTTTGCCCATTCTTCCTTACAAAAGTCTTCCAGTTCTTTGAGATTTCTGGGCTGTCTGTCACGCACTGCTCTTTTAAGGTCTATCCATAGATTTTCAATTATGTTGAGGTCAGGAGATTGTGAAGGCCATGGCAAAACCTTCAGTTTACGCCTCTTGATGTAATCTCCCGTGGATTTCGAGGTGTGTTTAGGATCATTATCCATTTGTAGAAGCCATCCTCTCTTTAACTTCAGCTTTTTCACAGATGGCATCAAGTTACCATCCAAAATTTGCTTAAATTTTATTGAATCCATTTTTCCTTCTACTCGTGAGATGTTCCCTGTGCCACTGGCTGCAACACAACCCCAAAGCATGATTGATCCAACCCCATGCTTAACAGTTGGACAGAGGTTCTTTTCATTAAATTCTGTGCCACTTCTTCTCCAAACGTACCTTTGCTCATTCCAGCCAAAAAGTTCAATTTTAACCTCATCAGTCCACAGAACTTGTTTCCAAAATGCATCAGGCTTGTCTATATGTTCATTTGCAAAGTTCAAACGATGATTTTTTTGGTGAGGACGTAGAAGTGGTTTTCTTCTGATGACTCTTTCATGAAGACCATATTTGTGCAAGTATCTCTTTATAGTGGAATAGTGTACCACAACTCCAGTGTCTGCCAGATCTTTCTGGAGGGATCGTGCAGTCAAACGTGGGTTTTGAATTGTTCACAATCCTGCGAGCTGTTCTGTCTGATATTTTTCTTGGTCTTCCAGATCTTGCTTTATCTTCCACTGTTCCTGATGACTGCCATTTCTTAATTACATTTGGAACAGAGGATATTGACATCTGAAAACGCTTTGCTATCTTCTTATAGCCTTCTCCAGCTTTGTGAGCGTCAACTATTTTCAGTTTCAGTTTTCTACACAACTGCTTAGAAGAACCCATGGTGCTGATTGTTGGGGCAAGGTCAGATGAGTCTGGGCATTTAAAACCTTTGAGATTGACATCATCTGGTCTTCCCAGACGATGATTGAGAACAATCCATGACACTGGCAGGTCTCAGCTTGGCAAAGGGGGCAGTGCATGCTATAAATTCTGCAGCGTGCCCAAACTTTTGCAGACGCCATTTTTTTGTTTTCTGTTATTTTGAAAGTGTAAATGATGGAAATAAAATCTAACTTTTGTTGACATATTATAAGAATGTCTAATCTGTAATTTGATGCCTTTTGGAGATTTTTCCATCTTTCCTTGGCTTCTTTATGCACATTAATACAAATTTTTAGCTGGGGTGCCCAAACTTTCGATCCCCACTGTATATCCCCCCAAACTCCTCCTTGTACATATCCCCCCTTATTCCTCCTCCTCGCACATACCACACTAATTCTTCTTCCTCACACATATCCCTCCTCCTTGCACACACCCCCAACACCCCTCCTAACACATATCCCCCTCCTAGCAACATATTCCCCTCCCATCCCCCCTCCTAGCAAATATGCAAATAGTTGCTAGTCCCTCCACCTCTAATCTCAAACACAAATTATTTACACCACACACACACACACACACGATCGCTAGTTGGGACTGAACACAGTTTACCTACCTGCACACATTTCCACCTGCTGGGACTTGGAGGAGGCAGGGTGTGGGTAATTAAACTGTGTGGAGTCTGAACTAGTGATCCCGTGTGTGAGGGAGAGGGCACAGCACAATCTCCTGTCTACCGCTGCCGCTGTCTGTCCTTAACTGAACACAGATTACAGCACCAAGGATGGTACTCGGCCATCGGCTATCAGCCAGGGGGTGCACAACGGAAATCTGGGTGGCACAGCCCACCCCAGCACCCCCTTAGATCTGGCCATGCTCTGGGGAGAGGTTTAACTACTCTGTCACTGACCACAATGCCACGGGGGATTAACTTTTAATGTCAAAGGCCACAGTGCCCTGGGGGGGAGATAACTTTTACTGCCACCCTCTACAATGCTTTGGGAGGGTTAACCCTCATTGTCACTGATCACCAATATGTGTGCGTGTGTGTGGGGGGGATTATCTCTCACTGATGCCACTGATCACTGTGGGGAGGGCTGCCATCAGTCCTGGGGGTTATTATTGCATTCAATATTGTACTGGGAGTTATTGTACTTCAACTTCAGTTTGCATTATGATACACTTAAAAAATGAAGCAGGACCAAAATTTTGGGGTGCAGAGGTGCAAAAATGTGTTGCTGGAGGTCATCTTTGGGGCCCTTTATAATTTTCTGGCTGAACACCACTGTTCTAGAAGCCCAAAGCAAATATTTCCAACAGATGTAGCTTTCCAGCATGCTAGAGTTGTTGGTGTATTCATGCAAAACTTTAGCAACGCTTCATTAGGACTCATTTGAGTTACGTAAATTCCCTGGTATTTAGTCTGTAGAGCTGTAAAGGTATTATTGACATTTTGCATGCAGACCTTAGTAGGCAAACTATAGTGTTTTTTCAATGAGCACATTTTAGGTTACACTGTTCAACAGGTAAAAAGTTTTGGGCATAAAATTAGCTAATCTTACATAATTTTGGGGTGCTGAAAACGAAAATGACCCTAAAAAATGTTGATTGGCTCTAGTTTCCATGATATATTCACCCATCTAATGACGTAAGCCATTCAAAATTATGATGCAACTTCAGCTGCATATTGCGCAATTGATACTGGTGACCAATAGAAAATTGCATGTATACTGAGATGATGCAATATTAGCCTTTAATTGCATCACTTCACTGCATAAAAGCTGCAGTATCTGTAGCTGATTGTAGTTCGACAGCGTCTTTACATTTCGTTTTATGCTTATATAGGCTACTCAGTAATGCCTCGAACTTGTGTGAATAAAGCAGATAATTTCTGCTATATCTGCGGTGAAATAACTTTTATCTCACAAAAAAGGAGGATAACAGGAATGATTAAGAAAGCCTACAACTTGTATTTTGGCTGCAAGATAGGAGACCAGGACAAGAGCTGTTACTTTTGTATGGTGCCTCCAATTGTAAAAGGGCTGAATAAGAAGAAAAAGTTATCTGTGCACTATCCAAATATTCCATCGGCAATACGTCCAGTTCCTCATGGAGAGGGGCTACCAATTCCTAAAGCACCAGAATCCTTTGTGGTTGAGTCAAGTGAGGAAGAACCTGAAGCGTGTAGTCACGTGCAGTTGTAAGAGATAGCCCTTTCCTCGAATACAAGAGAAAAGCCAAGAGAAGCAAAACCGACACAAACTGAAGACAAAACTAGTGAGAATCCTAAGTATTAAAATGATTCAACTTAGCTTATGGCTATAATTTTTCTTGGTAATCCTATGCAATATATTATGCCATTTAGGCTTTGTTATGTAGTCAATATCACTTGCTTTATATTTGTGGAAAGACATCTATCTAAATAATTATTGTGCATTATGTAGTCATTACGCCTATAGTAGAAAACTTTCCGTTTACAGAAAAACTAGAGCCAATTGACAAATTTCATTGTTATATTTGAACTCAGAATGTGAAATTCATTAAGAAATGGATCCTTTTGTTTCCAAAACTGGCAAAAAATAAAAATTTGTTGAACAGTGTTATTATTGCAATGCTTTTCTGGAAAAAAAAAACCCAGATGTGACGCACATTTGCAGGTTTTCCTTTTAGTGTCTTTTTGTATTTCAGACAATCTTTGAGCCTTGAGTTCATTGGCTATCCTGGGCATGTAATGCAAAAAGTGCTCAAAAGAGCACATGGTTCAATAAAGTTAGATGTGGATGGAACCTGAAAGATGAAAAGCTCATTTTAATTAATTTATCTTAGAGCCAAAAACAATTTTCCTTTTCCACAAACCTAAAAACAGATAATGCTGTCCTCAGAAATAATTACTCAACAACAGGCTGTTACAGACGTGTGGGCAATTTTATTGGTGAGTCTGTATGGGCATACTTCATAGCTATGTATATCGTATGCTCATGTGCTTTTTGCCTGGACCAGATAAATCAGGATGAGGTATCTCTGTTTTTATGTTTAATCTCTATTTATTATTTTAGTAAAAAAGATTACAAAGTGCTAGCATGACATAGATGCACAAAGAAAAATTGTGACTGGAAAAGTACTATAGGAAATATATTGTATCCCAATCACACAATGCAATACAATACAGTAGAAATAGTACTGCCCTATACTGTATTTGACTTCAATATTCATACACATATCCATTCAAGAGGAAAGTCTGGATGGGGTATTGAGAATCTGGCTATATGTATTGGGACTATGCTGTCATACTTGTTTTATTGATCATGTGGGGACACTCATAATATACATTTTGGGACAATGATTAACCTACCTCTATCAGATGCTATAAATAATAGAAGGAAATCATGCTACTATTCTATCTGACTGCAGATATGGTTATACTCAGGGCTTTTTTTTAGTGGGAACGCGGAGGAACGCAGTTCCGGCACCTCTAGCACTGAACAGGGTGCTGGAGGGAGTATTGATGCTGGCTGCTGGGGAATCTACTGTATTTTCACTGGAGGAGATGTGTTGTTGAGGGGGAGTTTATTGTTGCTGGTGGAGGTCTTATGTTCTTAGGGGGATGTGATGGATCTACTGTTGAGGGAGAAGTCTATTGTTGCTGGCTACTAGGAGATCTTCTATATTGCTCCTAGTGGGGGTCTATTGTTGCTGTGGGGTCTATCATTATGAGGTAGAATTTTGTTGCATGGGGGTTTATCATTGCTGAGTGGGGGGGGGGGCTAATGTTTCTGGAGCATGTAATGTTGATGGGGGTCTATTGTTGCTGGGAGATCTATTGTTACTGAGGGATATTTTGTTGCTGGGGGGGCCTATTGTTTATGGGGGGCTATTGTTGTTGGTGGGGTATTGTTGCTGGCTGCAGGGTATCTTTGTACTACTTTGCTTGTTATCATTAACACATACAAATTATACTTGATTCTGTATTCTCTAAAAGGGGTGGTACTGAGTGGTGGGTAGGGGTGGAACCAAGAGATGGTGCTCAGAGGTGAGTAGAGGGTGGAGACAAGAAGTGACTCAGTAGGGGGAGTACCTGCACCTATTTTTTTAGAAAAAAAATCTCTGCTTATACTCATGAAGAAAAGGTAAGAAGGTAATACAGTATAGTTATACATAAGGTGCTGAGTAGGAGAAAGAGTAGAGAAATAGTAAAAAGGGGTGGGGAAAGAAAGAAACAAGAAGACAGTGGGTTAGTCAAACTTTAGAGGGTTAGTATAGGAGCATCGCATTCTCTATCACTCTCATAATCAATGTCACCTATATGCAATAAAAAGCTGTTGGTCATAGTTAAGATGTGGATCTAGCCACATTGAATTGACTTTTATGGTAGAACAATACAATCCATGTGATCAGGTCATTATCATTAGTTACTTTATCTTGTGATAACATCCTTTCCATTTGGTGAGTCCATCTCAGAACTCCATTGTCATCTGAGGGGTATCATGGTCCAAAGACTAGCAATAATAGTATGTGCTGCCATTAGAAAATGATGTAACAATCCCCATTTAACTTCTATATAGAAACCTGGTATTATATTTAGTACAGTGATTTGGGGGGTATTGAGGATAATATCAGTTGTACGATTTTAGTTAAGTTCAAGAATCTGTTTCCATAAAGGTGGTGTGAGGGCATATTCCCCATGTGTGTCATTGCACCCTCATTAGAACAGAATCACCAGCAGGTATTGGAGAGAGAAAGATTGATTTAATGAAGAACATGAGGAGATGGATACCATCTTGACAAAATCCTATAGTTTTACTCCTGAGCTTATGAGGAGATTGAAAGCTTATGGGTAAGAACAAAAGCTTTATCCCAGTCAAGGTTGATGTTCCTAGTTTCTGTTCCCACTTAGCAACTATGCTTGGGACCTAAGGGTAAGGCTGGCCATACACTATACAATTTTCTTACAATTTTCTGTCCAATTTCCTTTAGATTTACCTTCAACTATGTAGTGCAAGAGCCTGCCTAATTGGATACAATTGAAAGTGTTGTTTAGGTTTGACCTCAATTATATGGTTTTTGGTAAATCTAAAGCAAAAATCTAAAAATAATTGTACAATGTATGGCCAGCCTTAGTTGCACTTAGTTGGAGGTTGTAGACTGTGGAGACTAAATGGCCCAGTTCCTTAGTTTGCGTATGCAGATTCAAACTGCATGAGTGGTCTGCTGAGTGAGGTCAGTGGAACTAAAGATTTAATATGCAAAAATAGGGAATATACTAATCAGGCTGTATGGTTGTTCTGACAAAGCTGTAGGAGCTGTCACAGAGGAGGAAGTTTTCAGGCCTGTACGATTCAGGCAATTGTGATGTTATCTAATCCATGCCATTGTAGGAAATGTGGGTGATGCATAGCAGGAGGGAACTCAGGGTTCCTATAGGGGAAATTAAAGGATTGGGAGAGGAACTAAAAGGACCTTCACAATATACAAATCCTATGTATGTAGGGTAGATTGTATCAAAAGCTGGTGATTCTGTGCGGATGAAATTTAGCTGGTATGCCAATAAGAGAAATCAGAGTTGGGACAATGAGATCATTTTCTAATTTGACCTAAAGCTGCATGTCACAGATCCTTATCACCCTCACCAAACCACAAATACACTGCTGAGGATGTTACACAGCTCATTGAATTCATACTTACACACAACTACTTTACCTTCAATAAAGACATCTATCTTCAATGTATGGGCACTGCGATGGGAAGTAAAATGGCACCCCAATATGCCAATTTATTTATGGCTGACCTAGAGGAAAAATTCCTGAACAGTGTGGAACAAAAACCATACAGATACTATCGCTATATTGATGATATTTTCATCATATGGACAGAAGGTGAAGAAAACCTAAAACAATTTTACTCATTGATCAACACTTTTCATCCATCAATCAAACTAAAAATGGAATTCTCAAACACACACGTCAACTTCCTAGACACCACAGTATACATCAGGGATGATAAGCTTCACACTTCAATATACAGGAAACCCACTGACAGATGCAACTACCTCCACAGTTCCAGCTTCCACCCCCAACACATGAAACATGCCATCATAAACAGTCAGGCCATTAGATACCACCGAATATGTTCTGACCCAAGAGACAGAGATAAACATCTCGGGACACTAGCAGACTCCTTCCATAAGAAAGGTTACAAGGACAAAACTATGAACACCAGCATAAACACAGCCTTGAGAACCGAAGAGAAAATCTACTTCAGTACAAGAAGAAAAAACAAACAACCGCGTACCTCTAGTAACCACATACAACCCAGCACTAGAAGGAATAAGAAAAATAATCAAAGATTTACAACCCATTATAACAGAGGATGGAACTCTGAAAGAAATATTCCAACAACCCCCAATACTGGCTTTCAGACAACCCCCTAACCTCAGAAATAAACTAATCAGTAGGAAACTTCCTTCTGGTCAAGATGTCACAAATAATGGAACCAAACCCTGCAATAAAAAACGCTGCAAACTGTGCAACCAAATCAATCCAAATCAAAAAGTGTCAGACACTCAAAAGGGATCTTCAGTATTTCCGGATCATACAGCTGCACCTCTAGTAATGTTGTGTACCTTATCCAGTGCAGAAAATATAGCAAAGGATCTTAGGTTGGCGAAACAGGACAGAAGTTGCAAACAAGGATGAATTTGTACAGACATACCAACAAGGAACATAAAGAAGATGACTTTTGCACACCTGTGGAACACCATTTCGCACAACCAGACCACACTATGGAAGACCTCAATATTTTAATTCTTAAGGAAATTTCAAATCTTTTGGGGAATGGAAAACTTTTGAACAAAGAATGATAATTCTATTTGACACAAGAGATAACGGCCTTAATTTTGATATGGGATTCCTCAGTCATTATCCAACAGTTTTATAACCCCCTCTGTGAGTGTTGCCCCCCCCCCCCAGTCTTTGCTTTTGCTGTGTCTTATTTCTAGTATAATCCTAGTCTTTTAACCATTGCTGTGTACATCTTTTTGTGTGTATTTTTTTCAGTTTTTTTTTTCCCCTCCCTCTTTCAACATCTCTCCAAACATTCTGCTAAAATTTTGTAGTAGTACTGCCTGGACCTTAAAGAAGGGGACATACCCCAAAAGCTTGTCCTCAGAATTATATGTTAGTGCAAATAAAAAAAGTATCACATCAGTACACAATTGTTTCTACCTAAACTTTATAACTTTTAATATAGAACCAATCTGCTATTGTTATATCGGAAGTTGTAGAAAGGGATATCTGGTAAGGCTGCCCTGCCCTTTACATTTTGGTAAAACAAGATTATGTCTATTCATGCGCAATTTTTTGTGGCCCCAAACACAAAATTGTACGAGTCTGGTAATTTGGGGGAGAAAATCTCATGGGGGTGATATGGGGATTGTATGGAAAATATACAAAATATATTCATTTTGACAGTATTGGTATACCTTATTTATGAAAAGCATGGTTTGTCATAATATTTCAGGCATGTTTGTATTTGACGAAGTATGGGAGTATAATTTTCCAAGGCTAAATTTGTCAAAGTGTTGAGAATATGTATGCCCAAATACTACATGGTAGATTCTTTGCAAACAAAATGAGTAATTAGATGTAAGTAATGAGAGATTCTGAGAAGACAAATTTGTATTTAGAGCCTTGTTTTTTTTCAAAGTTGATTTCAAAATTAATGATACAGCCAAACCTATTAAATTCCTTAAAAAAGACATATGGGCTTTTTTCCCCCTATTATACTTACCTAGGTGGATGCAGCATTGGTCCTATGCTGCATCTGTTCCCCTGTCGGCTCTAAGTGTGAGAACTCAGCAATCACAGGATTACTATTCGCAGAGTTCTCACAACCACTTTGAGCAGAGAGTGGTGACTGTCAGTCACTGCTGTCTGCTCTGCCGCCCCCCGCGTTCACTGAAGCACTGGGCTGTGGAGGGGGAGGAAGCGGCTGGCTCAGGCTCTCAGTGGCTTGCTGAAAGGCTGAGCCAGGTGCTGCTCCAGACACTGAGGTGGATCCCAACTTTAAAGTCAGGATCTTTCCGCAGCCTGGACTGACTGAGTGACATCAGCCGACAGCGGGCTGAAGCCCGCTGTCATCTGAAAACAGGTCACAGGAGTGCAGAATGAGGTGCACTCCTGTGATCCATAGGAGAAGTACAGCCAAAAGAGCTTTGTCTGTACTTCTTCTTTAATGATGCACGCTGTGATGTATGGGAAGTGCTGTAGCAGCACTAACTTTTACAAAGGATAAAAGTTCTAAAAGTGCTGTCAAATGACTTTGATGGCTATGTGTATTGGGGCCTTTGAATATATTTGTGTGCTGTTTATGAAACTGGCAATGCATGACATTTGCCAGCAATTTAAACTGTATCACTTTTTTTGTAATTTTCGCTGTAGCACATCCTACAGCAAGAAAAAAAAGTTTTGTACAGCCCCTCCCTGCTCCCTAACTACATACCAGATACTTTGAGTGTGGTATGAGCTTTAAGGGGGTACCTTGTACCCAAAAAAAAACAAAAAAAATGTGTGTCAGGTCTGCTACAGTTTTTAAAGGAGACGTCAAGCAAAAAAAAAAAGCATGAGGTCCCCCTAAAAATCCATACCAGACCCTAAGTCAAAGCATGCAATCTGCCTGGCCAGAAAAAGGGGTACAAGAATGTGGCCATCCTCCTGAACCATACCAACTCACAACATTGGCGGTGCCTATGTAGATTGGGAAGATCCTCTTCCCAAGCACCCAAGACTTCTTTAGGAACCATTGACAGCGGGAAGCTGTCGCTAGAGCTTCTATATATGATTCACAGCTCCCACCAAACAGTGGTCAGATTGTGTTAAGGATGAGTTGGCTCATCCCTAGTGCAGACATGGAGGTCTACTTTGAGCATCTGGATTGGAAAACCCAACCTCTGGGTGACTCACGTTATTGTAGACCACTAGCTGGAAGTTTAGCCATGTGGAGCAACTAGGAAGTACCTACACCCTACCTAGCTAATAAAAAAAGCATTTTTACCTCTACCTGTCATGCAATTTGGGAAATTACTTCACTTTCTTGTCTGGTTAAAAGGTTGTGCCAGGGACAGTGAGCATGGAGAAATCTTTTTAATGGAGCCCTGAACTGCAGTAAAACCCGAACGAGTTTCTGATCCTTTTCCAGTTTATATATAAATATATATATATAAAAAAAAAAGAAGTGTTAGCTATAGAAAGACTCTTTGGAAATCACATATTCTAGAAAAGTTACATATATGCAATTTGTAATCATCTTCCACATTTATGAGCATGCCATGTTTTTCCTGAATAATAAATTTGTTTTCCTTTGCAGACTGAAAAGCATATTTTACAACCATGATAAAAACCCAGAGGATAGTGATCTTCCTTCTTCTTTTATTAGTCGTTGTTTTCTTATACAAAGTCAAGATTAACGATTCATCCTTGAACTATGTAATGTTTTTCTCTGAAAATGATATAATCAAGACATTAAAGTCAAAATTGCTACCAACCCAGAACAATTATGAATCTCTACCTACTACGTCTGCAGTAACAAAAACTACTGAAGTTTTGACTGCAAAGGATGCTGAAAACCACAAAAAGGACAAAAGATCATTGGAAACAAAATCTACAGAAGCAATCCCAATATCAAATATTCCCTCCAGAAGTTTAAGTCCTGACATTTTAAAAAGTGGTGATTCTATCATATTTTTGGAAACTACAGATAAACTGCCACCAAGATCACTGGTGCTATGTGCCATTGAATCAGCAGCTCGCCACTATCCTAACAGATCAGTGGTCTTTTTCTTGAAAGGAATGAATGAAACAAATAAAGAGGAAGTTCAAAAGAAACACCTTTCAGTATTTTCATCTATTAAGAATGTCTACTTCTTTCCTCTGCAAATGGAAGTGATTTTAGCAGACACACCTCTTCTATCCTGGTACCAAAAGGTCAGTTGTTTATAAAATTGTTTCTACTGAATGGATAATAATTTACGTTCTTATTATTTTGCAAATACTGTTCTTCTCCTTAATTTATAGAGAAGAGAATACCTTCAAATCTCATTCTTGCTGTATAAAAATTTAAGGGGACTGCATTTGAAGAGGAAGGCAATGCCAACTATAACTATTCTTACTATATTGCTACAGTTGCAAGAAAAAGTATGTGAACCCCTTTGGATTACGTGGAGTTTTGCATGAATTGGGCATAAAATGTGCTCTGAACGTCATCTAAGTCACAACAATAGAAGAACACAGTCTGCTGAACATAATACTACACAAACATTAGATGTTGCCATGGTTTAATTGCACATAACATGTAAACATTCACAGTGCAGGGAGGAAAAAGTATGTGAGGCCCTAGCTTAATGACTTCTCCCAGAGCTAATTGGAGCCAGGAGTGAGCCAACCTTGACTCCAATCAGTGTGATGATATTGGATGTGTTGCTGACAGCTGTCCTGCCCTTAAAAAACACACCTGTTTTGGGTTTACTGGTTTCAAGAAGCACTGTCTGATGTGAACCATGCCTCGCAGAAAAGAGCTCTCAGAAGACCTACGATGAAGAATTGTTGACTTGCATGAAGCTGGAAAGGGTTACAAAAATATCTCCAAAAGCCTTGATGTTCATGTGTCCATGGTAAGACAGACTGTCTACAAATGGAGAAAGTTTAGCACTGTTGCTACTCTCCCTAGGCGTGGTCGTCCTGTAAAAATGACTGCAAGAGCACAGCACAGAATGCTGCATGAGGTAAAGAAGAATCCCAGAGTGTCAGCTAAAGACCTACAGAAATCTCTGGCACATGCTAACATTTTTGTCGACACATCTACAATAAGGAAAACATTAAACAAGAATGGAGTACATGGGAGGACACCACGAAGGAAGCCATTGCTGTCCAAAAAGAATATTGCAGCACGTTTGAAGTTTGCAAAAGAGCACCTGGATGTTCCACAGCACTACTGGCAAAATATACTGTCTACAGATGAAACCAAGATTGAGTTGTTTGGGAAGAACACACAACACTATATGTGGAGAAAAAAAAGGCACAGCACACCAACATCAAAACCTCATCCCCACTGTAAAACATGGCGGAGGGAGCATCATGGTTTGGGGCTGCTTTGCTGCCTCAGGGCCTGGACGGATTGTTGTCATTGATGGGAAAATGAATTCCAGAGTTTATCAAGACATTTTGCAGGAAAACGTACGACCATCTGTCCGCCAAATGAAGCTCCGCAGAGGATGGGTGATGCAACAGGACAATGACCCAAAGCATACATGTAATTCATCAAAACAATGGCTGCAACAGCACAGAATACGCCTTCTGGAGTGGCCCAGTCAGAGTCCTGACCTCAACCTGATTGAAATGCTGTGGCATGACCTTAAGAAAGCAATTCACACCAGACATCCCAAGAATATTGATACACTGAAACAGTTTTGTGAAGAGGAGTGGTCCAAAATTACTCCAGATCGTTGTGCAGGTCTGATCTGCAACTACAGGAAACGTTTGGTTGAGGTTATTGCTGCCAAAGGAGGGTCAACCAGTTATTAAGTCCAAAGGTTCACATACTTTTTCCTCCCTGCACTGGGCATGTTTACATGTTGTGTGCAATTAAACCACGGCAACATCTAATGTTTGTGTAGTATTATTTTCAGCAGACTGTGTTCTTCTATTGTTGTGACTTAGATGACGTTCACAGCACATTTTATGCCCAATTCATGCAAAACTCCACGTAATCCCAAGGGGTTCACATACTTTTTCTTGCAACTGTATATATAACCTATCCTGCCTAAACTGTATGAAAAAAGATCTGTGTACTTACCTATTTTTAATCTGGTCTTATCTGGTCATATGATCATGCAGCTCTGGCTTCCATGTGTCAATGAGCTGCTGCTGCAGCGGAAAAGGAGTGCTCACAATAGCTGGGTCATAGGAGTCAATGGGTGACATCATTGCTCCTGGAATTCACAACCATTGTTGAGCTTTCCATTACACAGAGCTGCAGAATCATGTGACAGGACCAGAGTGGATTAAAAATAGGTAAGCACTCAGATCTTATTGAATTAACATTTTAAGTATAAAGTCCAATAATCTTCATTAAAGCACTTCCATCCTTCTGTAATCACCAAGTGCTTCAAAACATAAAAGTGCAAGATTCCACCACCAGATGTCTGCTCACCTCCAGCAGTGTGACCTTACATAATATTATGTTTGGTCTAACTGCGCTTTTGGTCCCAATATGGACACTGCAGATCAACTTGATGGATTTCAACTGTGGTTGACACCTTGTACAGAATACAACTCCCACCATCACATCACCTCATAAACAAAAGACTCCACATAGTGCGTAAACTTTAAACATTTTAATATCCAAATAAAATACAAAATGTGCACTCACAAGTATAAGGTGCCCAACCGCACCAAGTATAATAAGCCTCTGATATAAATTGCTCTGCAATCTGAGGTAAACGCAGTGTATTTTCTAACACCATGGTGCAAACAAACTCCAAGAAAGATACACTTGAAGACATAGTACAGAACTTAGAATAGCTTTACAGGGAAGGTTACTTCTAGCAAAATTGAGATAGATATTCTACACGTGTGAGAAGAGAGGGGGAATTCTGAAATGGCATGTGATTTTTATGCAACAATTGGGTGAAAAATGTGAAATGTTTCAAAGCTTGCATATATAAAAGAGTGAAAACAATCCTCATAAAATTGCTATTCACAGCTTCCCCTGGTCCTTAGGAGGAATGCAAATCAAGATAAACCTCGGTTACTCAGAGGTTAAATATATCTAAATGTAATGCCTTCCAGGTTAGCTAGATAAAATGTTTGTTTTTTATTTTCTAGATACAGGCTGAGTAGCAGCCTGGGGATGAGTCAGCCTGGGAGTGAGGTAGTGAGGTCACCTCAGAACAGGCTGGGAGTCTCTAACAGGTCAAGGCTTCTGGAGCCCTCCCACCTTTACAGAAACCTGAGGGCTTTCTGGAATCAGGGGAAAGGAAGGGAAGAGGCCCAGATCTACATGTTTTGAGGGACCTTGGTCAGTCTCCTGGCAGGAGGCTGGGCAAGGCAACCTTCAAATATCAGACATCCTGGTGTGCAGTATCAGGTGCAATATGGATTGAGGCTGGAGTCAGGAGCCTGGGAGGAGGCCCCAGGGAAAGGAGCCTACCTACAGGTAGGTCACTAGAAAAGAGGATAGCCACTGCCTAAATGGCTCCAGGGGAGGACAACCTGTGTAGTAGGGGAGGAGCCAGCCCAGCGTAAGGTCTGAAGGCAGCCACCAACCCACTAAGCTAACAGAAGACAGTTTGAGTACTCTTACACCTACTAGGCCAGATAAGGGGAGAGAGCGGTCAAATGCAAGAACCAACTAGCTTCTCATCTGGAACTGTTCAGTTGACAGCTTCTGGGCCCCCTTGCCCAGGGAATACTCTCAGTGCAACTGGGTGAAGAGGAGGAATCATCCAGGGTCTAAGAAGGTACACCAAAGGGGTTTAGTGCTCCTTAAAGAGAGACTGTTGCTAATCTGCATTTTAATACATAGTTGCTAAGGAGTTGTTCTCAAGTTGTATAGTTCCCTGGGCACCCCATACACCCCTAAACACTATCCAAGTTTAAACCCTTAATAAAATCACAAAACCAAGCTTGAGGACTGTTTACAGGATCCTGACGAAGCTACGAGAGGCATGGCGTAACGCGTAGATGTGACATAGCGACGAGGTGACGCACTTCTGGTCCGGCGCCATCTTGGCACATTAGAGAACTCTCAGAACACCCATGTGAGGTGATACTAAACGCACTGTATTTTCTGCTGAAATGTGAGTATGCACTTGGCGGTTTTTCTTATATTAAATGTGTCATACAGTTTTACACTATGGAGGATCTTTTGTGTTCTTATTCCATGACCTCTATAACCTCATGAGTATATAAATGTATATACACTGGTACCTGTCCGTTAAGGATAAGTGGAAGGTGGAGGAGTGAGCATTGGAGTCTGTGGAGTAACCTCTAGCCTGGAGAGAGCGTGTAGGATCCTGGGGTGATCTGCAAGACATTTTGGCCCCTGTGGGTCGCAGGGGGAAGGTGAGTGGGCATGCTAGCCACATAGGATTCTCACCTATCACCCGCACTGGCAAGAGGAGTATGCTTTTTTAGTTTTTTGGCTTTTTGTGTGTTAAACACTGAATTTTGTGGACATTAAATATCAATACAGTTTTGTGTGTCAAAAACACTGAATTGTGTAGATATTTTTTTCACTAATATTTGTAGTAATCACTTATATAGTGCTTATATCCCTTTACAGGGAATCACTGAGTGTTATGGTATAATCACTTAATATTTATGCTGGATTCATAGTGCACCAGTTATCTATATACAGTTGTGTTCAAAATAATAGCAGTAAGGCATCATTAACCTAATCAATCACTGTTTTTGGTAGAAATTATATTTCTACATGCAAAATAATTTACTAGCAGGTGTAGTAGAGTAATAGAAATCCAACAGACCCAACAGTCATGACATGCATGCTGCTGATTCTGTGTAATTGAATCACTAATTGAAAGAGGCATGTTCAAAATAATAGCAGTGTGGAGTTCTATTAGTGAGGTCATTCATTCTTTGAAAAACAGGTGGCAAATATTGCCCTTATTTAAGGAAGGAAGGCAGCAAATGTTGTACATGCTGGTTACAGTGCATTTCTCTCTGAAATACTGAGGAAAATGTCTCGTTCCAGACATTGTTCAGAACAGTGTACCTTGATTAAAAATTTGATAGGAGAGGGGAAAACATATAAAGAAGTGCAGAAAATGGTAGGCTGCTCAGCTAAAATGATCACAAATGCTCTAAAATGGCAACCCAAACCTGAAAGACGTAGAAGAAAGCGAAAAACTACCATTCGAATGGATAGAAGAATAGCCAAAATGGCAAGGACTCAGCCAACAATCAGCTCCAGGAAGATCAAAGAAGGTCTAAAGTTACCTGTGAGTACTGTTACAATTAGAAGACGCCTATGTGAAGCCAAGCTGTTTGCAAGAAGCCCCCACAAAGTCCCACTGTTGAAAAAAAGACGTGCTGAAGAGGTTACAATTTGCCAAAGAGCACATTGACTGGCCTAAAGAGAAATGGCGCAACATTTTGTGGACTGATGAAAGTAAGATTGTTCTTTTTGGGTCTAGTGGCCGGAGACAGTTTGTCAGACGACCCCCAAACACTGAATTCAAGCCACAGTACACTGTGAAGACAGTGAAGCATGGTTGCACATGCATCATGATATGGGGATGTTTCTCATACTACGGTGTTGGGCCTATTTATCGCATACCAGGGATCATGGATCAGTTTGAATACATCAGAAAACTTGAAGAGGTCATGCTGCCTTATGCTGAAGAGGAAATGCCCTTGAAATGGGTGTTCCAACAAGACAATGACCCCAAACACACCAGTAAACGTGCAACATCTTTTTCCAGACCAACAAGATTGTCGTTATGGAGTGGCCAGCCCAATCCCCGGATCTTAATCCGATAGAAAACTTGTGGGGTGACATCAAAAATGCAGTTTCTGAGGCAAAACCAAGAAATAGAGAAGAACTGTGGAATGTAGTCCAATCATCCTGGGCTGGAATACCTGATCACAGGTGTCAGAAGTTGGTTGACTCCATGCAACACAGATGTACAGCAGTTCTCAGAAACAGTGCTTATACAACTAAATATTAATTAAGTGATTCAAAGGAAAGCAAAATCTTCAAACATTTTTCAGTTTATATAGTGAATGTTTGAGCTTGTAAAGAAGAATACAAACACTACAATTTTTTGAACAGTCTAATATTCACTTTTCTTCATTTTTTTTAGAGGAACAACACAAATTTGATATATTTTTCTTCATGTTTTGATTTGGAATAGAAAGTGTAGTGTTCCCAATGCATTTGTGGTATGGAAATAAAAGCTATTAGAGGGATTTTGAGCTTTATTCACTTTTTTTTAACACACTGCTATTATTTTGAGCACAACTGTATGTCATTTACCTGGTTCACAGTAACGTTTTGTACTCTGGATATGCCTTTTTATATTTCTATAGCGCTACACCATTAACATATTAAATATTAATGTGCATTGTACGTAATGTCCAGGTGTCAACAGGTAGTCATCCGAGCCGCAAGATGGAACATGCTCCCTCTCAGGATGGTTAGGGTCCAGGGACTTTAATGCTGGTAATCCAGAGATATCCAGAGTTCCCATTTAGGGATGGATGGGTGCAGCTCTCACAGGATAAGGCAGGAGGCTCCCTCTCTGGATAATCAGGGTACTGGGCATCTAAGAAAATAATACTCCCCGCCTCCTCTACTGCCACGTCCACCAACGTCTCTGATCTCCGTGGACGTGGCAGTAGAGGAGGCAGGGAGTATTATTTTCTTAGACACCCAGTACCCTGAGTATCCAGAGAGGGAGCCTCCTGCCTTATCCTGTGAGAGCTGCACCCATCCATCCCTAAAGGGGAACTCTGGATATCTCTGGATTACCAGCATTAAAGTCCCTGGACCCTAACCATCCTGAGAGGGAGCGTGTTCCATCTTGCGGCTCGGATGACTACCTGTTGACACCTGGATATTACATACAATGCACATTAATACTGCACGTCCGGTGAGTGCGCATTTCTTATATTAACACAAGGCACAAGCACCATTTTGAAGCCGTGGGACTTTTCTATCATTTTTACGGATATTATTATTTCACTTAGTTTCTTAAATCAATTTTACTATTTCCACTTGTGCGCATTTATACTTTTTTGACATTTATATACATCAATTACTTGTCCTATTTATTGCTCAGCTAAATTTTGACCACCTTTATTAGCGCTGCACTATTTATCTTTGATTTATATAAGGATTCCTTTTGGTTGCCTTGAGTGTACAGCTGCTTATTGGAAAAGCGCTCACTTTTATCTACCTATGACATTTATTTCACGTTTGCGATTATTATTTAGGATACTTTACCATTTCATGGTTTTGGACTTTTTAGTTCATGTTGGTTGGTGGTTTATCCACTGTGGATTTATGAATGGGGTTTTATGGATAGTGTCACATATTCTCATGTTATTTTAGAACCCCTACTTCACGCATCACTTCATTATTTATAGGCAATACAACCTATTTTTTCTGTTCACTTTAGTGTTTTTGCACACTTTTGCGCTTATCCCCGGTAGGGGGGGGGGTTACATATTTATTCAGTGATTTTTTGTTGTTCATAGGCGTTTAGCCTGCATTCCTCTTCTTTTTTCACGTTTACCACAATTTGTGGTGTCACAGATTCATCTCGCTTTTCATCCCCCATTGGGATCACTGTTATTTTCTTTATATACTAGTTGACATAGGGCATGTAGGATATACATGCATTTGTGTCACTCTATTTCATTTATATACTTTGTACTGTGTTTTATGGTTCTATATTCATTATCATGGCACGTATTGTGTGTATGCATTTATACATTTTTATTTCTTTTTTTCATTTATTTTCTATGTGTGGCTAATTCTATCCCAATAAGGGGAGGTGAAGTTGTTTTTTCCTTTTTTTTGGGGGGGGGGGGCTTTATTGGTTGTAGTTTCACATATGCTGTTCATTGAGTCACATAGATACTCAGGTATTGATTTCATAGGGGGGTTTATTGTTCACTATTTATATTCACATTGTGATTTCTTATTATACTGTGCATTTACTAGTGCAGCACCACATTATTACACTTAGGACAGGAAGTAAAGGACAATTTAAAAAATGCTACAGAGATGGCAAGAAACACTTGACAGTAATGGTAATGATTCCTTAGTATATTCAAAATTTAAAAAAAATATATAATTATAAAACATTCATCGGTATATTTTCAGTGAACACTTGTGTTTATTTATAGCACAGCAAATGTGCAGCCACCTGCCATGCTGATTACCTGCCTGAAGAACCCTCAGAATCGGTGGGTGCTTTGAGAAGCATCCACAAGAAAGGGCCAATTCTATCTCGCAGCGTCGGGGGGGGGCATTGTTGCTAGTACATGGGGGGGTGGTAGTGGAAGGCAATCTCGGGTGGGGGGCAGGGGTGTTGTTGGTCAATGTCAGGCTCTCTTCGTGGGGGAGAGGGGTGTTGGTTGGTGTCAGGGTCTCTCCGTGGGGGGAACCAATTTTTGTGTTGCCTAGGGCAGCACAAAACCTAAATACACCATTGCCCTTACTCGATCTCCTTCAGCAAAGAAACCTAAAATCAAAAGTTCCTCCCTTGTGCATCACACCAGTATTAGGGGAAACAATAAACAATAACCGTAAGTATCCGGTGACATTTCTGACTTTATATTCACTTTCCCAGTGTTCCCAGTGCCCTTAAAATGAAAGAAAAGCCTAACTTAAACTATTCTTATAAATGTTCCCTCCCCCCTTCTCCTGCCTTTCCTGCCTATGCTATAAAAAAAAAAAGATCTGTGTATTTTACTATTTTTAATCTGGAATGGTTCAGTCACGTGATTCAGCAGATCCAGCTCCCCTGTGTAAGGGAGCACTTGAAAACAACTGTGAATTCCTAGAGCCATGAAGTCACCCATAGGCTCCTATGGCCCAGCAATTGTCAGCACTCTTTCCTCTTCCCTGCAGCAGCCACTTACTAACACAGGGGAGTTGGAGATGCAGGATCACATGACCAGATCAGGGGTAAGCACACAGATCTTTTTTATACAGGGTAATTAGCATAGGTAAGAGGAGGGAGGGACCTTTTTAATAATAGCTACAGTTGGGCTTTTATTTTATTTTAATACTGTTGTGATGCAAAGACACCCTGCAGGTCAAGCCAGAGGATGAGAAGAAAGTAAGAAGTTGCTTTTCAGGTATGGATCCTGCACTAAAGCAGATCGGTTGAGACATTTAGATACCTCTAAACTCTTTAAGGTAAATATTAAATTAAAAACTTTATTTTGTTTAATTGTACCAGCGTCCCACACTTATGAAGGACTTCCTTCATGCACATTGCCCATTGTAAGGGGGAACTTCAACTTAAAAATCGACAAACAAGAATTTCCTAGCTTACTTACCAGCCAGCCTGCAACAAACTGAATTAAGCCGAACAGTTCACGTTAAAATCAAGGGGTTAGTTTGCACACCTTTGCAAATATATTCGTAAGCTGCAGCAACCACATCATGGCTCCCCAGTATATCTGCAGTCCTAACTCTATAATTTTGAGAGTCTCCTGAGTTGGAGCACATATATAATAATGGATAGATTAAAGGCAGGTATGCCTAGAGGGAGCTCACCCCTCCTTAAAAGGTATATGGATGCACTGGACACCCAGCAATAGCACAATGGCAGTGAAGGTATCCAGTGCGTACCCTCACCAGTTCACCAACAGTACAAAAAAATGGCAACCACCACATCCTATAACTGGCCTTTGCAGCTAGAAGGGCAGAGACGGGTGATACATGTCAGAAAACAACAAACAAAAATTTCCAGTGCCCTTTCCAGCCAGCCTGCAACAAACCAAATTGACCCTTAACAGTTCACGTTAAAACCAGGGGTTTAGCTTGCTCACACTCTAATTTAAGCTAGTCACACACTAATAGATATTTTTCTTTCAGTGCAATACAGAGAAGATGCATGATTCTCCTCCTGAGAACATTGGGGTTGATTTACTAAAACTAGAGAGTGTAAAATTTGGTGTACCTCTGCATAGGAACCAATCGTCTTCCAGGTTTTACTGTTAAAGCTTAACTCAGTAAGCTGTAGTTAGATTGGCTACCATGCACAGCTGCACCAAATTCTGAGTGCTCCAGTTTTAGTTAAGCGTCCCCATTGTATTGTGACAACCAGAACTGGCGATTGTCAGAATATAGTGGATGACTGCAGTTGATAGGCTCTGGTCATTGATCACGGTTGCAGGAAAGAAATTCTCTGCGTCTAAGAACTGTCTAACTAGTATTTCATTTTTGTCTTTTCTTAACTGAGATATTTCAATATCTGCAGACATTTCTAAGTATGATTCCCCCATCAACACAGACAGTGCTAACAGGGGAAGCCCTCCTGCCAAGCAATTGTCTTCCCTTGGCAGAGGGGCAGGGGAAGCCGTCTCCACTGGGAGAAGACAGTGCTTATCTCATGTAAATCCGGCAGGCTGGTTGCATCAAAGTTGATCGATTGATCAACTTGGTACATTCAGCTTACCCATATATGGTTCAAATCTCAGCTGGTTCCTGCTGAACAGGCAGAGATTTGAACCGCCTGTGGCTGGCCTGTGGCTATTTAAGGGCCCATGTACACAATATGTAGGTCAGACAGGAGCTGGACAAGTGTAACTCGTGGTTGCAGGAAAGAAAATCGCATCATCTATGGCTAGTTTAAACCTACTAGTGTATCTAACATTCCTCTCCCCCAATGCTGCTGTCCAAAGATATCTCTTGCTCCTTGATCTAGAGTGGGGACCCTCTAATACGGGAGTTGTCACTGGCTGGATCACTAGGTGAGAACACGGTAAAAAGACTAAAAAAGAAAACTGATTCAGCTACCACATCTAAAGATTGGTAAACTGCAATATATTACATTTTTGGTTTGGGGTTTAATACCACTTTAATGATGGTAAATTAACTTCCCAGTATTCTTCCTAACATTTCATAGTAAAGAAAAACTTAAGTTCTGGTGTTTCCTGAGAAAAACAAGTTAAATATAAGCAGCAACTTTATAAAAATATAAAAACATTTTTAAGTTAAGCTATGTAAATGAGAACATTAAACAAACATAAAGTAAGCGTTATCCCAGTTTAGCTGTAAAAGTGGAAAAACACTTAAAAGTGTGATGTTACCCTATTAAAAAAGAAGTTAAGGATTCCAAAAAGACAAACATTCACACTCATCTATAATTCCAATGCTGCATCTGTCCCTCACTGCCTCTACACAGAGAACTAAGTGATTAATCACCACTGATCCCTCAAGTCTCACTCTTCAGTGAGCAGAGAGCCGGTGTCTTTCAGTCGCTGGCTCTCTGCTCTGTCCCTCCAATGTTCACTGGAGTACTGAGCTGTGGAGAGAACTGGAGTGGCTGGCTCAGGCTCTCCACAGCTCACTGAGAGGCTGAGCCAGCTGCCTTTCCAAGCATCTAGGTGGATCACAACATTAAAATCAGGATCTCTCCAGAGCTTGGACCGGCTGAATACAGGTCACAGGAGTGCAGAACAAAGTGCACTCCTGTGATCCCCAGGAGAAGTAGGGTCAAAAGAGCTTTGACCCTACATTTCCTTTAACGGGTTGCCAACCAGCCACAGTACATATACTGCAGCAGGGCGGCACCGCTGCACAAAATCACATATATACAATATTTCGCATTTCGGGTAGGGAACCCCTAGTGTCCTTCTGGATGTGCTTGCAAATCCCTATTAGCAGCCCACAAATTCTGCAGCACCCGTACTTCCCCATCCACTTCCCAACCCGGAATTCAGGTGGAAATAGCAAATTTAACTACTCCCCTTAATTTTTTGGAATTGTTTTTCACGGAAGATCTGTATGCATTGATTGTGGATCAAAGCAATTTATATGCACAACAATTTATTGCCTCCAACCCAAATTCAAACCTTGCCAGGCCAGTCGCATGGAAACCCATTACGGTTTCCGAATTTAAATTTTTTTTGGGCCTAACCCTCAACATGGCCATTACTAAAAAAAATTAATTGAGGTTGTATTTGTCCACAGACCCGTGTTCTCTGCTGCCATGGCCAGGCATAGGTATGAGAGTATAATGTGTTTTATGCGTTTCAACGACAAAATTCAGCCCCTCGCAAATCACCTTAACCAAAAATTTGCAGATGTCTATACTCCCCAGCAAAAAATCTGCATTGATGAGTCCCTTATTAATTTTTCTGGCCGCCTTGCATTTAAACAATTTCTCCCCAGCAAGCATGCCAGATATGGGGTCAAGATGTAGAAGACCTGTGAGGGGGCAGCAGGCTATACATATAATTTTTGGATTTATAAGGGAAAAGATAGTCACGTGGATCCCCCCGTATGCCCAGACTAAATGGGGAGCAGTGGCAAGATAATTTGGGACTTGGTGTCATCCTTTTTCCATATAGGGCACCACTCATACGTGGACAATTTTTATTCAAGTGTGCCACTATTTAGACATTTGTACATTCTTGGAACTGGCGCACGTGGCTCCGTGTAATCTAATGTGTGCCCACCATTAGAAGTGGGTGGATGCAGGGTGGTATATTCTAATGGTGGGTATACCACACACTTTTTCTGGCAGAGATATATTCTCTTTTTTTAATGCAGTCCACAGGCTGCATGAAAAAAAAAGGAAGCATATATACCCAACAAGGACCAGCACGTACTGGTACATCCCTGGACTTTGAATGGTTATACCAGGATGATGCCTACAGCTGCAGGCATCATCCTGGTATAATTTTTTTCAGCCGGTAATCGGCTTTCATATAAAAGCCATCCTAGTGACTAATTAGCTGCAGGATTGCTTTTACAAGCAGCGGGAAATAATACCCCCCCGTTGCCTTCCACGGCCTTCTCGGGCAGTCCCATGCCATCGTGGGAGCCTGAGAATGCAGCCAGTGTTTCTGCCAGCTGACCATAAAGCTGATTGGAGACTAGAATGGTGCGAATCATCTCTATAGTCTAAGAATTCGGAAGCCACAAGCATTTCATTATTTCAGTTTCGCAGGATATAAACAGCGCCATTTGTAAATTGGGAAAGCATCTGATCACACCGATCTTGGTGAGATTAGATAATATAAGGGCAGAGGAGATATCTAGAGTCTGATAGACCCCAGATTTCTCAAAAAAGAATATATGACAATGTACATTTAAGTTATAGGGGATATTTGCATTCCCTGTGATAGCATTAAAAGTGATCCAAAAAAAAAAATATGAAAGGAACAGTGTACAAATAATAAAAAAAACAAAATAACTTAAAAAAAACCCTCGCCCCCCCCCATGCGCGGTGACCGTGTGCCGGTATGTAAACAGCGGTTGCACCATGCATGTGAGGTATCGCTGTGAATGTCAGATCAAGGCCAGTAATTCTAACACTAGACCTCCTCTGTAAATCTAAAATGGTAGCTTGTAAAGGCTTTAAAAACATGGGCTATGGATATTAAAAACATATGTAGTTTGTCGCCATTGCACAGGGCATGCGCAATTTTAAATCATGTCATGTTTGTTATCTATTTACTTGGCATACCATCATCTTGTATATTTTACCAAATAATTGGCCAATATATTGTGTTTTTGTGCATTCAAAGTAAAAAAAGTATTTTTTTTTTAAATTTGCATTTGAAAAAATCGCTGCACGAGTACTATATGACATAAAAATTTGTAGCACCTACCATTTTATTCAATAGGGTGTCTGCTTTAAAAAAATATATAATGTTTGGGGGTTTAAATTAATTTCCTAGCAAAAAGTACTGATTTTTTTCATGTGAACACTGTCAGAAAAGGCTTGATCTTCAGGTGGTTAGAAGAGTGAGTGATGTGTGGCATAAACTTGTAATGCTGGGCATGAAATGCCCCCACCCCCCAAAACGACCCCTTTTTGGAAAGTAGACACCCCAAACTATTTGCTGAGAGGCATGTTGAATCAATAGAAGAATTTATTTTTTTACCACAAGTTTTTGGAAAATGACAAAAAACTTTTTTTTTTTTACACAAAATTGTCACTTAAATGATTTACTGCTCACACATGCCATGGGTATATGTGGAATTACTCCCCAAAATACATTCTGGTGCTTCTCCCGAGTATGGGGGTACCACATGTGAGACGTTTGGCAGTCTAGCCAAGTACAGGACCCCAAAATCCAATAAGTGCCTTCAGGCTTTGAAAGGGCTTTTTTTCCTCATTACACTTTCTGACTACCTATCACAGTTTCGGAGGCCCTGAAATGCCAGGATAGCACCATACCCCCCAAAATGACCCCTTTTTGGAAAGTAAACACCCCAAGGAATTTGATAAGAAGCATGGTGAGTATTTTTCAGATCTTGTTTGTTGCCACAAGTTTTTGGAAAATGAAGAAAAAAAACAAAAACCTATTTTTTCTTTTCTTTTTTTATATTTCAAACCTTGTGAGAAAAAAATGAGATCTGCAAAATACTCATCATGCCTCTTTTTAAATTCCATGGGGTGTCTACTTTCCAAAAAGGGGTCACTTGGGGGGGTTTGGTGCTATCCTGACATTTCAGGGCCTCCGAAACTGTGATAGGTAGTGAGGAAGTGAAATAAGGAAGTTACGCACCTTTAGGCTTTCAAAGTGGTCATTGGATTTAAGGCTCCTGTATGTGGCTAGGCTCCAAACAAGTCTCACACATGTGGTATCCCCATACTTGGTAGAAGTAGCAGAATGTATTTTGGGGTGTAATTCTACATATACACATGGCTTGTGCGAGAAATATATAATTTAAATGACAACTTTGTGTAGAAAAAAATGTTTTTCTCAATTTTCAGAAACTTGTGTAAAAAAAAAAATCTTCCATGGACTCAATATGCCTCTCAGCACTTTCCAAAAATGGTTCATTCAGGGGTGTTTGTGCTATCCTGGTATTTTAGCACCTCAAGAAATGTGATGAGCAGTCAGAAAGTAAAAGCTGTGTAAATTCCATTTTCTATACCATAGTTTGTAGACACTATGATTTTTACACAAAGCAATCAATATACACTTATTGGAATTTTTTTACTCAAAAACATGTAGCAGAATACATTTTGGCCGAAATTTATGATGAAATTTTAGTTTTTTGGATATTTTTATGACAGAAATTAGAAAATATGTTTTTTTTTATTTAGTTTCGTTCATTTTTTTCTTTTTTTTCTTCATTTTTTTTTATTTATAGCACCAAAAGCGCACAGGTGATCAAATACCACCAAAAGAAAGCTCTATTTGTGTGAAAAAAAGGACATACATTTAATTTATGTACCGCGCAATTGTCCGTTAAATTAGTGCAGCGTTGTATAGCAAAAAAATGGCGTAAATTGCAGTATCTATACCATAGATTGTAGATGCTATAACTTTCACACAAACCAATCAATATACACTTATTGGGATTTTTTTTACTAAAAACATGTAGCAGAATACATTTTGGCCTAAATGTATAACTAACTTTGAGTTTACTATATATTTTTTATAGCCGAAAATAAAAAATATTGTTTTTCTTCAAAATTTTCGGTCTTTTTTGTTTATAGTGCAAAAAATAAAAAGCACACAGGTGATCAAAAACCACCGAATGAAAGCTCTATTTGTGTGAAAAAAGGACGTAAATTTTGTTTAGGTACAACATTACATGACCGCACAATTATCAGTTGAGTTAGTGCAGCGCCGAGTAGCAAAAAGAGGCCTGGTCATTAAGGGGGGTAAATCTTCTAGAGGGTAAGTGGTTAAAGTCAGACCCAATTCTCTTAAAACAGAGACCCTAGAAAAGAGAATTATATGCAATATCCATGTGGTTGTTTTTTTTTTTTAATTTTAAGGATCACCCTACTGTCTGACTTTTCAGATAAATATTTGGTCTGAGCCGAGACTGCACTCCCCTCCAATGATCTACTGGAACCTTCATCCGTTAGCCCTGTTGGCTTTCTTATATTTCAAGACTAAACTGTTCTTAATGGAAGTAACATTTATGAACTTTGGTAGGGTCCCACTCCACATCTATTTTAGACTTAGGACTTAAAGCCTCTGCTTTTGTAACCACTAGTGTTTCCAGGGAGGGATGTTGACTTGTTTATATTTGGGGTTTGGAGCTGTGTCTTCCTTTTTATCCTTGATCTGACACTTATCTTTCTATACTATGTGAGATGTCCAAGTCGCAATGCATTCAGATTTGGACTAATTCTCACCCCATCAACACCTTACCTGACCTGTTAGGTCTAAAAGTCCCTCTATCTTTTGCATGGGAACTGTTATAGTCATATCTAAGTTTGAGCTTTTCTAATTACTTTGAAGGTAGCTGGGTGGATTGTGCAAACAGTTTTTTCCCCTGATTTTGCAGGGTGACACAAGTGTACACTAAGACAAAGCATTAGTGCCCACTGTAAGGCATCAGCCTGACTAAGATGGCAGGATACTGATCCTGCACTCTCAGGCAGGTCCTTACACTAGGCTTTCTGCAATGAAGGGGAGGCAGAAAAAGGCAGAACTCCCTACTTCTGCACACTTCTGGAACAGTAACCCCACAGTTTGCAGGAATTTTGAAAAATAATTGCCCGGGTCCCACTTGTTAAGCATGTAAGGCGGAGAGGGGAAAACTTTCAGGAGTAGGCAGAGTAATCTGCAGCACTGTGTTTTGCACAGATTAAAGTAAAGTCCCAGTATGCCACAGTACATTGATATAGAAAAGGTTTTCATTTAATTGTTGGGGACCGCACTGTGGAGGATTACTCTACCTGCACCCAAAAGGCATTAAATAGTCCCCTGCTGTATTGGCAGGGTTGGGCCTGGTAAAGGACGGCTGATACTACCCCCTTGTACTATATATACTGTATATACACTCTACATTCAAATCAGTTCTTGGCTTTCCCTCAAGGAGTTTACTTTCTAAAGTCCTTATCACTCTTACATACATATATACATACACACACACACACACACACTAATCATACTGAAGTCCCACTATTGTAACTACCTCCTATGAAACTATCCAGTGAACACTCATACATTTCTTGCATTCCTCAATGACAACTTTCCCAATTTCCTCAACTTGGTGACAATTACAATATGAATGTTGTTCAAACTTATAATTCTAACCCTTATAGGTTTGTGCAACACCAATATGTGCCAGACTTCCCCTTCATGATCACCAACTCTACTTAGTCTGCCTAGGAACACCTCATGTGCACCCTCTTTCTTTAGAATTCCCTTAATCATATTAACTGCTGCACCCAGACCCTTCAAACTGTTCGATGTTAAATAAATATATATAAAATAAAGTGTCCAAGAAAATATATATTAATTGTGTGCAAAAAATATATAAATATAAATAAAAATAAAAAATATATAATAACAAGTCCTTCTTCCAAAAAAAAGTAAAATAAATTCAAAACAATCTTTTTCCAAAAAAAGTGCTTCCACCATTCACCAGTGTACAATCAACATCAATCGCACTCACCAGATATTGGTGAGTATTGTGCCTTGTAGGATTTTAGGGATCCTAAACCCCCTCTATATCCACCAGAGCTCCTTATCCACCTTTTATGGCTTGATATTCTCCTTCCACTTACTCCTAATAAGAGCTCCACAGCGGTGCAAAAAAGAAAAATACCATAGTGTGATATTGCTAATACAATATGCAGTATTAAAATAATACCAAGCCACTCACATGTTCAACTTAAAAGCATTGATTTATTGCCTCCATTGGCTCACACAGATCCACATAACCACAGTTCAATCCAGAGACCTCATAGCCTTTTGGTTTGCAGAGGATAACAGAACACAGCTCCAACAACATAGATGGCCGCCTGAAACGCTCAGCGTGCGTTCCACTCACCGGAAGTGACACAGGACGTATGGACGGCAGACCGGAAGTACGTCGACGCGTTTCGCCCCTCCCACAGGGTGTTCTCAAAACATCACTTCCAGTCATCAGCTGCTTTTTATACAGCACAGGATCCCTCCCCTCTTCTCCCATATGTTAATTACCCATATGATGCTTACTCCTTCACTGTCATCCTCTGCTCACCAACGTGAGATTCCTTCACACTTGGTAAACCGATATATGGTTCAACAAAAATTCTTTAGACCTTTATTATTATTAAAAAACAATATCATAAGAATAACTACAAGATCAATTGACCAATGATCAAATTATTATTATTATACAGTATTTATAAAGCACCAATGGTTTGCTCAGTGCTGTACATTACAATGGGAGACAATACATGAAACAGTACAATAACAATACAATGCGATACACGAGGGGTTCGAGGGCCCTGCTCCTTGGAGCTTACAATCTATATAATCACATAATTATATATTTAAAACAGAGGAATTTCCACAAAGCAATATAGGTTGCAAATCCACATATAATGTGTGCTCATCCATGATCAATGTACACTAAATGTACACACACATATGTGCACATACCTGCACTACAAAAACAGAAATATAAATACATAATAAAAATTAAAAAATCAAGAAAGAAAGACTAAATACAAATAAAATTAAAAAAAATTAAATAAACATAAAAATAAGAAATAAAAATAAAAACAAAAAACAAACAAAAAAACAAAAAATGTAAATAAAAACAGAAATAACAATAAAAAATACATTTGAAAAAAAAATATAAAAAAAAATTTAAAATGAAAAATGAAAAATATGAAAAATATAATTAACCATATCACCCCCTTTCCATGGGACATCTATCCCACAAAACCTTAAAGATATCGGATCCCTATTATGATATACTCTGAAATGGTGTGACAAGCTGTGATATTTAAATCCTTTCTTAATATTTCTAATGTGTTCTCCCAATCTCACAGAATTTCCTGGTAGTTCTACCTATATACTGGAAGTTGCAAGAGCATTTCAGCAGATAGGTAACATGGGTGCTGTCATACGATATGAACTTCTTGATTTTATATGATGAACACAATTGGAAACTATCATAGTGTCTTTTATTATCACCTTTCAGTTTTTTGTCTGCTATACACCTTTTACACTTAAAAAATCCAACCCTATCCAAGAAAGTCACCACCTTCCTAAGTTCATCAGTAACATTTTTTACTAGTCTAGTTCTTAATGTTGGTGGCTTCCTATAAATGAACATGGGCTTCCCAGGTAGCATTTTACTAAGGACTTCATCCCTTTTTAAAATCGGCCAGTACTTTTGATGATCTTTTCAACCAGTTTAAATTGACTCCAGTAACCTGTAACAAAAGTCAGATCCCCTACTTTTCTATTTTGTTCTTTCTTCACCAGCAAATCGTCCCTCTTGATGTTATTAACCTATCAAATATGCTGTCATCATCACAATTCCGTTTCAATCTAATAAACTGACTCTTGGGAATCGATTTTAACCAGTTCCTATGATGGCAGCTGTGACTCTGAATGTATCCATTCCTGTCAACCTCCTTGAAATGCGTTTTTGTGCAAAATTTATCACCTTGTTTATAAACCGTAAGATCTAGAAAATCTATTGCTTTTTCACTGATATTATTAGTAAATGATATATTAAAAGGGTTATTACCCATCTCCTGGATGAATTGTTCCAATCCTTCTCTAGTGCCTTTACATATTATAATAATATCGTCTATAAACCTTCTATATACTAACTGTTACTGGAGTCAATTTAAACTGGTTGAAAAGATCATCAAAAAGTACTGGCCTATTTTAAAAAGGGATGAAGTCCTTAGTAAAATGCTACCTGGGAAACCCATGTTCATTTATAGAAAGCCACCAACATTAAGAACTAGACTAGTAGGGCTCTGAGGAAGAGGCAAGTCCTCGAAACGCATCAGCCTATTGGATGTCTACACTCCCTATTGCGGACTGTTACTCAGCGTGGTGTTCACCCAGCTGTTCTTTTATGATGTGCCTTGACTTTATTGTCGTTTGTGAGTACAACACCTACTATATTTCTTATTAAACATTTTTTATGGTAATGCACTGTTGTTTGTTCTTTCCTCATTCAGTATATTTGGATTCCCCCGGTCTATTTGAGGGCAGCAAGGTGTGCATGTTCCAGGACATTCTTAATGTGGTTGTAGCCTGCATCAAGTCCATCCCCAAGCGCAGGAGCATTTGTGTTTGCTGGATCTTTAAGGTTTCGTGGGACAGATAAGATTGATGTCCCATGGAGAGGGGGTGATATGGTTAAAAGTATATCACAAAATGAAACTAAATGGATCTACCAAATGGGAATATTAAACCCTAAGGGGTTAAATGCAGAGATCAATATAAATTGAATCTTATCTAATTTGTAAAGGACCTTAGTGCAAATTATATTTTTCATTTTAAAAAAAAAATTTATATATATTTTTTCAAATGTAGTTTTATTTCTATTTACATTTACGAAAAACATTTTTTTTTTGTTTGTTTTTTGTTTTTTATTTTTATGTTTATTTTCATTTTTTTATTTAAATTTTATTTTTATTTAGTCTTTCTTTCTTTTTTAATTTTTATTATGTATTTATATTTCTGTTTTTGTAGTGCAGGTATGTGCACATATGTGTGTGTACATTTAGTGTACATTGATCATGGATGAGCACACATTATATGAGGATTTGCAACCTATATTGCTTTGTGGAAATTCCTCTGTTTTAAATATATAATTATGTGATTTGATCATTGGTCAATTGATCTTGTAGTTATTCTTATGATATTGTTTTTTAATAATAATAAAGGTCTAAAGAATTTTCGTTGAACCATATATCGGTTTACCAAGTGTGAAGGAATCTCACATTGGTGAGCAGAGGATGACAGTGAAGGAGTAAGCGTCATATGGATAATTAACATATGGGAGAAGAGGGGAGGGATCCTGTGCTGTATAAAAAGCGGCTGATGACTGGAAGTGATGTTTTGAGAACGCCCTGTGGGAGGGGTGAAACGCGTCGAATACTTCCGGTCTGCCATCCATGCGTCTTGCGTCACTTCCGGTGAGTGGAACGCAAGCTGACCGGTGCGTTTCAGGCGACCATCTTTGTTGTTGGAGCTGTGTTCTGTTATCCTCTGCAAACCAAAAGGCTGTGAGGTCTCTGGATTGAACTGTGGTTATGTGGATCTGTGTGAGCCAATGGAGGCAATAAATCAATGCTTTTAACTTTGAACATGTGAGTGGCTTGGTATTATTTTAATACTGCATATGGTATTAGCAATATCACACTATTGTATTTTTTTAAGTGGAAGGAGAACATCAAGCCATACAAATTGGATAAGGAGCTCTGGAGGATATAGAGGGGGTTTAGAATCCTTAAAATCCTAAAAGGCGTAATACTCACCAATATCTGGTGAGTGCGGTTGATGTTGATTGTACACTGGTGAATGGTGGAAGCACATTTCTTTGGGAGAAGATTATTTTGAATTTATTTCACTTTTTTTTGGAAAGAAGGTCTTTTTATTATATATTTTTTATTTTTATTTATATATTTTTTGTACACATTTAATATATATTTTCTTGGACACTTTATTTTATATATATTTATTTTATATTTTTTATTGATTTATATATTGCTTTTGTTTATTGATGTTATTTATATGGTGAGGAGGTTTTTTGATTTGCGCTGTTTATATATTATTTTTATCAATTGGTGTATTGCACCGGTGCACAGCAGCATACTTTTACTTTTATCACCAATTGTAAGGTTTTCCTGTGCACTGGCATTTGTGATATATAAACTGTTTGATGTGCCTTAAAAGCAGAATTAAAGATTAAAAAAATGTAGCAGGTAGCGTTTTTTTTTTAACACTGCACACTGCAGTGAACTTTTTCTGTACAGTGCCAAGTGTAAGAGCCAGGTACTAGTACGTTATATCTGTCATCAACGTTCAGCATCCGTAATGTAACATTCCTATTATACACACAGGTGGCAAAGCATTTGATCACAACTAAACAGTGCAAAGTTAAATTTTGCTATATATTTAAAATACTGGAATTCTGTTATTTTTTTAAAATTATTTCTAACTGGCTCTCAATTTTATTTGCAGGTTGATCCAACAAAAGAAATATACTGGGCCCATGTCAGTTCAGATGCCTGCAGGTTAGCATTACTTTGGAAACATGGTGGCATTTACATGGACACTGATTTCATATCACTTCGACCCATACCACATCACAACTTTCTGGCTGCAGAGTCAAAGCAGTATTCTAGCAATGCTGTTTTAGGTTTCTCTTCCCACCATGAGTTCACCTGGAAATGTATGGAAGACTTTGTTAAAAATTATCGTGGTGAAATATGGGGCTCCCAAGGGCCATTATTGTTTACTCGTATTCGAAATCAGTTTTGTAATATGGCTTCCTTTAATGGAAAAGAGGATTTTATGTGTGGCAATATCACTATCTTGAGCCCTGAACATTTTTATCCTATTTTACTCGCATCATTCAATCGGTACTATGAAGTTTGGGACAAGGAACCGACCTTTGACATTTCTTATGCTCTGCATCTCTGGAATTTTGCAAATCAAGGGAATCATAGGAAAATAGTCCCTGGAAGTAACACACTGGTGGAGCATCTATACCAAAAGAATTGCCCTTCAGTTTATACTGAATTAGCTAGAGAAAAGACTCCTGTATAAAGAGAAATTACTGTCTTTTTATGTATTAGAGATATAAAAACAATTTCATATCACAGAGACACCTTAGTTTTTCAATCAGGCTTTGGGAGGTACATAAGTGGCCTACACCATGACCAACTTTGGTCAGAGTTGCACAGTTTGTTTTTATCTACAAACACTGCTTGCCCACTTAAGCAGTTTTTTGGTAAAAGTGAACTATGCCTTCAAGGTTTTGGTTTTTAATCAAAAATTGTTGATTGTGATGTTTTTATTAGGGTTGCAACGATACGGATACTGGTATTGGTATCGGTGCCAATACTAAGCATTTGCACAAGTATCGGTACTCGTGCAAATGCTCCAATACCTGAACTCGATACCTTTAAGCTCCTTTCTTTCAGTTGTCAGCAGGATTCCCTGCTGACAGCTGAAATATAAATTTAAAAAAAAGCTGGTAATTAAGGCTGCTTTCACACTGAGGAGTTTTTCAAGTGTTTTTGCGTTAAAAAAAGTGCCTGAAAAGCTCAAGAAAACTGCTTCCCTGTGTATGTGAATGTATATCTATGTATGTTTCACACTGAGGCATTACGCTTGTGGTGCGGTGTAAAATCTCCTGCTTGCAGCATCTTTGGGGAATGTTTGGGGAGTTAAAAAAAATCCCAAAAACACTTGAAATAAATTGATTTTTTCTGTGTTTTTGCGTTTTTTTTTTTTCCAACAATCATACGAATCCAGGTGGATGCAGCATTGGTCCAATGCTGCATCTGTCCCCCGGCGGTTCTAAGGGTGAGAACTCAGTGATCACATGACCACTGCCTGCTGGGTTCTCACAGCTGTTCTGAGCAAAGAGTGGTGACTGTCAGAGGGTTCCCCCGCTGATAGCTGAAATGTAAACACATCCCAGCAATTGGAGCTGTCAAGAAAAAAAAAGCACCCTTGCCCCCCTGCGTGCGCAAGCGCTGACCCCGTGCCGGTATGTAAACAGTGGTTGCACCATGCATGTGAAGTATTGACGCAAATGTCAGATCGAGGGCAGTGATTCTAGCATTAGACTTCCTGTGTAATTATAAATTGGTGACCTATAAAGGCTTTTAAAGCATCGCCTATCGATAATACAAATGTATGTACTTTGTTGCCATTGCATGGGCATGTGCAATTTTAAATAGACAAACAAACGAAACCAGCACTCCAATCCTCATGCAAACTAAAAGAAATTCAAGATGCCAGACAAGGAGGTACTGCCCTTCAAAGATCGGGAAATCTGAATACTGGTAAAAAAGAGCAGACAAGGGCGCACTCTCATCGTGCATTACTGTGGTAAACCATGTATTTATTAAATAGACAAATGGATGTATACTCACAAAACAACGAAGATAAAAGCAGTGTATGTACTTTTGTTTAGCTCTTAGGAAGGGGGTATATCTCCTGAAACACGTTAGCTCATCCTATCTAGGACACAGCAATTGTGTGACTGTTACTGCGGACTACATACACTGCTTTTATCTTCGTTGTTTTGTGAGTATACATCCATTTGTCTATTTAATAAATACGTGGTTTACCACGGTAATGCACGATGAGAGTGCGCCCTTGTCTGCTCTTTTTTACCAATGTGCAATTTTAAAGCATGTCATGTTTGGTATCTATTTACTCAGCGTAACATCATCTTTTATATTTTATCAAACAATTGGGCCATATATTGTGTTTTTGTGCATTAAAATTCTAAAAAGTGTATTTTTCCCAAAAGATTTGCATTTGAAAGATCACTGCGCAAATACTGTGTGACGTAAAAAATTTAAACACCCACCATTTTATTCTCTTATGGCTCTGCTTTAAAACAATATATAATGTGTAAGTAATTTTCTAGCAAAAAAACAGTTTTTTGCACGTGAACAAGAAGTATTAGAAAAGGCTTGGTCTTCAAGAGTGGGTGATGTGTGGCATAAGCTTCTAATGTTGGCCCTGAACTGCCAGGATAATAGAAGCTCCAAGTTATTTGCTAAAAGGCATGTCTCAGTTGTTGCCACATTTTTGGAAAACAAAGAAGGGAAACAAAAAAATTATTTTTTTTTCTTTTTGAAAACCCTGTGACAAAAGTTATATCTGTAAAATACTCACCATGCCTCTTATCAAATTCCTTGGGGTGTCTACTTTCCAAAGAGGGGTCATTTGGGGGGTGTTTGTACTATCCTGGCATTTTAGAGCCTCCGACACTGTAGTAGGTAGTGGGGAAGTGATATGAGGAAATATGCCCTTTGAAAGCCTGGAGGTGGTCATTAGATTTTGGGGGCTTGTATGTAGCTAGGCTGCCAAAAAGTCTCTCCCCATACGCTGCTTTCCTCAATACCACTCTCAGGTCACATTCCCATCAGGACCATGTTATTAAGACACAAGCAGAAACATCCTCCATAGTGCAATAACGTTTAATTTGCCAATATAACAAGATAAGATGAATATTAGCCCACTCACATTTATCTCCTTCATGTAATGGGTGTACTGCATGGTGTACCAATATGGCGTCCAACCAGAAGTGCGTCACCAGAAGTTGTGTACCGATGCATTTCGTCACGTTACCACGTGACTTCATCAAGGTAGTCAGGTGGTAACGTGACGCAACACGCCGGTGACGCACTTCCGGTTGGACGCCATATTGGTACACCATGCAGTACACCCATTACGTGTAAAAGCGTTTTATGAAGGAGATAAATGTGAGTGGGCTAATATTCATCTTATCTTGTTATATTGGCAAATTAAACGTTATTGCACTATGGAGGAGGTTTCTGCTTGTGTCTTAATAACATGGTCCTGATGGGAATGTGACCTGAGAGTGGTATTGAGGAAAGCAGCTTATGCGGCATCTCCACCTGGATGGGATTATTCTTGTAAGGATCGTGGGGTGATCCTAAAAAGGCCAGTTGGCCCTTGTGGTCAAGGTTTGGAGGTGAGGGGGCATTTCTGTCATTTGGAGGATTTTTGTCACCAGAGTGAAGATCACCTGATCACGAGCACTTGTTTATATGTCTAAAAGACCACAGTCTTCATAATTGGACATTATTTGAGTTTTTATTGTTTATTCACATATGCGTGTTTGTATGGTCATTTCACGGGTTTTGCTGAAATTTTGTTTAATTTATGTTAGTCAATTTGTATTGGCACTGTACACGTTTGCTTTTTTCTCTTCAATATAAGGGAACACATATTTTTCACTTATAGTCCCCTTTAGGGACAGGGGGAGTTTTGTGTGTTTTTTTAAGGGATTCACTTCATTTTGAACAGATCATCCTGTTTTTTCACTTAAGTGCACCTGAGTGGATCCATTTGGATCAGAGCACTGTGTGTATATTATAATATTCAATATTATATTTTATATGTGTGTTATTATAACCATTGGTACGCTTTAATAATATTAGTTGACACTTTGTACATATTAGGATTAGCGCTTCACTATTTAGTTATTTTATGTTCTTCCACCTATTAAGGCCAAGTCAGGTGATAGCAGCTCTTTATTTGTAGGTTACCCATATAAGCGCAGAAGGATATATCCAGTTGAGTGATGTGGGGTAGATTTTGCCTTTTCATTCTTTGAGGATATTTTTATAGGGGGTGGTAGGGAGAGTGTAGTAATGTGATGTGTTTTAGGGAGAGGTGGGTACAGGGCCTGTGCTTCCACTAGGCAAACTAGGCAGCCACCTAGGGTGCACTGCCAGCCGCACAGACCAGCACCCTCTCTGTGTGGGACGCCGCCATGTCATGAATGATACTTCAGCTAAGAGGAAGGGCAGCAGTAGGGTTGCCACCTCTTCCCTTTAAAACCGAACACAATAATTACACAGGTTTTGGGGATAATTTATTACAGACAAGGCATTAAGTGAGTTTAACTACCACCTTAATCAGCCACAGAACCTGTGTAATTAATATGTGTTCAGTTTTAAAGGGATGAGGTGGCAACCCCAGGCAACAGAGGGGAGGAAGAAAGGGCAGAGGAAGATGCCAGGTGTCTGGGACCTGTGTAGCAGTTGAGCTGGTGCTCCTTCCAGTGTTCCTCTCAGACTCAGTCCCTTACTACAAGCCGGCTGGCTGCTGCTAATTACTGTGGGATTCCAGCCCTTCTCTTCCCATTCATCAGCGGAGGTGGAGCTACACCTGAGGATGAAGGTAATGTCTGACTCTGATGTCTCATGTCTGTGTGGGTGCGACCCAGCTGGCCATCCATCACATGTGCAATATGTCAGTGAGTGATGAAATCATCACAATCCCACAGCCTGCTCTTCTAGTACTTTTTTCTAGTACCTTCTGGGCCTTCTGATCTGTATCAGTGTTGGTAGTGGTGTGTTGTTTGAATCTGTCACTGTGTGGGATCACTCAGTTCAGCTGCCTGCTGTCACAGTGTTTTGTTTCCCCCCCATTGCCTGGAGAATTCCAGCCTGGGATCTGTCAGAGTGTGGATCCATCATCCTCCACTCACTGCAACTGTCAGCCTGCCACTGTCAGCCACAGATGCAGTCTGTCCATGACACTGATTTTGTCTTTAATATTGGTGCTGGTGGCATCTTACGGCACTTACTTTTGCAAATTAAAAGAAATTTAGAAGTTTCATGTTTATTTAATATTTTCTACTGTTTTTACAAACTTTTATTCTTTTTTTGGAGGGGGGGTGCAAGTAGCTGGTCTTTCCTAGGGCACAAAATACTCTAGCACTGACCCTAGGTGGGTATACATTGTGAAGGGAGGAATGGTTTTTGGGTTTCATTATGTTTGCTGAGTAAATGTGGCATTATATGATTTGAAGTTTTTTGTTTATAATTATGTTGTTGGAAAAGACCTGTTAATTTTATATTTTGAAAGGTTAATAAAAATAATGAAAAAAAAATCTGAGCACTAAACTATCGTCTTACAGTCTCTGATGACGTGCTCCATAGGTGGGCAACATTTGAAACAAATTCTATTCTTTAGAAACGTCTTACATTCCTTGAAGGGCTTGCCTTTGAACATGCAACAGGATGTGGTTTGTGGTGGATGAGACAGTAGTAGTTTTCTTCCTTCCTTCCACCCGCCCACCCTTCCTTCCTTTCACCCACCCCTTCTTTCCATCCACCTCTTCTTTCCTTCCTTCCATCCACCCCTTCCTTCCTTCGACCCACCCCTCCCTAATCTCCTTCCTCCTACCCAGTCCTTTCCTTCTTCCACCCACCCGTTCCTTCCTTCCTTCCACCCACCCCTTCCTTTCACCCACCCTTCCTTCCTTTCCACCAACCCCTTCTTTCCTTCCTTCATTCCACCCCTTCCTTCCTTCCACCCACCCAGGGGCGGACTGACCATATGGGCACTCGGGCACTGCCTGAGGGCCCAGAGTCAGTAGGGGGCCGCATGAGATGCCCATAGTACCTTTCATAGGCTCTTTTGGGTGTGTTTTGAGTGTGGGTGAGGACACAGGGTCCCCATGATCCCCTATTGCCTAGGGGCCCCATGAGTTGTCAGTCCGCCCCTGCACCCACCCCTCCTTTCCTTCCTTCCACCCACCTTTCCTTCCACCCACCCCCTCCTTCCACCCACTTCTCCTTTCCTTCCATCCACCCCTTCCTTCCTTACACCCACCCTTCCTTACACCCACCCCTTCCTTCCTTGCTTCCTTCCACCCACCCCTTCCTTCCTTCCACCCTTCGCTTCCTTCTACCCACTCCTTCCTTCCACCCACCCACCCATTCTTCCTTCCACCCACCCCTGCCTTCCTTCCACCCATGCACATCTTCCTTCCTTCCTTCCACCCATACCTTCCTTCCTTCCACTCATACCTTCCTTCTTTCTTTCCACCCACCCCTTCCTTCCTTCCACCCACCTCTCCTTTCCTTCCTTCCACCCATCCCTTCCTTCGTTCCACTCACCCCTTCCTTCCTTCCACCCACCCCTTCCTTCCTTCCACCCACCTCTCCCTCCCTTCCTTCCACCCACTCCTTCCTTTCTTCCACCCACCCACACACTCACCCCTCCCTTCCTTCCATCCACCCACCCACCCCTCCCTTCCTTCCATCCATCCACCCTTTCCTTCCTTCTTTCCACCCACCCCCTCCTTCCTTCTTTCCACCCTTTTCCTTCCTTCCACCCCTCCCTTCCTTCATTCCTTCAAGGGAGAGAAGTTGAGGGGGGCAAAAATGCAGCTCAGCTGCGAGCTGAACCTCCCCCAGGAGAAAAAATTATCTACAGTCCTGCATAGATGGGATGCTGAGGTCCTGGACTACTGCCTGAAAGGTGGATCTCCAGCTTCTGTAGGTGATCATTCAACTTTATAAGGCCTGTTAATTAGTTCTCTGAGGGTCATGTACTTAGCAAGGTCCAGTGTATCAATATCATATTAGAGCTCTCAAACTCCATATGAAATCAAATATCATGCTCCATCTAGTGGTCAGAAAATATACCGCACTCCAATTCTCTCTGCCTGAATCAGACCTGGGAGAGGATGTGCTGAATTCTTGGGAGCCCCCCTGAGAGAGTTGTGTAGTGTGAGCTAGATCTTGCCTTGATCCTTGTGGGGAGTGTTAACTGCTGATTTCACCTCTTATAATCTGGAGGTTAATATATTTGGTAAAAGGCTAGTTCTGGAGGTGGTGGCTGCACAGCGTTGAACTTGCAGTGGATTTTTTACACCAGTTTATCTACTAATTCAGGAAATTTGTGGGACTCAGTATATTTATTTATTGCACATAAGAAGTTTGTGGGACGTAATATATTTATCCATTTATTATTAGACCTTTGTGGATTTTGGTTAGGTAACACATTGGTGTGGTTTTTCTAGCACCATTTGAATTTATGTATTCAGCCAAGAATATAAATTTTTTGATTCTGTACAGTGCCTTGAAAAAGTATTCAAATCCCTTGAAATTTTCCACATTTGTCATGTTACTACCAAAACGTAAATGTATTTTATTGGGATTTTATGTGATAGACCAACACAAAGTGCCACATAATTGTGAAGTGGAAGGAAAATGATAAATGGTTTTCAACATTTTTGACAAATAAATATCTGAAAAGTGTGGTGTGTGTTTGGATTTGTCCCCCGAGTCAATACTTTGTAGAACCACCTTTCACTGCACTTACAGCTGCAAGTCTTTTGGGCATGTCTCTACCAGCTTTGCACATCTAGAGAGTGAACTTTTTGCCCAATCCTCTTTGCAAAATAGCTCAAGCTCTGTCAGATTGGATGGAGAGCATCTGTGAACAGCAATTTTCAAGCCTTGCCACAGATTCTCAATTGGATTTAGGTCTGGACTTTGACTGGGCCATGCTAACATATGAATATGCTTTGATCTAAGCCATTCCATTGTAGCTCTGGCTACATGTTTAGGGTCATTGTCCTGCTTGAAGGTCAACTTCTGCCCCAGTCCTAAATCTTTTGCAGACTCTAACAGGTTTTCTTCTAAGATTTCTGTGTATTTGGCTCCATCCATCTTCCCATCAACTGTGACCAGATTCCCTGTCTCTGCTGAAGAAAAGCATCCCCACAACATGATGCTGCCACCAACAAGCTGCCACCAACAAGTTTCACAGTGGGGATGAAGTGTTCAGGGTGATGTGCTGTGTTAGTTTTCCGCCACACATAGTGTTTTGCTTTTAAGTCAAAAAGTTCAATTTTGGTCTCATCTGACCAGAGCACCTTCTTCCACATGTTTGCTGTGTCCCCCACATGGCTTCTCGCAAACTGCAAACAGGACTTCTTATGGCTTGACTAATAGTTGTCCTGTGCACAGATTTTCCCACCTGAGCTGTGGATCTCTGCAGCTCCTCCAGAGTTACCATGGGCCTCTTGGCTGCTTCTCTGATCAATGCTCTCCTTGCCTGACCTGTCAGTTTAGGTGGAAGGCCATGTCTTGGTAGGTTTGCAGTTGTGCCATACTCTTTCCATTTTCAGATGATGGATTTAACATTGCCCGGTGAGATGTTCAAAGCTTGGGATATTTTTTACAACCTAACCCTGCTTTAAACTTCTCCACAACTTTATCCCTGCCCTGTCTGGTGTTTTTCTTGGCCTTCATGATGCTGTTTGTTCACTAATGTTCTCTAACAAATCTCTGAGGGCTTCACAGAACAGCTGTATTTATACTGAGATTAAATTACACACAGGTGGACTATTTATTACTTACTGAACATCTTGAAAAAAAAAACCCTATATTTTCTTCTATAAAACATGTCCAATAAAAAAAATTTAAAAATATTACATTTCTTCATTAATTTAGGCCAAAATGTATTCTGCTGCATGTCTTTGTTAAAAATCCCAAACGTGTACAGTATATTGATTGGTTTATGTGAAAGTTATAGCGTCTACAAACTATGGGGTACAGTATATGCTGGAATATATGTAGCTACAGCCACTATACTGGTAATGGTGGGGATTAACTTGTAGCGAGACAGGTGACAGATTTGCCAAGACATCACCTGAACGTAGCTCTTTACTGCTTTTCTAACACGCTGGTCAGAGCTTTTTTTTTTTTTTTTAATTTTTTGTTTATTTTTATTAAAATCTTCAGCTAAGAAGACATTTGTTGCTCCTGTTATATTGTCTTCATGCACTAAAACCTTAATTTAGGAAATGTACCATTGTTGCGCTTTCTTTAATGTAAGTTTTTTTCTTTATTTTCCAAAATAAACCTTTATTTTGAACATAGTGTAGAGAAATTCTGTGACAACGCATTTAATGTGGGCAGTTCAATATGTAGGTGAGGCTTTGTGTGGGTGTGGCTTGAGTGTGGGCGGGGACACAGGGGGCCCCATGATCTCCTATTGCCCGGAGGCCCTATGAGTTGTCAGTCTGCCCCTGCTTTCCACCCTCACCAATAATCCCCCCCTCCACCCTCAAAAATAACCCCCCCTCCTCGCCTCTTCACCCTAAACAAATACAGTGAGGAACAGAAGTATTTGAACACCCTGCGATTTTGCAAGTTCTCCCACTTAGAAATCATGGAGGGGTCTGAAATTCACATTGTAGGTGCATTTTCACTATGAGAGACAGAATTTTAAAAAAATATTCAGGAAATCACATTGTATGATTTTTAAAGAATTTATTTGTCTTGCACTGCTTAACATAAGTATTTGAACATCGAAGAAACGGCAAGAATTCTGGCTCTCAAAGACCTGTTACTGTGCCTTTAAAAAAGTCCACCTCTACTCCACTCATTAATCTAACTTAGTAGCACCTGTCAGAGCTTCAAAGACACCTGTCCATCCCACAGTCAGTCAGACGCCAACTACTACCATGGGCACGACCAAAGAGCTGTCAAAAGACACCAGAGACAAAATTGTGGACCTCCACAAGACTGGATAGGGCTACGGGGCAATTGCCAAGCAGCTTGGTGAAAATAGATCAACTGTTGGAGCAATTGTTAGAAAATGGAAGAGGCTAAAGACGACTTTCAGTCTCCCTCAGACTGGAGCTCCATGCAAGATCTCACCTCGTGAGGTATCACTGATGATAAGAAAGGTGAGGAATCAGCCCAGAACTACAAGGGAGGAGCTGGTCAATGACATGAAGAGAGCTGGGACCACAGTTTCAAAGGTCACTGTCCGTAGAACACTACGCCGTCATGGTTTCAAATCATGCATTGCACGGAAGGTTCCCCTGCTCAAGTCATCACATGTCCAGGCCCGTCTGAAGTTTGCCAATGACCATCTGGATGATCCAGAGGAGGCATGGGAGAAAGTCATGTGGTCAGATGAGACCAAAGTATAACTTTGTGGTCTAAACTTCACTCGTCGCGTTTGGAGGAAAAAGAAGGATGAGTTGCATCCCAAGAACACCATCCCTACTGTGAAGCATGGAGGTGGTAACATCATGCTTTGGGGGTGCTTTTCTGTGATGGGGACAGGACGACTGTATTAAGGAGAGAATTAATGGGGCCATTTATTGTGAGATTTTGAGCAACAACCTCCTTCCCTCAGTCAGAGGATTGAAGATGGGTCGTGGCTGGGTCTTCCAACATGACAGCGACCCAAAGCACACAGCCCCTACAGTCCGTATCTGTCCCCTACACTCCACCGAAACTGCCTTACTCAAACTTTCCAACGACCTGCTAACCGCCAAAGCTAATGGCCACTATTCAGTGCTCCTACTCCTTGACCTCTCTGCGGCCTTCGACACAGTCGACCACCCCCTCCTCCTCAAAAAACTACACTCCCTCAGCCTCAGAGATTCTGCTCTCTCCTGGCTCTCATCCTACCTGGTCATACCCCCTGAAGAGGAACAAACAGGCTCTTCCATGCCTAAGCAATTTTTCTAGTGGCCGACAAAAACAAATAGGAAGCCAACTTCTGCTGGTGAGCCAAGAGGCCTGGTATGGGACAATGAAGCAACTGCAGTTACTTTTGAAGCAGTTGATTTCTTATTCAGGGTCACAATCCTGCGCAATGTCCTTTTTGCCTCTTTTAGTCACTTGACCATGTCGGCTGTGCTTATTCTTATCAGACAACATTTTCCCACAAACTGTATATGCCGTCATAACCTTTAATACTGTACCTCGAGACATGGCAAATAAATTGGCAACTTCAGTCTTAGCAGATGCCAACGATTTGCCCTCTTTGAAGCTCAGTAAGCTCTGCCACAACACTGTATTACTAGGAAAGAAAGAAAGAAAGAAAGAAAGAAAGAAAGAAAGAAAGAAAGAAAGAAAGAAAGAAAGAAAGAAAGAAAGAAAGAAAGAAAGAGAGGAAGAAAGAGAGAGAGAGAAAGAGAGAGAGAAAGAGAGAGAGAGAGAAAGAAAGAAAGAAAGAGAGAGAGAAAGAAAGAGAGAAAGAAAGGGAGAAAGCAAGCAAGAAAGAAAGAAAGAAAGAGAGAGAGAAAGAAAGGGAGAAAGAAAGAAAGAAAGAAAGAAAGAAAGAGAGAGAGAGAGAGACAGAGAGAGAGAGAGAGAGACAAGAGAGAAGAGACAGAGAGATAAAGAAAAAAAGAGATCTTGAGAAAGAAAAAGAAGGCAAGAAAGAAAGAAGGAAAGAAAAAGGAGACAGAGAAAGAGAAAGAAGGAGAGAGAGAAAGAAAGAAAGAAAGAAAGAAAGAAAGAAAGAAAGAAAGAAAGAAAGAAAGAAAAAGAGGGGAGAGAGGGAAAAGAGAGAAGGGGAAAAAAAAAGAGAAGAGACAGAGAGATAAGGAAAGAAAGAGAGAAGGAAGGAAAGATGGAAAGAAAGGAGAGAGAAAAAGAAAGAAAGAAAGAAAGAGAGAAGAAGGTGGGAAAGAAGACACAGGACTGCTTGGGAGTGTGGGCAGGGCAGACACAGAAGGAGAGGGTGGGAGGAGGAGTGGCAGAACCAGCTTTCTCTTCCCTCTCCTGTCTGTGGTAGTGGGGGTGGTGGTGTGGGGGGTTACCTGTCTGGACTGGGGACAGTCTAATCTGAGAGGCTTCAGCACTGCAGCAGATGGGGGGGGGGGGGGGGGGCAGCTGCGGGGGCAGCATTCAGGAGCCCACTGCAGCAGGAGATGGATAGGAGGGGTGACCAGGCGGCACATAGAGGAACCAGACTGTGCATTTCTCTCCTGCCGCCACTGAATACCTGCAGGAGGGAGAGGAGAGGCAGGCATTCAGTGGCGGCAGGAGAGAAATGCGTACTCTGGTTCCTCTATGTGCCGCCCCTCCTATCAAGGCGGCCCTGGCCCACCGGGGAAATGCCCAGTGTACTTTATGACTATTCCAGGCCTGGGTACAGTGACTATATATATATATCCAAAACTGGTTTAGAGGTACTCACGAGTCTTGCAGATCAGTTTTGAATTGAATACCCTTGGAATATATATATATATATCACTGTGAATGAGAGTTATATACTGTGATAGGTATTTCTGCTTAGCTTACAAGGAATATGCAACATATTGTGTTGGCGAGACATTTTTTATGTACATTTATGTGTAAGGCCAATCAGCTAGTACGTTTGTGTACAATACAGTTCTTGTTTAACAAACCTAAAAGGATGTGGTTATCTCATGTTTTGTTTCTGAATCTGATTATAAAAAGAACCAAACAATACATTTGACCACAGACTTAAGATAAAGCACCAGTAATTGCCTTGAAACTGATAACTTTGACGCATGTAAGCCCTACACATGGTATAAGTGTTTCTGCGAAGGGGTATTAGAAAAAGCAAGAGACATGATTTTTGCATTATTAACCTCCCTAGCGGTATTCCCGAGTGTAGCTCGGGGTAAAGTTTCAGTACCAAAAGGGGTAACCCCGAGCTACACTCGGGCTTACCATGCAGCGTTGCATAGGGAGTCCCTGCAGCGCTTACCTTGTCCTTCGCTCCCGCGATGCATCCCCTGCAGCGTCCCCGGCCATCTCCTCCGGCTGATGCCGGCATTCAGCTTCCGTGTTCTGGTCCCTGTGATGCCGGGACATACGGCCGCCGGAACTGGCGGCAAATTTGAAATTTTTTTTAAAAATGTAATTTTTTTAAAAATGATTATTACATAGTAAAACATTGCTGTTTCAAAACATTTAACATACATTTTGTCCCTACTGCTTTGTCCTGTCCCCTGCCTGCATTTTGACTGTTCTTTCTGCCTGGAAACTGGGAAAAGTCCATTGCATCCAAAAAGCGTCCCTTTACGTCAAAAGTGGTTTTAGACCAGCTAGAGAACAGCGATAGTAAATCAGAACCACTTGCAGAATTGAGTGATAATGATTTGTGGGGAAATTCGTCATCAGACACTGAAAACGATTTTGTGACTTTGCTCAGCGATGTGTGAACTTGGCGCTATATTTCAAATTTCAGTGTTTTTGGTTTGATTATATTATTGAATTAAATTTATTATTATTATTTTTTATGATTATTTATTAAATTATAATTTATGATTTCGTGTTTCAAATTTTATCATATCCGGAATGTTTATTAGACTCTTGTTCGGACAGATTTCAGTGAGTTATTCCTAAATTACAGGCCTACAATAAAAAAAATACATATTTCCATGCAAAAAAATGGTTCCACTTTCAGCACCAAAAATCTGAAATAATCATACCGCTAGGGAGGTTAAATTGATAAATTGTATCTAAACGCACAACCAAAAATGACCAGTCCTTAGATGTGCTGGCTGCATTTGTTTTCTTATTTCATGCTTTGTTTTCTTTATTTTCGTTTTGTGATTCTTCCAGTAACACATTTCCAGTCCATGGGTGGTAATGCTCGCTTACCCTGCTGTATTAGGAAAACAAAAAAAAAAAACAGGAATATAGCACTTCCACTTCTCCATAACATGGATGGGTGTGGTATTCAGAGATAACTGACAGCAATGTAATTGATAACAGTGCAGCACAGGCAGAAAGCATAGAAAGGTTATTAACTGACAAGATTTATGGCAGGATCAACAGGTATGTTTCCACTTATCCAGCATAAATAACAAAACATTTTTGATGTTAATGTTAACAGATTAAAAGAGAAAATATGTTGTTTGTAAGGCTAGGTTCACACTCACAGCTGTTCCCAGCCCGCAACCACCCACAGCCAAAATGATCTGCCTTTTAGAGACAAGCATTCATTCATAATGGCACGTCTATGCATCAAAAAGCGCAGGTGCAAGAAAGCACCCTGCGATTTCCCAGCTGCTGCTTTTTCAAAATGCTGCATGAACCTTCTTTCTGCATGAAATGCAGGCACAGCAGCCCATTCAAGTGAAACCTGCAACAGTGAAACCTAGCTTTAGCATTTACATATGGTTTAAAGCAGTGGTGTCCAAACTGCGGCCCAGGGGCCAAACGTGGCCCTTGGCTTGCTTTTATCTGGCCCTTGGGGCATTATTTTATTCACTGATACCAATAATGGGGCATAATTCCCTCCAATGACACCAATTATGGGACACTATTCCTCACAATGACACCAGCAATGGGGCCAAATGACACCAATGATGGGGCACAATTCCTCACAATGACACCAATGATGGGGTGCTATTCCTTCCACTGACACCAATGTAGGGTCATGGTTTACTTCCACTGACATCTGGACCTTTTCTACTTCCACTGGCCGCAGTCCGGCCCCCTCATAGTCTAAAGGACAGTAAACTATTCCTTTGTTTAGAAAGTTTGGAGACCCCTGGTTTACAGCTAAAGCTGTCCTTATATGGGCCATTTTTTGAATCATCCAGTGGGCCACACAGTGAAGATGTTAGGAAAAGAGATGAAGATATTTTACTACATGGTCTTCACTGAGTGGATTGGGGAGAAGCGTCCACTAAAATTGAAGTTGTCTTTTTTTAAATTTTGAATAGTGTAAAGGAGAGTTAGAATCCCTGACAGGTTTTTTTGCCATCTTTGTCCAATTAGGGAGATTTCCCTTCACTTCCTGTCCCATAGCCAAAACAGGAAGTGAGAAAAAATCCATCCAAAGTCAGAGAATCCCTGGTTGTCACCAGGGTCACCAGAACTAGTGTCCTCATTGGAAGATCTCTATTCTAGTTCTAGTGACAACCTAAAGTTTAGAATTTTCTTTTCACCTTCACTTTCGGCGATTACAGTAAACAGAAAAAATAGAAAAGGTGAGTCTCCATAACAGGGGGCACAAACAGGAATAAAGACCTGACAAAAGTAAGCAAAAATGTTTTGACCTTAGTTATATGGCACATGTGCTCTGCATACTTATTCATTGAACTTTTAATCAGTTTGTAGTTTGGATTTAGACAGGAGTTTATATTACCTGCAAAAAACTGGACTGGGGTGGAAAAAAATCTACACAGCATTCCAAATGATTTTCATGCAAACAACTAAAAAGTATTACACCCTTGATTATAAACAAATGTAAACAATTGTGAAAAATTGCTTAACCACTTGCCTTCCAGAGGATTTACCCCCCTTCCCGACCAGGCCATTTTTTGCGATACAGCGCTGCATTACTTTAACTGACAATTGCGCGGTCATGCAGCGCTGTACATAAATGAAGTTTACATCCTTTTTATTCCCACAAACAGAGCTTTCTTTATATGGTATTTGATCACTAAAATGATCATATTTTCATGCAAAAAGCTGAAAAGTATTACACCCTTGATTGTAAACAAATGTAAACAATTGTGAAAATTTGCTTAAACACTTGCCCTCCAGAGGATTTACCCCCCTTGCTGACTAGGCCAGTTTTTGCGATACGGCACTGCTTTACTTTAACTGACAATTGCGCGGTCATGCAATGTTATACATAAATGAAATTTATGTCCTTTTTTCCCCACAAATAGAGCTTTCTTTTGGTGGTATTTGATGACCTCTGCGTTTTTTATTTTTTGGTTATAAACAAAAAAAGTTCATAATATTTTTGACTTTTTGCTATAAAACTTATCCCAAAAATTAAAAAAATAAAATGTCTTCATAAATTTTAGCCAAAATGTCTTCTGCTACATGTCTTTACTAAAATATATTCCAATATATATAAATTAATTGGTTTACGTGAAAGTTGTAGCCTCTACAAATGGCGGTATATATATACTGGAATTTTTATTTTTTGTACTAGTAATGGCGGCGATCAGCAACTTATAGCGGGACTGCGGCGGATATTCTGACACTGGGTGGGAACTGACTAACTGCCACTGACATACCCACGGACAGTAATACAGTGATCAGTGCTAATAAAAATCACTGACACTGTACTAATGACACTGGGTGTGGGGGAAAAGGTTCATTTCTAATGCCTGTCTAAAATCTACTTTAATAATTCTGAAAAATACCAACATCTAATTTCTCCCTCACAGATAGAGAACTTTGATCAAATCAATACTGAATGTTTATTCTGCCACTGTTTATTCATATCTCTAGAGTGTCATTTTAACCTGCCCGAAAATTGTTAAAATCACTCCAGCTACAGATACTGAACTTTGGATTCCTGCAAACCATAGCACTTTTATATAATAACAACTATTAGAATGAGATCATTTTATAAAATATGCTTAGCTATTGATGTTCTGATTGGTTGAATTGGTATTGGTTGTAATAATCTTTTTTTCTTTTTTTGTTCCTTAAAGTTTATTAATAAACTCAGAGCATACAATAAGTACAGGTAATACAAGGTATCAGTCGGAAATACAATAGGAGGTAATGCACATACAGCAAACAAAAAGATACATAGCAATACATAGACAAAGAATCAGACATAAAGACAAAGAATCAGACGTAAGTCATCCCAGGGAAAAGAAAACGGGAAAAATGAGAGCATGCGAGCGCAGGAACATTAAAGGCATATCTGGTCTCAAGCCCTTATTCAGCATATTGGAATCACAGCACTGGCAGATGATATATAAGCTCAGTTACCGAGCAGCAGCAAAGAGCAGGGCCAGTGAGTCAAAGGTATGCATTAGAAATGTATACAGTAGGTGTGGAGGGGGGGGGGGGGTGCAAGGGCTTGTAGGATATGGCCTTGTACTTTTGATGAAACTGAGGTAACCCACTACAGGTTGCCAGCACGTGGGTAAAGGGTTCGGGAAAGGAGATATGTAAAAGTAAAACATATGCGCAGCTAGATTGGAGATAGGGAGCAGGGCTCCTATGAGTAGAAAAGTGTACCAAAATAGAAAGGGGAGAATGAAAGCTAAACTCTGAGTAAGAAAGCAGCGATATGGGGATTAAGAAATTAAGAATAAGCATGAAAAAGAAGGGAAGTGAGGAGAAGAAGAAAAAAAAAAAAAAAAAGGGTGGGAGAGATGGGGGGTTGGGGAAGGGTCGGACAAGGAGGAATAGGAGGGTAGGTAAGTCACCTTTACTCAAGACTCCCAGGACATGAGAGATACACGCAACCCTGGCAGAGAAGCGAGCTGGGGACAGCTGCAGGCATATCAGGGTGCCAAGCGCAGCTTGCTCCAAGCAGTACAGGACATCGAGACAAAGGACCTCAATCACAACCTTGAAAAAACAGAGAGCCGATATATTGCCAGAAACACTACGGGGTATCAAAGAGATTCAGAATCAATCAGCAAATCCCATGAAAGAACGATATTCAGGGGTAGTTCAGAAGTGAATCCAACAGGACCACGTATAAGAAAATTTTGTAGGGTTATCCAGAGAAGAAGCAATCAGCTCTTCCATTTCAGCAATTCTGTTCAAGCGTATGAACTCGCACTGTTGGGGTGTGAACAGACCCCCAGAGAACTGGTAAGCAGAGTTTAGCCGCGTTAAGCATATGCAAAGCCAGAGATTTGAAATATAGACGTTTGGGAAGAGGAGTGTGGTGGAGGAGGAGTTGGGCCGGAGAGAACTCAATATCAAGAGTAGACACCAAAGAAGTAATCCGATGTACCTCCTGCCAAAAGGGCTGAACCATAGGGCAGTCCTACCAGATATGAAGAAGAGATCCAACAGGAGCCCCACATCTCCAACAATTACTAGGTCTGGATGGATTAAAATTATGGATTCTAGAAGGTGTATTGTTCCAACGTGTTGCCAACTTGTATCCGTTTTCTTGTGCCGAAACATTCAAGGAGCACTTATGAGAAAAGGTAAAGATTTGGTTCCAATCAGAGGAAGAAAAGTCAATGTTTAAGTCTCTTTTCCAAGCTTTGCAGGCGGGAAGTGAATCAGAGGTTCTGTCACCAAGAAGAAGCAGATAGGTAAATTAAACTAAATGCCTCCGTGGTTCAGCCTTTGAACAGAGTGACTCAAAGGAGGTGAGAGGGCGGACCCATTTATGGCGATATGCAGGAGAGAGAAGAAAATGTCTGATTTGAAGATAGGCCCAAAAGGGAAAGGTGAGATCACCCATAGTACTTGCTAGGGAAGAACAAGACTTCAGCTGACCTTTGTGAAAAAAATGGTTCGCCAATACTTGACTGTGTGGCCAATGTGCTGGTGGAAAGGACTTATGCATACTGGGAGGGAAGTCTGGATTGAGAGGAAGAGAAGTTAGTGGGTTGGGGGCATCCGAAATGGAGGCCGATTTACAGGCTAAGCGAAAGGTTTTAAGGGAAGGACTGATTATTGGGATGTAGGAGGAGGTCTTGAGGAATGTGTTTGATCAGAAGCCACGGGGTCAATGCCAAAGGGGAAGTGGAACAAGAGTGTTCCAGCTGGACCCACGCTTTGGTGGTAAAGTGAATATTCCAATCGTTTATCCTAGTAAGATGGCAGGCCCAATGGTAAAGTTGCAGGTCAGGTAATCCAATCCCCCCTTTGGATTTGGGGAGCACAAGTTGGGAGAAGCAAATATGTGGCCATTTATGATTCCAGAGAAAAAGAGAGCACATTCTTCTGCATGAAATGAAAAAGGCGGGTGGTAAATGGATAGGTAAGGTTTGAAATAGATAGAGGAGGTGCGGGAGGATATTAATTGTTAGTATAGCAGCCCTACCAAACCAGGAGAAGCATGGGCGATGCCACCTAGTTAGGTCTTCTCGGATTGGCACCAAGGGTTGGAAGAAAGTTTTTGATAAAGATCAGAAAAGTTACTCGTAAGCTGTATTCCCAGATAGGTAAGGGTGTCCCTTTCCCATTGAAATGGGAACTGTGACTTACAAAAGGAAACCAGGTCTGGAGGAAGAGTAATGTTTAAGGCATAAGATTTGGAATGATTAATTTTGAGGTTCAAGATATATTGAAAAAAGGAAAAATCCTTAAGTAGGTTGGGCAAGGTGATCCGGGGCTCCGTCAAAAACAAAAGAATGTCGTCTGCGTAGGCAGCAAGTTTGTATTCCTTGTTTGCCATGGAAATACCCCTGATATCTGGGTTTAAAAGGAGTTTGCGTAACAATGGTTCTAGTGATATCACAAAAAGAAGCGGGGATAGGGGGAAAACTTAGGCGCGTACCATTCCCAAGAGGGAATGGATGAGATAGATGCCCATTCACATGGACCTGAGCTGTTGGACCAGAATACAGTGCCATAATGAAATTGAGCATGGTGTCCCCTAAACCAATCGCCTGTAGGGATGCCTTTAAGTAATCCCAGGACACCCTATCAAAAGCCTTCTCGGCATCTAGGGAAAGAATAAATCCTGGACTGCAAGAATCGTGAAGCCGGTGGAGAAGGTTAAGAGCCTTGAATGTGTTATCCCTTGCTTCCCTTCCTGGGATGAAGCCCACTTGGTCAAGGTCAATCAGGGAGGGTAACAAGGGAAGGAGACGGTTGGCTAGGATCTTTGCATAGATTTTGATGACTAAGTTCAAAAGAGAGATGGGTCTATAATTGGTAACCAAACTGACATCTTTACCTTCTTTGGGGATGACAGTGATATGAGCTTCCAGGAGGCGATGATGTTGTGTGGAGGGTGAAGAGAAAGTGTTGAAGGCGGAGAGGAAGGGTCCACTCAAAATATCTAGAAACTCCTTGTAATATGCCACAGAAAGACCACCAGGGCCCGGGCTTTTACCAGGTTTCATTTGCTGGACGGCTAGGGAGAGTTCCTCCGCCGTGATATGATGTTCCAAATCCTGAACAGTATCATCAGGTACAGTGGAAGGACTATAGAGGTGAAGAAAGTCAGAGATTAGGGTGTCTCTAGGCTTATTGGCCTCAGAAGGGCGACGTTGTAGTATTGCTCGAAGTGAGATTCTATATGCGCATTTGAGGTGGCCAAAGAGCCATCCGAGCCCCTAATCTTGTGAACAGTTACAGTAAACTCGACTTTTTTGTCTGGAGGGATCTGGCTAAGAATCTCCCGCTTTTTTAGCAAATTCATAAAAAAGTTTGTGCGATAAAATGAATCTGCGCTTAGCTGCCTTGCCTAGTTTGTTTAAGAGCTGTGTGCGGGTGTCCATAAGATCAGATAAAGTCGAGGTGGCCTGATTATGTTTGTGTGCCTTTTCCAGGAATTTAATGCGATCTAAGAGTTGTTGTAAGCGAGTCTGTCTCTCTTTTTTACATTTTGTGGCCATAGCTATTAGGACTCCTCGAATGACGCATTTATGTGCCTCCCATTGAGTTAACGAAGAGGTATCTGGAGTTTGATTGTTTGAAAAGTAGTCCGTTAATTGGGAGCGAACCTCTGCTTCATTGGCTGAGTCAGAAAGAAGAGAGGCATCCAAACGCCATATCTTAGAACGGGAATTTTTCTTCGGAAATCATAATGTCATAGTGATAGGGTGATGATCAGAGATGATCATCGGTTCGATGGAAGAATCATGGAGGAAAGAGAGGTCAGCTTGCAAGATAAAGAGGTAATCAATTCTGGAATATTTGTTGTGTGGAGGGGAGAAAAATGTATAGTCTTTGACATTCGGGTGGAGGACTCGCCAAGAGTTGTGAAGTTGCAGATCTTGAAGTTGAGTGTGAATCTGTCTAATGGATTTATACGACAAGAAAGAGCTTCCCAAGGAAGAGTCCAATAAAGGGCATAGGGGAACGTTAATATCACCTCCCAAGATTAGGATACCCGTCAGGAAGGAGGAAAGTGAAGAGGTAATGGAGCGGAAAAAGGATACCTGTCTAGTGTTGGGTGCGTAAAGATTTGCTAAAGTGACGGGCCTATTGGCAAAATTACCTTTTAGAAACAGGAATCTACCATCCGGATCTGGAAGTGACTCTGTGATAACCAGAGGGAGGTGCTTTGCAATCAAATTGGAAATGCCTTTAGATTTAGCATGAGGGTTAGGAGCATGATAAACTGTCGGAAAACGGGAGTTAGTAAGCTTGGGTATGGCATTGTGACGGAAGTGAGTTTCCTGAAGAAAAACAATATCCGCTCTCTGTTTAAAAAGGTGCGAAAGCAGGAGAGAGCGCTTTTCAGGGGTATTCAGACCCTTCACATTAATAGACAGAACTTTCAGCGAAAGATGTCCTGACAGGGAGTTGAGAGAAGGCATGTCCGGGAGAGTAAAGGGGACTTAGATCCAAAAAGAAAGAGTCCGCCGGTCCATGGACCTTAAAAAATGCAAGAATCGGGGAGGGTGAGCACAATTCGTTTGAATGAAGATATAGATGGGGACACAATCCAACATCCGACATAATGGGTGAGGTAAGACGCAGCAACAAGCTTAGGGATATCAGAAGGAAAATGTAATAAATGTCATGAGGGCAAGGAGACTGAATATATATCATTAGGGCGTTAAGTGGTGGAAGTATTGTATGTAGGGAAATGAAAAAATGGAATGCAGTCGTGGCATGATCCTAAAGTTGTGGGCAGAGTTGTGGTATCGTAGGTGTGCCATGGTAGGGCCAGTGTGCGAGTCCATGCTGAAAATAAAACATCAGTGAAAGCCAGATGGTAAACCTGCATATCATTAAGATGAAAAGCAAATCGTATCATAATCTGTTTATGGCAAAAACATTGCAACATCACAGAAACAGCAGGGCAACCATTCAAAAAAAAAAAAAAGCAACCATCAAAGGAAACAACTGGGAAAAATGAGACATAGTGCACCATTTCTTTTTGGAACCCTAAGGTATCTCTCATCTGTCCTAACTCTTCTCTTCCTGGCTCCCTCTCAAAAACTCAAACCATCCATCTCCCACCCCGCTCCCGCAGGACTCCACAACATTCTAAAAATCAAGTAGCACCTCGTGTCTAAAAAGAAAAAATAGCGGTAGCTAGGCAAGGAGAGAGGGGAGAGGATGGGACTGGGGGGGAGCTCAGCAGAAACTCCGAATGATGGTTTCAAAACCTGTAAGCAGTAAATGTGGTTTAGATGGGTGTTATGACATGAGGTGAAGGAGGGGGCCGGACCCCGCAGGGAACAACACCTGGAGAGTGTAACGAGGTGATACTTGATTTCAAACAGATATGTAACATAATAATAGTATGGAAATGACAGCCTGGGTCCCGGATCCCCTCCTCCCCCCCAATCCAGTCTCCCCCCACCATCCCACACCACCCCTGCAAAAGTTATAAAGGCGAGCTGGAGTATGAAACCTCTCACAGTAAACTCTAATGAAGAACAGTATCGATCATGGTCAGGGAAATACAGACAATATGTAATGGAGGGCATGGAATTCACCTCTGACCACTGCAAGATCATCAAAAGACCCCTGGGAGGCCATACAACCAAACAGGGTCCGGGCATAGAGGGTCTGGAGATCCATACTCTCCAGAGACCATATGCAGTGTACAAATCAGCATATACATTACAAACAGGGCTATAGAAAGACTGTAGGACCATCCGCCAAGCTTCCATCAGAGGTAGTGAATATGCAGCAATATAAAGGCCGGTGACATGGGGGGTGCCTGTGGAGGTACATCAGGACTGGCGGTCCATTGGAGAAGCTGAGACGGAGAGGGAAAAGGTATTCATGATTGATGAGGCGAATTTGGCAATATCTGCAGGGGCATCAAAAGACCTGGACCGGGGCGGATGGGTTAGAGAGCAGAAAATGAAATAGTAAAGGTGTCCAGTTAAGGGGCCAAATAGGACCCGAGGTGCTACTGGCATGGTCCTGGAGTTGGATGAGAGGGATCCGGTAAGATCATAATCTGGATAAGTATTGCTGATGAGAGAAAGTCAGGGAAAAGATCGAAGAAAGGCCTTTAGGCATCATGGCGGGGTCTGTGATGTGCAGGAGAGGCCGTCGGGCTGTTGTTGGTGGTGGAACCTCTGGCAGGAAGTCTCGGAGGAGTGGAAGGGACTGATCGGCGGTGCCAGTGAGGGGGGCCTTGCCAATCCATGTCACTTGGTACTCGACCAGATTCAGTAGCATATGGAAGACGCAAAGATCTGTACCAATCTGGAAGCTTAACTAGAGGAATGTCCAGTGTGGAACAGAAGCTGGGGAGATCCTCTGGAACTCGCAGGTAGGCTGTGAGCTTGAGCAGAGAGACAGAATGGAAATCGCCATCTGTATGGTATGTTATGAGAGTGAAGTGTGTCCAGCAGGGGGCGAAGTTCTCGCCTTTGTTGCAAGGTTATGGAAGAGAGGTCCTGGAACAGGTGTATCTCATTACCCTGAAATAAAAGGCGTCTTCTTTCTCTGGCCCTTCTGAGAATGTCTCCTTTGATTGGAAAGCTGACCAAGCAACACACCACATCTCTTGGGGGGTCAGAATCTCTGCCTCTGGCGCGAAGCGCTCTGTGTGCACGTTCCAGATCAATGGGTGCAGCAGGTGGATGGCCCAGCAGATCATTGAAGATCGCAATTACTGTTTTCATTCAGGCAAGCCACGCAATCTGATATTATGTCTGCGACCTCTATTATCCAGATCTTCAATCTGTCTATAAAAATCACGGATATGAGATGTGTGCGATACTGACAACTGCTGGATCTCCACTATGGCATCAGCATTAGATCTGCTTGTGAATACCACCTCTATTTCTGTACTTAACAAATAAAGGTCTTCCCTTAGGTCATTGAGGGCTGTGGTAAACGTAGCTTTAATGTCAGCTGCAACTGCCTGCAGATCTCTTAAAGAAAGTGTATGAGTGTCTGAAGAGAGATCATGCTGTGGGACAGATGCAATTCCAGCCCCAGTGTCTGTGCTCTGTACACCCTGAGCACATGCTGCTGTAGTGGAAGGAGGAGGGGGGGAGAGGGGAATGCTGCATGTGGTCTATCCCTCTGCTGAGAGCTGAACAGCTCCTGAATATGTTTGGACTGCTGGGGGTTATGTGCCCGCAGAGAGCGGGAACGGGAGCCGGTGATCTTCCGGTCTGCTTTCCCCATCATGTAATGGCTCTGTCTCACCCGCTCCTCTGCTAATATCGATGCAAGGTCTCTGGCTGGCTGTATCACATGACCATCTTGGATCTCGGCAGACCACGCCCCCCCCGGTTGTAATAATCTGATTGGATGGAGGGACATCCTCCCTCAATAACTGTATTTAATTCCCTCTCATGCTACCAATAAATGAGCACACTTAGAGCCAACCTGCCTCTGTGGTCTTTCATTGTGTGCTCCCAGAATTCTGACGGGGTCTCCCAGATTATCCAAGGGGCCAAATTAACCCCTTCCTAACACTGGGCAGGAACAGGTTAACATCTGGGGCGATCAAAGGGTTAACAGTGTGCTGTTTTACATAATGTGTTGTGTGTGTTTTACTAGGGAGACATGCTGTTGTGTATTACACAGCAGCATGTCCTTGCTGGCAGGAGAGAGACCTGTGTCATTTACATACAGGTCTCTCCCCTGTCAGCTCTACACGGTGATCACCGGGGAATCTCCGGATTGACAACGGCTGCACGGGTAGGGCGGGTCGTGCCCCTTACCCGGAAATGTAAATCACGTATATGAACTTGATTTTGTGCAGACCTTATTCCCTGTAGCAGTAGTTCTTCTATAGTGCGGTGGGGAAGTGGTTAATTGTTTACGCCCCTTAGGCCACTTTCACAGGAAGGGTCCAATCAGGTCCAACCATCAATTTTTTAGGAGGACTTGATCGGACCCTCCATTTACCCGTATGGACCGATGGGTGTAAACGGGTCCATTTATACCCGCCCACCTACAATCCTATCTGGTCTGCTACAAAAAATGGAAGGGGATTTGTCCCCTCCAACTAAGAGGATCAGAGAGCAGTTGGATGCAAATGGAAAGTGGAGAATTTTTACACCCACCGGTCCATAGAGCAGAGCAGGCCCTGTCCATTTCTACTCTTCATAAACTGAGCGGACACGGACCTGTTGTCTGCCCACTCTGCTCTGATCAGCAGGGGATCAGTGGACAGATCCCCTGCTTATCAAAGCGGAGTCTGCCATGTGGGAAAGGGGCCTTACTGTAAAATCCCTATAACAACTCTGGTGTCACCACTTGCCTGCAGAAGTCTCATAATTTATATATACTACAGAAATGAAAGGAAAGTGAACATTACTTGTTCTCTGAGATAAATCAGACAGCATAGTACCTGATACACAGTTCTCACAGCAAAAAAAAAAAGGGAAACAAGGCATTACAAGGCCCTACATAACCATACTCTTAAAGGTATGACAGTAGGAACGCCAACTGTAAATTTTATTTGAAATTTTAGTTTACACATTTTTATTTTTGCTAAAAAGGTATAATCAGTCAGACACCAGCTGTAATGTGTAAATCCAACATAAAAATAGGGTTTATAATTTCTTTAAATCTACTTACCTTACCATCATATGATACAATAGGAAAATTAACATACCTGAACAGTTTGCATTCCACATCTGCTTTCATTTCAGTATTTTTTAGTAGATGCTGCAGGTATTAGTATATTAGGTTTATTGAATAAAGAGACTTGGTATTATTGTTCCTGTTTGTGTAAATGTAATCCTGTGGTTTTACTATTGTAAAGCTTTTATTCGCATTCGGTTTCTCAGTGTGTTTAACTCTTTCTTATGTAATCAATGTCCATTCATACACACACACATTAAGCTAGATGATCTGGCACAGTTACACAAAAAGGTGGAGCTCTATTAGAGATCAAACAAAAGATAGTAAATAGAGTTAGTAATATGGGAAAGACAGATATCAGAAAAGAGAGAAACACCCCAGGGTTTATAGTTTCTGAACTATGACAGGGAAAGATTTAAAATACACAGGTAGAATTTCATTCAAAACTGTTGATTTTCTAATGGTTTTCTAGTGACAAGGAAATTCAAAGGAGAAGGATGGAAATGTTTTCTTGTTTTTGATCTAATCAAATAAAAATTCTAACCATGAATGTGATTCCCCATCACAATCATATTGACTACTGTTCATCCAGAAATTAAATGTTCAAAATTGGAACATTATCATAACAATTGAACACAAATTTTCAGGACTTTTTTTTTACAAAATTTGTATATTCACCAACAGTATGACTGAATGTTCTGATGAGCAATTGTCGTGCAATTGTTCGCATGAATCTCACAGTGCATGAACAGCTTTAGCAGTAAAACAATGTTTAGGTTTAGCATTCTTTAGACTAGTGTTCCTCAACCTTTTTTCAGTCAAGGCACCCTCTACAATTATGGACAGTGCCGAGGCACCCTTTAAAATTATGGACAGTCTTGAAGCACCCCATTCTAAAATGTAAAACACTATTCTATCAGTTTTATATATAGTTTTATTTAGCACAGCAACATCCACATATGTAAGACACCCAACGTTAGTGGTGATATATTTTTCCAAAGCAAATACACTTTTGCACACTGGTGCTGACTAGTATTCCAGTGTTTCTCTTCTCCCTCAGTTTTTCTCTATCACTGAGCTAATGTGAACCCAGCATTGATGGAGAGGGGCAGGGGAGGGTCAAACTAGGATGCTGTGCAGGCAACTGACATCCTCCTTATCAATTGATGACATCATTGGTTGTCAGGTCGCCCGGACCTAGAAGGGTGTAATGGTGCACAATGAAAACATGTGGTTTTGTTTAACTAAAAGGCTTGTTCCACCCACTGGCTTGTATGCAGTAGCTAAATGGTTAGCACTTCTGCTTGGCAGTACTAGGGTCGTTGGTTCATATTCCAGCCATGGCACCACCTGCCTGGGGTTTGCATGTTCTCCCTGTGCTTGTGAGGATTTCCTCCAGATACTCTGGTTTCCTCCCACACTCCAAAGACATGTTGGTAGGTTACTTGGCTCCTGTCTAAATTGGCCCTATTATGTGTATGTATGAATGTGAGTTAGGGGCCTTAGATTGTAAACCCCTTGAGGGTTAGGGACTGATGTGAATGTACAATATATATATGTAAAGCGCTGCGTAAATTGATAGCGCTATATAAGTAGCTGTAATAAATAAAGTATACAAGTTTTGGGCACTTTTTAGACATTTTGCCAAGGCACCCCTGAAGAAACCTAAAGGAACCCCAGGGTGCCTGGGGACCCTGGTTGAAAAATGCTGCTTCAGACACATACCAATGGAGGTCCCATGGCCAAGGTACAACTGGAGTGGGTTATCTGTGTAGCTAAGATAAATTTGATGCTAAATATTCAACTTTATCCAGAATACACATTAGAAACTAGCATAAACTCAAATGACATTAGGTTTTTAGTCTGAATGCTGGTTACTACAAAATAGAAAATTCAGAGTTGAAAAAAATGAAGCTGTTATGTTGGTGGGATTAGCATCATGTTTTCATGGAGGAACAAAGACAAGCTAAAAATACTAATAATGACAAACTTGCTCAAAAGCGACAAGAAGGTTTTGGGATTGGCATTCACTAACACATGCAATGTGGAATATCATTATTAACTCCATTCCAAGGTAAACGCTATTTAAGTCAGAAGATCGACCAGTATTCATCCGAAAAACACCTCTAACAGCTCTGAATGTTTACAGGTATCAGGAAAATATAAGCCCAATAAAACATGAAGGAGACAAAAATGGGTAGAAGAGCAATCTGATTATGTTGGACATAAAAACGTTACATGTTAGGGTGTGTCCGAGCCACACAGGAAGATGGCTGCCTGAGACAGGAGCTCCTCACAAACCCTGCTGTAATAGCAACCCAAAACGACATCAGGCATCAGAGATAGCCGTGACATAAACAGCAACAGACCTCAGACCAGTAACGCTTACCACCTGCAATGACAAAGGGGAAGAAAATCACTAAAGGACCAAAGAAACTCACAGAGTTCTTCTCACAGCCTCACACAGCAGACAGGCAAGATGGCGCCGGCTCTAACATACAGGAACTGTCAGAGCTGCAACACGAAGACACATCACTATCCTCATCAGCCTCTGATACAGATATAGCTGATCCTCTGTCACCAGTGAAAGAAAAGAGCAAGAGACCAGCTTCATCTCCTCTCCTATCACCGTGTACAAAGGCTCCTGTAAGTAAAAAGAAAACAATTCATACTTCTGCTGAAACAACAGATCTGACTGAAGCAATACATTTAATGACAGAGCTGCCAGCTTCAGACTCCCCTGTCACAGCCATTACACTGAAACAGATGCTATTGTCCTTTCATAAAGACATACAATCTGATCTTCAAAAATCTGTACATTTTATTCAAAAACAAGTCACCCAAATTGAAAAACGTACAGATGCAGCAGAAAGGAAAATTCAGGAATGTGTTGTAGCACACAATTCCTTAATAGATCCTTATGAGACACAATCACAAGAAATCATAAAAATGAAAGAAAAAATGGCTGACATGGAAGACCGCACAAGGAGGAATAACGTTAAAATCAGAGGGATCCCTGAATCAGTCACTCCGCCAGAGTTATCCATCTACCTGGGAAGACTACTGAAAACACTTCTACCAAACATGTCACAATCTGAGCTCATTATTGATAGAGCCCATAGACTGATGAAACCTAAACATCTGCCAGATACCGTCCCTAGAGACGTTATTGCCAGAATACATTTTTTTTCATGCTAAGGAAGCACTCATGATAGCTATGAGAAAACTTAAAACACTTCCAGCTCCATATGAAAAATTTGCTATATTTTCGGACAGCTTCGGTTAAGCTTATACCGCACAAAAACGCAAAGAATTCAAAAGCATCACATCAGCTCTAATAACCCATAAAATAAGATATCAGTGGGGATATCCCACAAAAATCTTAGCCAACTTTCAAGGGAAATTAATCCCAATTCTGACTCCTGATGATGGGATAAAAATTCTGGCATCATGGAATATCGCTATACCAGCAGAGCTGCAATATATGCATAAAGAAACGCACACTAAAATATCCGCAGACTGGGTTATAATCCCGACAACCTGAACACTGGGACTTTTGGTCTCTTTTATCTTTTTCCTATTGGGATGTCTCAGTGCCTACTTCCACATTAGCAGGGAAGAGTTAGCCCCTATACTTCTCAGGTATACTACACACTCCACCAGATAATGAGTCTGTTATGCACACTTATACAAGTTTTTGTTTTGTTGATGTTTTCTTATACTTCTTACTCTTTTATATTCTTACTATGCTTATTACATTCTCCTTATCTTCATATTCAGATAGCATTTCTATTGATGAATACATCTCAAAAACCAGATACCCTTCAGAGCATGGGGAGGGATGATCAGTGCTGTGCTTGGTACCTACAACTTATAACTACAATACTAGCTACTTTAGAGCAATTATATAAAACCCAAAAATGGTCATCATAACGTCCTTTAATGTTAAAGGACTTAATAGCTCTTACAAATACACATCTCTATGGAGAGAATCTTTAAAAACCAGATCTGATATACTGTGTGTACAAGAAACACATTTTAAAAAAATTAACCCACCTACATGCAAACATAGGAAATTCACACAATACTTTTTTGCAAATGCTAATAAAAAAAACAAAGGAGTAATGATTGCAATAAAAGACACAATAGCTATACAAATTCAATCAATATTCTCAGACCCACAAGGTAGATATATTATCTTAGTTGCACATATCGACAATTTCTTAATGACACTGGTAAATGTATATGCACCAAACAAAAGGACATAAAACCTTCTTCCAAAGCTTATCAAACAAAATTAAACTACTAAGACAAGGAGCTTTAATAATTTGCAGAGATTTTAATGAGGTAATAGATACAAACCTAGACTCCACTAACAAACTACGCAGACAATCACATACTCTAACATCATTTATAGAATTAGCAGATCTATATGATACATGGAGATGTCTCCATGGTGACAAAAAAGACTATACATACTTTTATCACTCCCAAAATTCCTACTCACGGATTGATTTATTTTTAACAGATAAAAGATCTTTACAGCAAATATCTAGAACCGAAATTGGCTCCATCACATGGTCAGACAATGCCCCGCTCCCATCAGAAATGTTTACAACACCATACCCTAACAACCTCTCTGTATGGAGACTAAACTCAGCCCTAATTACAAACCAACATTATAAATCTCAAATAGAGAAGGAATTACTCTCCTATTTCCATATCAATAACAATACAGTTGTTCTGTGGAATGCACACAAGGCATACATGAGAAGAATACTCATCAAATCAAAACCCAGACCAAATGATTTTATCTCAGCTACGCTCTCTATGAGAGAAACTAAGGCTTCAACTCATGGAGCAATATGACTTTATGATAAAAAAAATTTAATTTATATCATACACGCAAGCAAATAAAGCAGGACCACATTTAGCAAAACAATTTAAGCGATATCAATCCAAATCGAAAATTGCATATCTAAAAGACCCATCTAAGGGAAAACCTATAAATCCACTAGATATAGCCAATGCTTTTAGTAGATACTATGCATCACTATATAACATAAAAAACTCTTAAGAATTTACACTTCCTACTGATAACCAAATCAATACCTTTCTGGAATCACTCCAACTTCCTAAGATCTCCACAGAACAACTAGACTCCTTATCACAACCCTTCACCACCTCTGAAATTAATAAAATAATTCATGATCTCCCTTTTCACAAATCACCAGGACCTGACGGTTATACCAATGAATATTACAAATCCTTTGCTCCAACCCTTATCCAATATCTACATAAATTTGTTAATGAATTCACAACATCTGAAAATATCCCAAAAGAAACATTAGAAGCCCTTATTATCACACTGCCGAAACCAGGCAAACCTCCCACATCACCAGCCAACTTTAGACCTATATCACTTTTAAATACAGATACAAAAATGTATGCCAAACTACTAGCCAACCGACTTCAATCATTATTACCAAAACTAATTAATTCAGATCAGGTTGGATTTATCAACGGATGTCAAGCACCAGACGGCACACGTAGATTGATAAATTTAGCTCAATGGGCAAATTACACACAAACACCATCTCTACTCATCTCATTAGATGCAGAAAAGACGTTTGACAGAATCTACTGGCCATACCTACAACTGGTACTAGAAAAATTTGGAATAACAGGTTCGTTCAAGAAAGCAATTATGGCTTTATATACATGCCCTAATGCTAGAGTATGGTCATCTGGTATACTCTCTGACCCATTCCATATATCGAATGGTACAAGGCAAGGGTGTCCCTTATCACCTTTAATCTTTGCTTTATGCATAGAACCATTGGCAGAAGCGATATGTATACAACCTGACATTGGAGGTATCAAAATAGGTCACGAAACACATAAAATAGGACTATACGCTGATGACATCATTGCTATGACCGACCCCATCATCTCAATAATAGCATTGCAAAAGGTTATCTCACAATTTAGCTTATTATCCATGGTTTCACGGTCCACCACCCCTGATCTAATACGGGATCCGTCAGCTAAAAATATATTTAAAACCACCTCTTTCGTTTGTAAGAGGATCTGCTGCTGAGCTGCGAAGTCCAGATCTATAAAGCAGCTACATGCTCCAGAGTCTACAATTGCCATGGTTACCACAATTCTCCCCGGCAGCTGAAGTGAAATAGGCACTGCTAAATAACTGATGTTGTTCCCATTCTTAGAAGTAACTGTAGAAAACACAGCAGAACACTTACTCATCTTGGCTGGATATGTACGTACTACATGGCCTGCTTCCCCACAGTAGAGGCAAAGATGGTTTATTTGACGCCTCTGGCACTCCTCAGACGTAAGTGGAGGCTGAATCCTTCCTGATGGCCCGAGTCCCGATGTATCCGTGAACTCCTAATATTATATAACTTTTTGTAATACTCCGTAAACACTTTAATAATCTCTTTAGTTGAGTGGACCAACTCCCCCTTTGAACTTTTTATCTTTTCTATATAGTTCCTATTTTTCTTTTTATTCAAAGCTCTCATTAGATATCTTCCTGGTCTGTCTCCCCATCTATATCTCTCGTTCAAAACCCTGTTGTATACTCTTCTCTTCTCCTCATCCATCAACCTCTCTAGCTCATCTTTTTTGTCCAATAACTTCTGTCTCGTGTCTTTTGTTATTTTCTTCTTATGGACCTGCTCCAAGTCCAATATTTCTTTTAAAAGCCCACTGACCCTCTCTCTTCTTTCCTTTTTCTTCCTTGCTCCTGCCGCAATCAAGATTCCTCTTATGAATACCTTGTGGCTTTCCCAGACTGTAGCTATCGATACTTCCTCTGTTTCGTTCTCCTTAAAGTATACCTTATTCTCTTTCACGATTTTCTGAGCTAAATCCTCATCCAGAAGAAGAGCCTCATTTAACCTCCATCCTAATCCTCCAGTCCACCTTCATCCCCATCCCATTTTCATTACGACCGGGCGTGATCCGAGAACGTCCTTATCTCTATGTCAATTTTAACCAGATGATCTATAAGTTGATGGTCTATTAAGATGTAATCTAATCTCGAGTATATCTCATGTGCATTAGAGAAGAAGGTATAGTCTCTGTCTTTCATATGCATTATTCTCCAGATGTCCACTAGTTGATATTCATGCATCACTTTTTTCAAAGCTCTCAGAGACCTACTCCCCTCTCTTTGCACGGAAGAGGTATTATCCTTTTGTGGGTCCATACAGAAATTTAGGTCTCCTGCTACTATCAAGCGCCCTTTTTTGAATTCCATTAATTTTTTCAACAGACCCCTTCATATACATCTCCGGGTTTTTATTAGGGCAGTATATATTGACAAAAGTACACTCAATCCCCTGAAGTCTACCTTTTAAGAATAAAAACCTCCCCTCCGGGTCGGTTCTTCTATCCTCCAGCTCAAATCTCATATTCTTTGCCAAGCCTATTGCAACCCCTTTTGCTCTTTTAATTGGAGAATCTGCATAATACCATGTTGGGTAGTATTTGGATTTCAATTTCACGTTTGCCTCTATCTCAAAATGCGTCTCCTGCAAAAACACCACTGACGCAGCCCTATGATGTAACTCATTAAACAACCTAAATCTCTTCCCTGGACAACTCAGCCCGTTCACATTATAGGTTATAAACTGTATTTCTTCCATCTTTCCCAATTAACTCCATCTCTCTTCCAAATTGCCTCTTCCTCTTTATCCCTTCTGTCATGCAGAGTGTTAACCCAATACCTCCTCCCCTCCCTCCCTCCCTCCCACCCAACTCCCGTCCCCTCCTCCCTCCCATTCTCCCAACCCACCCCCCTCCCTCCCCCCCCCTCCAACCCCCTCCCTCCCCCCTCCCCTCCCCCCTCTTTTTAGGCCTAACATTTGCCTACTAATCATTTATGGATTATAAAGTCCACTTTTGATTTGATCCTTGGGCTAAGACTCCGACCATGGACGACTTTCCCCTTGTCTAACCTCCCCATTATCCCCCAAGCCCCTCCCAGATTTATCATAGACACAGAAAAGAAAAAACGAGGGCGATAGGGTGGGGATAGAAAAAGATAAAGATAAAGGAGACCTATTTCTCTTCCTCCATCCCTCTCCCCCTCTCTCCTCCCCTCCATCTCCCCCCCCCCACATATTGCCAGTCCTCTTCATTCTATTTTCCCATTGTTCTTCTTCCCAGCCAGGAATTTCCATTCTTTGGATTTTTAAACTGTCACAGAAATTTTTCAAATCTTCTGGAAACCTGAGGTATGCTGTAGTCCCATTTTTCCATCCTATTAGGCATTCGGGAGTCCCCCATCTATATTGCACATTTTGTTCTTTCAACCTTTCCAATAGGGGTCTCAAAATTCTCCTTCTCCACAAAGTCTCTGGAGCCAGATCCGCATATATCTGTATATCTCCTCCTTCATACTTAATTACTGATTTTCCCTTGGACTTCTTCCAGATTTTTTCTTTATCCCGAAGTTCATAGAATTTAGCTATTATATCTCTCGGCCTTTCTTTCCCCAGATTTCTCAGAGATTTTCCTTTTCTAAAGGTTCCTTCTATTTTAGACCCTTCCATTTCAGGGCTGTCTGTTATAGTGTTAAATATTTTACAAACCACCTCTTGCAGATTTTCTCCCTTTGAGTTTTCTGGGACCCCACGTATCAAGATGTTCCTCTTCCTGTCTTTATTTTCTTGTATCTCAACCTTATATAGCAGTTTTTCTTGGGCTTTCCCTATATTGGTTAGTTCTTTTTCAAGTTCAGAGATAGCCTGGGTCTGACCTTTAACTTTTTCCTCCGTTTCTTCAACTCTCTCCAACAGGTGTCCCAGATCACTGCGAATATTTACCATTTCTTGTTTAATTGTTTTCTCCAGTTCTTTAAACATTTCTGCCATTTCTTTTTTATTAGGTATTTGTAGATCTTTTTCCATCTCTATATTGCCTGGTATTTGCTGATTACTAGTATCAAGGCCTAATGATACTCTAGGACTTCTTTCCATACTAAGATCTGCTTCTCCTTTTTCAGTCCTGCTCTGGGGTCTTTCTGGGGTTACGTTTCCTTGGGATGTATATTTTTTAATTGTACCAGTCTGGGACCCTTTAATCCCACTTCCTTTTACATTTTTATTTTTCATTTTTCTCTATGGCACTTATCCTTCTTATAGTCCTTTATAAATTCGTGGGTAGGGAGGGGAAATAGTTCTTTAAAACTTTCAAGTCTCTGCCCTGTCCCCCTGCTGGTTTTCCTTTTTCTCCTTTTTTCCTCTTCTTCCTTCCCTCCTCTCCCCCTCCTTCCCCTTAAGCCTCTCATCTTCTCTCTGGGAGCCTCTTCCACCTTTTGAACATTCTCCAGGGGTCCCCCCTTTCACTTACACTCTATTTCTTGGAGGTCAGCACAATAGTTCCTCAAAAGCAAGTCACAGTTCATTCATAATCACTCACCCTCCTCCTATGTCCTCTTCCAGTGAGTGCCTTCTTTCTCAGTTCCTCTGAGGGTCCATTCATGGGGGGGAACTCCCCAGGGTCTCTTCAGACTGCTTGTCCAGGTCTCAGTAGTTCTCCTTGCAATTTCTTTTAGGCTCAAGGGGTACTAGGGGGATAGGGGGAGAATGTGTCGGCCACCGGCAAACAGGTCAGCGTTGCTCTCTCACTGCAAAACGCTGTCCGGCCGGCTTCCCGATCTCCCAGTGATGCTTTGCGGCCGGTCACGTGATCGCACCGGCCCCCTTCGTCTCCCAGCGTCCAGGGACTCTCTCTCTGCCAGTCTCCAGCCGCTCCTCTCTCTCCCCTCGCCTGCATCAAACTCTCCTCCACCGGGAGCCGTCAGGCCGGGTAAGTCCCACACCGCTGGGCTCTAACATGTCTCAGGGGCTAGGCTTGGAGGCTTGGGGAGGTCAGATAGCGGAGCTCCGTCCACGAGCTCCTACATTGAGCTCTCCCCTGCCGCCATGTTCAGGCCCCGCCCCTCACCCTGGAGGCTATCCGTGAACTCCTGATTACGGTTGACCCATAGGGACTTAGGCTGGGCTGTAACATGAGATGGTCGCCCGGTTCGTCTCTGATCTTGGTTGGACCTCTCCCGCCTGCGTTCCCGCAACCGGCGGTCAATCTGAATAGATAAGGTTATTAGGCCCTCAAGAGTATCGGGCATGTCTACTCGGGCCAGCTCGTCCTTCAATGGTTCAGCTAAACCCATGAGAAACTGGTGATGCAAGGCCGCCTCATTCCATTGAGTGTCACTACCCCAACGCCTGAATTCAGCTGCGTAGTCCTCCACTGCTCGGTGACCTTGCCTCAGTGTATGTAGGGACATCTCGGCTGTCGCGGCCTGCTGCGGGTCGTCATACAAAAGCGCAATTGCTTTAAAAAACGACGTTACTGTTCCTAACTGTGGGTCACGGTTCTCTAGTAGTCGGTGGGCCCAGGTTTGGGGTTCATCCTGTAGTAAGGAAATAATGAACCCGACCCTCACGGTTTCTGATGAAAACGTTCGAGGCTGGAGGTCGAAGTATAACTGGCAGGAATTACGGAAACTCCTGAATCTACCTCGATCCCCATTAAAGTGTTCTGATGTGGGTTCCGGTGCAGGTATGTAAACTAGTGTTTCCCCAGGTGTTTCTCCAGACTGCCTGGTAGGTGTGGCTAAGGTCTGTATGCGGTCACCCAATTCTGTATAACCCTCCTGGAGGACCCTAACCCCCTCTGTGAGGATCACCAAATGTCGACATATGTCATCCAGTGGGGAAGTTCCCTTTCCAGGCTCAGTCATGGCCGCAAGGTACTGTCAGACACTGCCCAACGGGATCTCTAGTGATCCACAGAACAGGATTCCCCAGGACGCGGAGTCTAAGTCCCAGTCTGCCTTTTCACCAGAGCCCCTGATGGTGCGGATGGACTTGGTGCAAGACTGAAACCAGGTCGCGACCCCTCAGTGCACCCAACTGTGGTAGAGGGGTCCCTGCTGAGGGTATGTGCCAGGGGTGAGCCTAAAGTGAAGAGACTGACAAGTCCAGGTCCCGAGCGGGATGGATGGATGACAGTCAGGAGTGAGCGTAGTCAGACTAGCTGGGTCGGTAACAGTGGAGGCAGGTAGGTACCAAGCAGAAGACAGAGAGTAGCCGGGTCACGAGCCAAGGATCAGCAACGGAAGGTCCAGTAATAATATAACAACAGGCAGAAGAGTAGTCAGGGACGAGCCGGGGGTCAGAGCAGGAGAAGGTCAACACAATTCAGGACATGCAGGATCGGCAACAGGAACGTACTTCAGAAACACAGGAACAGGAATTAGACCTTGCGGCAACCTGATCACCGCCTGGCCAGTTTAAATAGTGCGCCCTGCACCGTCATTGGTGCCAGGCGCATGCCCGCTTGCGCATGTGCGACCGCAATTGCCGCCACGGACGCCCAGGTCCCAGTGCCTGCACATTAGTGCGCCTAGGCAATCTGCGCATGTGCAGACCGGTGCGCCGCGGCGAGACCCGCAGTCCCTGACAAATGGCTTCATTCCTCTACTCTCCATATCATCGATAACACCTGATCTAGAACTTAAATCCTTGTCAAAAGCAGGCCTTCAAAATCTTGCCCAACTATATGCCAATGGTACCCTACAAACATTTCAACAACTTTCTGAAACATACAAAATTACGCATAAGGACTTTTTCAAATATCTAAGAATTCGTCATGCATTACGCAACCTGGAATACCAAGAAGATTCTCTCCTCAGATCTTTGACCAACTTTTATGAAAGAATAGATTCTCACAAACGAGGTATCTCATTCATATATAATATCCTTCTTCAACATCGTCACCAAGGAAAATTACCAACGATGCATAAATGGGAACGAAACAATTCCAGATTCAACAATGGCAAACAGCAGGAAACTGGACTAGGAAAACTACCAAATGCATTAACCATTGGGAATCAGCCCAAAAGATATTACACAGATGGTACATAACTCCACAACATTTGGCAGCACGTTCATCCAACCGCTATTCCTCATTATGCTGGAGGAACTGTAACCAACAAGGATTCTTGTACCATATATGGTGGGAATGTCCACAAATTACTCCATTCTGGTCAGATATCTTCACGTTTATAACATCAATTACAAACTCCTCTCCAATTCCTGATCCAGCCCTGGCACTTTTGGGAATAGGAATAGACTCCTGGCCACCACAGTCCAGAACTGTACTAATGCATAGTTTGATAGCGGCACGATTGAGTATTGCCAGGCTTTGGAAACAAACTACAACGCCCCGCATTCACACAGTAACTGAAATCCTGAACAAAAACACAGCCTTCGAAAAAACCTTTGCTCAAATACACAACTCATCTGCTAAATTCCGGAAACACTGGGACTTATGGCTCAAAGATCATCGATGTACCATTACATAAGAAACTACAAGATGTACCAATCAAACACCACTAGAGATACAGCTACTCCACCCTATTATTATCACCCTATTATCCAAAAAAAGAAAATATGTAATAATTTCAAATTTCATTCTTTATTCTACTTCTCTCTAATCTCTAATCTCCACTTCTCACATCCTTCCTTTCTTCTCTAAACTAATGACTTACTGAATATTTCAAACAAACAATGCATACTCATCAAAAAAAAGAAATGTATTGACAGTATTGACTACAAAGTCACATTGTTTATAAGCTGAATATTGTAAGATGTTGAATATGCTCATACTCTGTTATCTATATCCTTTACAAATCTGTAATACATTATTGTGACAATACTGTTAATTGTTGTAAACAATCAAATGAACAATTAAAAAAACAATAGTTATAAAAAAAAAAAAGTTACACGTTAGATAAAAACTTGCATAAATGGACTTTCATATTCTTGTTTTCCTCGCAGGCATTGTGCTTAAGCAAAGGAAACATTGATGGCTACAAAAGAGGTAGCTGTGGATCAGATGACAAAGTACGGGAAGAGAACGGGCCACAGAAAACCAGAGGAAAGAAAAAAGCATGGGTGTAAAGATCAACAGAGCAGTGGCACCAAGAGGATACAGCAGAGAATTGGAAACAACCGAGTTTGAAATCACTCTGCTATACACAGTAAAACTGCTCTATTTCAACACTATATTTATGGAAGAGACTGGGGACCAGTGGTAGTAATACAGGATCACATAGACACTGTGGGTTTGATTTTCAAAAGAAGTATGTTCATTGTTTAAAGTAAATTTTCACCTTGCACAGTGAATTTTCGCTTAGCTTAATGAATGGGATTAAGTAACCGGTAGGTGAAAATTCACTTTGTAAAGAAACACAATTCATTATAATGGACAATGATCATAAAAATGCTTTCCTTTAGTGTCCTAAAAGTAATGAATGATGAGAAGAAAATAAAAGACAATTAGAAGTATAAATCTGAAGGAACACCGTCATTCAAGTGTTATGATACAATGAGAAAAAGAAAATGGATTGGCAAAAATTCAAAATGAAAGCCAGGATTCTAAAGAAAGCACAAGAAGTCCTGGAAAATGTTCATTATATGAATGACAAACACAAAGACTTGAGAGTGTAAGTCCCACACAACAAATTGCACAACTGAACAGGTGATAGTTGGCAAGGAGGAGGCACATTTTCCATTATGTAAGCAAAGGATGTAAAAGCACAGGAAAGAAAAATCAAAGGCACTTGCAAGAAAAAGGGAATGTGAGAGTCTTTGTAGCTGCCATGGGTTCAATAATAAAAGTAAAAGTGCTTGCGAAGGCTGAAGGTTTTTTATCTTCATGCATTCCATATGTGAAGGTAAAAAACCTTCTGTGCGCAGCAGTGCCTCAATACTTACCTGAACCTCATCGTGATCCTGCGGTGTGAATAACAGCCTCGGCTGTCCCGGGTCTCTGCTTCCTCATTGGCTGAGACAGAAAGTGGGAGTCATTGGCTCCCACTGCTATCAATCACAGCCAATAAGCCAATGAGGAGAAGGGGGGGGCAAGCCATGACTTTGTGTGTGAATGGACACATGGAGCAGTGGGTGCCCCCATAGCAAGCTGCTCGTTGTGGGGGCACCAAACAGACAAGAGGAGCCAGTAGAGGCTGTAGGGGACCAGAGAAGAGGAGGATCCATTGCACACAGTAGGTAAATATAGACAGGTTTGTTATTTTACAACAAAAAAATTAACCTTTAGAATTGCTTCAATATTGTAGGTCAAATGCATTCAATAAAAAGGACAATATTGTTGAACAGTATTATGATAGCAGTGACACCATTGTAAATGCACCACAGTGGAATATTTTACAAAACAAATGTGTCCGAGATACATGAACCTGAGGACCTACACCCATGGCTTCTCAAAGAGCTAAGTTTGTTCATTTGTAATTTTAAAGGGCCAATTAAAGCCAAACTCCAGCCATACCTTCAGCTTTGTATGGTTGTACAGACTCCTCTCCTGTACTGAAATTGCTTAAAGTGGAACTTCACTCTCTCAATCAACATGAGCTATTTGTAATCTTTATGCTGCTAGCATTAGTAAATAGATAGGAAAGTGTATTATATTTACTTGTTTAAAACTTTTTTTTACATTTCTTAAATTATTTCTTGGCTTTTGTGCCTAGAGAAATGATCTCATACATCCCAGGAGTCTTCAGGAGAGTTCTCAGCTCAGTATATGCCTGAGCTGAGGGTAGATGGATTCCAGAAAGTAAATGATACATGAATCCTCTACTCAAGATGGCCATGGCCAGAAATGCCAGGGGGTGTTTTTCAAAGTGATTTCTCTGCAAAATAAAGCATGGAGACATGGATGGATTGGTGAGTTTGCTTTGATTATTAAAAATGAATTAAATAGCATTTTTGATTTGTGGTGCTCAGATGCAGGGCAGTTCCACTTTAATATAATCTCACTGTACACTGTGTGTTTCTGACAGTGTGCGATGGAAGCTGCAGCATGGTATCCAGCATCACCTAGTCATTTCCTCTCAACGGATAGAGGGCGCACTGGCCTAGTGCATTATCGTAAAAAAATATTTATTAGAAGGATAAAAAGTAAGTAACGTACTCACAATTGATATACAGGTCAAAGGCACATCACACTAAACAGCGGTGTCCAATCCACACGGCATATAAGTCCATAAATGGAACCCTGGACTTCCAACAGACTAACGCGTTTCGAGGACTCAGCCTCTTCCTCAGAGTCATTCATTTTTTAGTCAAGGAGACTCAGCAATACATGTGAGTGTTATCTAAAGAAGTCAGCATGCAAATACAGTGTGCCAAGCAAGCCCACTCCTCCACACTGACATCTGCCTATCAGGGCATGATATAACTGCTCTCAGGAGCCTGCACACTGCTTACATCAGGACTAGGGGCTAGAAATAAGTAATTGTGCCAGGATGGTTTTGAGGAAGCGATGTACAGGACCCTGCTGGCCCCTCACACAAGCCAATATCTGCCTGCATTGCATAGAGAAGCACAGAGACCTAGTATAAATACCAATGGGTCTAAAAGAAAGTATGTAATTAAAACAAACAGGTTCTATTTAAAAATGTAATTAGCATATTCATGGAGATGGGGGACCAGGGAAGCCAAAATATAGGCAGATTAAACTTTAGCTTTAAGGATAGAAACAAAAACAATTGATCAAGGTTACCACGCAGTAGTTACACAGTCGAAAGTACAGTGGGGCAAAAAAGTATTTAGTCAGCCACCAATTGTGCAAGTTCTCCCACTTAAAAAGATGAGAGAGGCCTGTAATTGGCATCATAGGTAGACCTCAACTATGAGAGACAAAATGAGAAAAAAAAATCCAATCACATTGGCTGATTTGGAAAGAATTCATTTGCAAATTATGGTGGAAAATAAGTATTTGGTCAATATCAAAAGTTCATCTCAATACTTTGTTATATATCCTTTGTTGGCAATGACAGAGGTCAAATGTTTCCTGTAAGTCTTCACAAGGTTGCCACACACTGTTGCTGGTATGTTGGCCCATTCCTCCATGCAGATCTCCTCTAGAGAAGTGATGTTTTGGGGCTGTCGCTGGGCAACACAGACTTTCAACTCCCTCCAAAGGTTTTCTATGGGGTTGAGATCTGGAGACTGGCTGGGCCACTCAAGGACCTTGAAATGCTTCTTACGAAGCCACTCCTTCGTTGCCCGGGCGGTATGTTTGGGATCATTGTCATGTTGGAAGACCCAGCCACGTTTCATCATAAATGCCCTTGCTGATGGAAGGAGGTTTGCACTCAAAATCTCACGATACATGGCCCTATTCATTCTGTCCTGTACATGGATCAGTCGTCCTGGTCCCTTTGCGGAGAAACAGCCCCAAAGCATGATGTTGCCACCCCCATGCTTCACAGTAGGTATGGTGTTCTTTGGATGCAACTCAGCATTCTCTCTCCTTCAAACACAACGAGTTGTGTTTCTACCAAACAGTTCTATTTTGGTTTCATCTGACCATATGACATTCTGCCAATCCTCTTCTGGATCATCCAAATGCTCTCTAGCAAACTTCAGACGGGCCCGGACATGTACTGGCTTAAGCAGGGGGACACGTCTGGCACTGCAGGATCTGAGTCCCTGGCGGCGTAGTGTGTTACTGATGGTAGCCTTTGTTACGTTGGTCCCAGCTCTCTGCAGGTCATTCATTAGGTCCCCCCGTGTGGTCCTGGGATTTTTGCTCACTGTTCTTGAGATCATTTTGACCCCACGGGGTGAGATCTTGCGTGGAGTTCCAGATCGAGGGAGATTATTAGTGGTCTTGTATGTCTTCCATTTTCTAATAATTGATTATTGATTTGTTCACACCAAGCTGCTTGCCTATTGCAGATTCAGTCTTCCCAGCCTGGTGCAGGTCTACAATTTTGTTTCTGGTGTCCTTTGACAGCTCTTTGGTCTTCACCATAGTGGAGTTTGGAGTGTGACTGTTTTAGGTTGTGGACAGATGTCTTTTATACTGATAAGTTCAAACAGGTACCATTGATACAGGTAATGAGTGCAGGACAGAAGAGCCTCTTAAAGAAGGTACAGGTCTGTGAGAGCCAGAAATCTTGGTTGTTTGTAGGTGACCAAATACTTATTTTCCACCATAATTTGCACATAAAATCTTTCCAAATCAGCCAATGTGATTGTCTGGATTTGTTTTCTCATTTTGTCTCTCATAGTTGAGGTCTACCTATGATGCCAATTACAGGCCTCTCTCATCTTTTTAAGTGGGAAAACTTTCACAATTGGTGGCTGACTAAATACTTTTTTGCCCCACTGTATATATAAAGAGCTCAGAGTGACTTCAATATCCCCAATTCATCACTTCCTCAAAGATCGGTGAGAGGCAGAGTATGGATAAAATGCTCACTCACCGGATGCACAAAGGTATTGCTCAGTCTATAAATAAATGGAGGTCTGCCAATGGGTCCCTTTCAGGATGGAATCAGCCCGGGATGAATGGATAGCATCAGGATGAAATATTTAACCGGAGGTCCACTTTAACCGCTTGCCTACAGGGCACTTATACCCTCTTCCTGCCCAGGCCAATTTCCAGCTCTCAGCGCTGTCACACTTTGAATGACAATTGCGCGGTCATGCAACATTGTACCCATATGACATTTTTATCATTTTTTTGTGACAGATAGAGCTTTCCTTTGGTGGTATTTAATCACCTCTGGGTTTTTTCTTTTTTCTTAAACAAACCAAAAACCGCTGAAAATTTTGAAAAAAAAATGTTTTTTCTTAGTTTTTGTTATAAAATTTTGTAAATAAGTGATTTTTCTCCTTCACTGATGTGCGCTAATGAGGCTGCACTGATGGACACTGATAGGTGGCACTGATGGGCACTGATGAGGAGGCACTGGTAGGTGGCACTGATGGGCATTGACAGGCATCACTGATGGGCACTAAAAGGCAGCACTGATATATGGCACTGATAGGCGACACTGGCACTGATAGGTGGCACTGACTGGCACTGTTAGGTGGCACTGACACTGTTAGGCGGCACTGACGGGCACTGATAGGCAGCACTGATGCACACTGATAGGCGGCACTGACTGGCACTGATAGGTGGCACTGATTGACAGCACTGATAGGTGGCACTGATTGGCAGCACTGATAGGTGGCACTGATAGGTGGCACTGACTGGCACTGATGGATGACACTGAAAGGCAGCTCAGATGGGCACTGATATGTGGCATTGATGTGGCACTGGCACGTGGCACTGTTTAGCACTGACAGCTGGCACTGATGGACACTGACTGGTGGCACTTCTGGGGCCACACTGATCATCAGGGCACACTGATCATCAGTGCCCTGATGATCAGTGTACATGTCCTTTCCGTGGAATGCCGATTACCGGCTCTCCTCTCCTCTCGAGCTGTCAGTGTGACAGCTCGAGAGGAAAGAAATGCCGATAATCGTCATTTCCCTGTTTACATGTGATCAGCTGTGATTGGACACAGCTGATTACATGACCGAGCCAACATCTTTGGCTCTTTCCATAGATCGGTGATCCGCTGTGTCCGAAGGACACAGCGCACTGCCGATCGCCACGCTGCACGCTCCCTGAGCCGTGCATGTGCGGTGAGAAAGGGAGGACATCATATGATGTCCTCCCAGAACAAGAGAACCACCTTGCGCTCGTCATTGGACTATATGGCGGGCGGGAGGTGGTTAAGGACACGGGTGCAGCCTCTTCAATGTAATGGGATAGTCACCAGGGGGAGCTCTAGGGGATTAAATGCTTGCAATCGTCAATGTCTGGAGAGTCCTGTCCGCCTGGGCCACCTCTGGGCAGGTTGGGGTTATATCCGCACACTTGTGGCATCCATCCCGGCGCTGTTTATTGGGAATGATTTGGGGAGACACAAATTGAAGGCTTGTTAGCACATGGTAGCAGAGCAGGGCGGACGAGCAGTAGGACCCGAGAGGATGGCCAGCCTGCAGGCAGCACTCATGAAGCTCTCTCCCTCTTAGTACAGGCTGGTTATGGCTGCACTGTGTCTCCTCAAATCATTCCCAATAAACAGCGCCGGGACTGTCAAGAGACAAGCCCTGTTTCTTAGAGCATCAGTTGCATCAGCATGTGTGTATGAGTATGGGCCACTGGCTTAGCATACCTGGTGTAGGAAGAGTTAGCTGCTATCCAGTGCTATACTGTGCTGAATTGTAGATTACAACAGGTTACTATAGACTGCAGTGTGGTGGGTTACGAATTCTTGTGTACATCCCTGTGTGCTCAGTTCAGAGACATAACAGTCCTTTTTAAGACTACCTTTTTGTGTGTGTCAGCAAAAAATAATTGCGGTCAATCTACTAGGCTCCTCTTGCAGTCTTTTTATTGTTCTTTTTTTCATTTTCATTTGGATTTTCGTTTATGCATATTTTTTTATTTTCTGCCAAGTTAATATTTCAGGGTCTAATTTGGGTGGGAGAATATATAATTTTATTTTTCTATGGCCTTCTATCTATTTTATGTGCATTACATACTATTGTCTTTCAAATAATACACTCTAGTTTCTATTTCAAGTTAAACCCTGCCTTGTCTATCCCTCTTATATTGCAGCCTAACCAAGCTACTTACATACTATTCAGCAGCTGAACAATATTTGTGGCTATTGTGACTATTCAAGTGCTTGTTGACTGTCCTAATGCTAGCCAGTTTCTACCAAATATACAGTATACCTGTAATGTATATTTTGAATATTTGAGGAATAACTGGAGAAAAAAGGATGGAATGGGGTTCGGAGAATGTGGAGTTGAGGTTTATGTGTTTTTTTTACTCTGTTTTGCCACTATAACACATTTTTAAAGGCAATTCAGTGCTCTACTGTGAAAAAAGCTCAGAAACTATGCTATTTAATTGCTTTGCCTGTGGACAATTTATACCGAGTTGATCACTTTAGCTTTATTTTTTAAAAGTAAACTTTTGCAAACTTTTGCAAAGCTATTAAATCTGTTGTGGCTACTTTCTCCAGTCTTCCAGTCAGTTCAAACATATTACATAAAAAAAAAAAATCAGGTGTTACAGCAAAAACTACACAAAGTTTTTCTTTAGTTGAAATAAATCATAGTGCACTGCTGCTGCATTTAAGGCAAGCTAAATGTAAAAAAATAAAGTATACATCCAAAACAAGTGATGCCTGAATTCAGTATCAATGACACTGTTCATGAAAATTGTAATTAAAAAAAAGATTACACTTTACCTTTTTAAATACAATTTGCAGTAAGGAAAAATACTACTGTCTGAAGGTGGATATCTCATCAGTTGTAATATTCTCTATAGTGAGCTATTGAGAAGTGCCTTCAGTCAGCCATGTCAGCCATGACACGTTCTCCTCAGAAACATCCTAAAGGTAAGAAAAATTATTATTTTAGGTTTGATGTGTAAATAGGAACAAACATACAGTATAATAGGGTTTTCTCAAATTTAACTACAAAGTGTAAATACAGTTTAACAATTTTACTGCCAACACCATATGTCTTATAAAGGTGATGGCAAAGGGGTTTTACATACAATCCACAAGCCGACTGTTGGCTTTCTAAAGCCATCCAGTAGCTGTGCAGCTGCCCAATTGTTTTCCCCCCAAAGTGTTGCCTCCCCCCCAGCGCATCCCCCATCTGCCATTCTTCCTGGGCACCACTGTCCCTCCTGTGAGCACAGGCTTGGCAGGCATCTCTGGATGGAGAAGTGAGAGGCCAATGAAAATCTGTTTGCTGATCTCACCTAGCTAGAATAAACCCAGGAGTGATGTGTAAATCATTACTTCTGGATTCTGTTAAAAATTTCCCTAGCCCTTATGGACAGGGAAGAAGCTAGTGAACTGCGATTTGCATTCCATTTAGCTTTATCAAGAGGCAGGTTAGACATCAGGGGTCTAAATACCCCTGATGTCTCATTAAAGAGAATCTATGTTAAAACACTATATCACATAGGGGTCTTTTTGTTCCCATGGGATATGAATAAAGTTTTAGTGAAAATAAAAAAAGATAATGTTACATCCAAGCACTTAACCCCCCCCCAAAAAAAAATGTTTAGCCCATGCCGTCCCCAAGTATGCACATAAACAAACGTAAACCTCTGCCGAGGGCGCCTAGTCATAAAAATGTTGCTTGAAATACACTTAACATAACACTACGCACACTGTAGTGAGAGCAATAATTTTAGTGCCATTATGCGCAACTAGTTTTAAACTGATGACCTGTAGGGGATTATACAGCTTTGCCTCTGGAAAATATAGTATACAAAAGTTTGTCATTATTTTGCAGACAAGCAAATTCAAAGCTCCACATATATTGTGTTTTTGTGAACTAAAATCGACTTTAGTGTGTTTTTTTACAAATATAGTGTGGCATAAAAAAATGAAACTACCATCATTTTATTCTCCAGGGCTTCTGCTCTTAGAAAATGTATATTTGGGGGGGGGGGTATTATCTAATCTTTCGGTATAAAATTTTAATAAAATTTTAAACGTGCAAAAACTGAATAAAATGGCTGTGGCAGTAAAAGGGTTAAATGCATGTTCCAAGCATGTAATATAAAGTATTGGTACTTTTTCCATGACACCCTCAAAAGAGCACTGAACGGAGAAATCTCTCCACTGCATGATATTGTAAATTTTTTTTATTTTCTTCATTAAATGCCTCCAAATGGAAGTACCCAGTTCCCCGTGCCTTCTTTTTTGGCTTTGAAAATGGCCAGAATTATTATTATGATTTAGATTTGCCTCCCTAGACTGTCTGGGATCACTGTTGAGTTCGGGGTTCATGAGTTTTAAACAGAATATTACAAACACCCTTTGCAAATCAAATCTAGGCTATGGTACTAGCAAAAGAAACCAATGTATGATTGCTCCACTGCAGCTGATGATTGAAATGGCATTTTAGCCAACTCTCTTCATAATATCTTCAGGTTGGCAAACCCAGGATCACGAACTTCAACTACAAATTTCTAGAGGTCTTGTCCCACATACTGTGTAGCACTGACAAATAAAAAAACTGGATGGTACAGGACCTCCTAGCCTTTCAGCTGGTGATTTGGCCCCTAGGATCCCCCATACACTCACTTACCCACTGACAACTGATGACAGACATCCAATTGAATTTTTTCAGACTTTTTTTGGCTCAGTGTCCAGGAGATAGAGAGTTAGTGGTTACAGGATACCCACAAGCATCAACATACAGTAAATTATCTCCACTCAGTAGTACATTGTAGCAAACATATCTTTAGCCCCTCCCAAAGGCTAATAGTGGACCGTTAAGCCAAGACCAACAATAGATTGAACAGAATTATTGGGAAGATTCTTCCTTTAGTAGCCAACTTCTGGTATTCCCGGGCCCTAGGAAAAGTCAACTTCCAATCTTTAGATCTTGCTCTGGAACTGTATCCTCCTCAGGAAGCAGTCCTGAGAGTCAAAGGACCTCTTCTCCTGGCAGGAGCCAAGGAGGCAAAGACCAGAATCCCTCACACCAGCATTGACTTCCAAATCTTTATCCCCTTCCCAGCTCACATCACTGACATAAACCTTTGTAGTGATGGGTTACGGGCATTCCAGTTTATGAAGGGGGATGCAAGAGATGTGGAAAGGGAGAAGGGAAATCTATAGCATTTGAACAAGGTATACCTCCAACCGCTTGTCTCAACACAAGAAAGCACAAATTTGAAAATAAACCCTTCACTTGAAAAATGAACCCTTAACAATCTAATTTCTTACAGATTGCCTCTTGTACTACAATATGTGTAAATTTTTAGAGAAGCATTTGAAAGTCCAGCAGCATGACTCTTTAAAATTAGAACAGTATTAATCACAATACTTGTACCAATTTTCAATTACATTTCTTGGTGGAAGGTGGGATACAAATGCCTTGGAATTATAACTGTAGACATTCCACAATATAAAATATGTTGACAAGCTCAACATTTCACACAGCATTATAATCAGATATTTGCATTGTAGTCTCTAGCAGTTATTTGTAAAGTAAATAAAGTGGAATCTTGCAGTAGCAGCAGCGAGCAAGTTGACTACGTGTTAGCTTGATGTGAGGTACTGGCTGACTAATTAGACTGACTGAACACGACAACATACAAGACATTCTGTTCCACAGGGTATGCATTTAATTATTTTTATTCCTTTTTAAATATATAATTATAATGAATAATTTTATTCACTGTGAGTTTTGCTTTGAAGAGAATACTTGTTATGAAATTTTAGATTATTTGCACTCTGCTGTAATAAAGTAATTATTTACTTTTACAGATGTTAGTAATTAGGATGTAAATAAATATTTAAGAGATTTTCTTTTTTTATGATAGCATTGCTTGTTTTTATTACTAAGGAAATAAAGAAATAAATTAGCGTAAAGCTCATTATGATCATGTAGACTATGATGTATTAGAAGGTGAGGTTTTACCATTTTATTATAATCAAGGTACAGTTCTAACCCAATCTTAAACTCACTGGACCATTTATTTTGTAATCGATTAGCTTGGAAGTTTTTATAATTATTATTATTATTATTATTGTAAATGGTTGAGCTAATTTTTTTTTGCAATTTTGTGTGTAATGTTGTTCTTGTAATGCTTCTTGCCTTATGTATAACAACACATGCGAGCTGTTCACAAGAATAACAATGATTCACTTTGTTACTTTTACAATTTGACAGTTGTCAACAATGGTCAAGATATTTAAATGGAGTTTAAAAATAAATGTAATTATAGCATACCATAATTATGTGTAATGAGATTTGGTTCTCTTTGTTGTTCATATTTGGTATATTTGTATGCTATTTGACCATTTAGAAGTTTCTAACTCGTACACTAGTTAGTTGGTTTTTTTTTATTGCTTCAATAACTTTCAATGTAGATATTGCTGCATAAGTGCTCATAACAATACATAAAGTTTACTGTTAATTTTTATCTTTATTGTATTTGTCTTTTAAATCAAAGTTAATGATATGGTGCGTTATAGTCTTGTTTATCCTTGACTGCACAGAGCTCCAGGGAAAACCTGTACAGTGCCAGTCACCAGTGGAGGGACCGATCACTGAAGCAAGCTGGTCAGTGTGCATTCTTACTGTACATACCAACATATAAGATCCAATCTTTTACTAAAGTTCAAGAGATTGTGTTTAACCTCCTTGGCGGTATTCCCGAGTGTAGCTCGGGGTAACATTTCAGTACCAAGAGCGGTAACCCCGAGCTACACTCGGGAATACCCTGCGGCACTGCTCCGGCATTTGTTCTTCACTTACCTTACCCTGCGCTCCCACGATGTGTCCCCTGCAGCGTCCCCGGCCATCTCCTTCGGCCGATGCCGGCATCCGGCTTCTGTGTCCTGTCCCTGTGACGTCGGGATGTACGGGCGCCGCCGGCGGCGGGAAATTTAAAAATTTTAAATAATGTCATTTTTTTATTTTTACATTTTACATAGTAAAACATTGCTGTCTCAACCAATTTCACATACATTTTGTCCCTAGTGCTTTGTCCTGTGCCCTGCCTGCATTTTTTCTGTTCTTTCTGCCTGGAAACTGATAAACGTCCATGGCGTCCAAAAAGTGTCCCTTTAGGTCAAAAGCGGTTTAGATCAGCTAGAGAACAGCGATAGTAAATCAGAACCACTTGCAGAATTGAGTGATAATGATTTGTGGGGAAATTGGTCAGACACTGAAAACGATTTTGCGACTTTGCTCAGCAATGTGCGAACTTATTATGGCGCTATATTTCGAATTTCAGTGTTTTTGGTTTGATTATATTATTGAATTAAATGTATTATTATTATATTATTATTTTTTATGATTATTTATTAAATTATAATTTATGATTTTGTGTTTCAAATTTTATCATACCCGGGATGTTTAATAGACTCTTGTTCGGACAGATTTCAGTGAGTTATTCCTAAATATTACAGCCTACAATAAAAAAACTACATATTTCCATGCAGAATAATGGTACCGCTTTCAGCACCAAAAATCTGAAATAATCATACCGCCAGGGAGGTTAAATACATTCATAAAAATTGCACTAAAACATTCTAAGCTAGTGGAAATATACTGTAATTCACATTGCCATAATACATTAGCAAGTAAAAGTGAAATAGTCATTTAAAACATTTTATGGAAAAAAAGTGAAATGAGGACACCCAAAAAGCATAAAAATTGGACATGTGGCACCTATGGCTCTTCTAGAGACTATGCCATAAAAAAAAGTCTGACAGGCAAAGCTCTAACACATCTGAGTAGCTCCCTCCAGCCCTTACATACTGTATTCTTTCTGGCCCATCACTAAGCCAATAGAAGGCATGAAGAGGAAGGCAAGCTTTGGTGCTATTAAGAATATAACTTTGCTGGTTGTAATGGCCAGGCATTCAGCTGTAAAAAATGTCATGCTGGATATCTATACTAATATGGACTGGGTAATGTAATGAATCCCCAACCGTTTGATGGAAATTAAAAATATCAACCTACAGAGGACTGAAATCAAAGACACCCCAAGAATCAAGTGAAAAAGTGATGCAGCAGGCTAGTTAATTTTGTTGAAATTTCAATGCAGCAACGCATAATGGTACTCAGTAGTTTGTATGGTTCCCACGTGCTTGTATGCATGCCTGACAACATCGGGGGATGCACCTAATGAGACGACTAATGGTGTCCTGGAGTATTTCCTCCCAGATCTGGACCAAGGCATCACTGAGCTCCTGGACAGTCATGCTATACTCTGAATAAAAAGTGTTCCTTTAATTGTTTTGAGCAGTGTATTTTCTGAAAGCAGTAGAATAAAAAATAAATATGCTGCAAGGACTGTGGCTGCTCTGATAGGGTTTCAGATTTACTGGCTGTTTCTTCTCGGCATTATTTTTGTGGCTGCTTCTAGAGGGCCCAATACTGCACAATAACTTTTTAGGAAAATGTCCTCCAAGATCTGCAGGTACTTTTGAGTATCCTACACTCTCATCCCTTCTCTCTGCATTTTTCTAAGGATCTGTAATAAAAGGTAATAAAGACCCTGAAGCAGTGCCTGAATTCGTCAGTATGCTTCTAGGACTGAAAACCAGGTGGGCAGCCTCTGAGCAGGATTGATATTTTTTGTGCCCATTTACAGTATCATATATTTCTAATCCTGCTGAATTAATTGGTCCTCCCCCCAAATGGGTGCCTGTGGCTCTCCACCGTTGCGACTTTGGTTGTCGCGAATTTTGAACAAAACAGAGCATTTAACATTCCAGGGACCTGGGTGACATCTAACCATCCCAGAATCCAGAGGAGGGATATCCATACCAGACTGCATTCCCATCCCACCTTTAAAGGGGACCTCAGGCTGATTTCAACACATTATTATACTGCGCATTTAAAATGCGCATCTGGTGAGTGTGCATTTTTACCATATCCTGGACGTTACCGGAATATCTGTTTATGCACCATTGAATTATCAGGATAGATTATTTGACATCTGAAAATTGAAAATCTATCACGCAATGTATTATTCACACTAATTATTGGGACTATCACTCATCTCTTTATTTATCCGTTATAAATTGGATTTACTTGGACATTTATTACCATACACTTGCTCACTTTAACGGTATATCTAGCACTTTATAATTTATGTATTTATATTGTTATAAGCGCTGCACTTTTACAATATCACATGCTATTTCAGAAGGTTTTTGTTTTCCTTTTTTAGTGCATTAGCTGCGTCCATTATTAAGCACTCGCTGAGTCCCTTTGTTTATAGTAGAATAAAAAGATAATAATAATTTTTTTGTCGCATGATATTTGTGCAACTGTTTATTACGTATTTTCAATAAAAATACCAGAAAATTAATTTTAGTGCAAACACATACAATATAGTACCCAACATTTTGATAAAAAAATAACAGGTGAGGTTGCGTAAAGTGAATACATACAAAAAATGCTAAGTCCTAAAATTGTGACTATGGTACCCAAAAATCTCCATAGACAATGCTTAAAAGCCTTTACAGCTCATCATTTTAGACTTAACTGTGAGCTCTCATGCTGGAATTATTGCTCTCACTTTGATGTTCATGGCAATACCCTGTGCTGTCGTTTGCATTTGCGGGTGTGTGCAGGGCAGTGGGGGTTACATTTAAGTGAATGCATGCCCATGGACAATACAAAGCCTTGCATTACCAAATCATGCATTTCAAAGTTAATCTTCCTAATCAATTGGGATCCACCAATGTATTTAACCACTTCCCACCCGTAAGGCGTCATATGATGTCCTGGACTCCTGAGTGGAGATACCAGGATGATGCCTGCAGCTACAGGCATCATCCCAGTATCGTTTTTTTCAGCCGACGATGCTCTGTAATGTAAAAGCAATCCTAGTGGCTAATTAGCTGCTGGATTGCTTTTACAAGTGGTGGGAGGGCTGCATACATTTTGGATTTAAAAAATAAAAGTATTCCAAAAGACTTGCTGTGAAAATGATAGGAAATGTTCAAGTTTGATGGGACTCCATATTTAAAGAGAAGCTTTATTCAGGCTTGGCAATCCCTACAGTATCCACAGCTTCAATATGAATGCTCAGCTGAAAAAGGAAATGAATTACATGAATGGCGTGATTGTCCAAATGCTGTGCACCACTTCTAAATGTGACAGATTCCATATGGCACCCCCACCCGTTCAACTGTCATCCAGGACAGCCACTGACAGCTGAAGTGTAAACAAAGGGGCATGATTGATCATACTTGGTCAATTACATCAGAAACCAGCTCTGCCCCTTTATTGATATTTCAGGTGTCAAAGGGTGAACTGTGTTTGGCAAGTGTAGTGATGGGAAGCTGACAGAGAGCATGGGCCTCTGTGAGTTATTGTTTCAGTTGTTGCCCTTGATGAGGATCTGCATTTATGGGCAACATGGTCGTTGATTGACTTTGGGGGGTTTAATTTTTTTTATTAAAGGACCTGTAAAAAGGTGTATGAATTTAATACTCACTCTTTTGTTAAAGAGCCCCCTATATATTTTCATGGGGGGGGCAGCAACTAAGGGCCCCCTTATTTTTAAAGTAGATTCCAGTAAGCCCCCTGCATGCAGAGCCCCACAACCACTGGGCCAGATCTGTGGGGAAGAGTGTTTGTTCTCCAAAACATAACATGGAAACACTGGCAAGGTATCCTCCAAAATATGGCCTGATATGGTTTAGGGGTTGGAGAGGGCCTCACACTCACCCCCCCCCCACCCCTCCTTTCCTCCATGCTTGGATTAGGGTCCAGTGTGTATTTTTGAGGATCCTGTTATTTTTTTTTCTTGTGTAGGGTCTCCCCTTTTTTTGCATGAGGTTCTCTGACATCCATACCAGATGCTCATCACAAGGGTCTGGTATTTATTTGTAGGGAGAACCATACTTTTTTTGCATGGGTTCCCCCTTAGGGTCTATACCAGACCCTTGTGTAAGATAAGGGTCTAGTATAAGTGCATTTTGCTGTAGTACATTGTGTCACTTCACAGGTAGATTGAGGGTATCCCCAAGCATATTACTTAAAGGAATTGTTCATTTTCATGCCATTTGTTTTGAAATCCCTTTATTAGTGTAGAAAATGGCCATTTCTGATTTTTAAGTTTCAGCTCTCATCAACTTCAGTAGATTCGGCACCCTAACTTCAGTACAGTTCAGTTCCACCCCAATCCGAACCCATGTACATGTACCTCTTCACTACAGACAACCTTCACTGTTCTTGATTCAAATTGATTCAAAGAAGAAAAGAGGTGGATCTTGAGCCAAATCTCAGGAACAGGAAAGCAGAAACAGGCAGACATCTCCAAATGTCACAAAAGCATGCATTATGTATCTATCAACAGAAAGATTAAAACCTGTACAGCATGTTAATTGGGGTTTAACTGCAATATTGATAGTGATGAATTTTTGAATGGGGCATTGCCAAGAGAAAGATGAGAGACATAAGACCGAACAATGCAGAAGAGCTGAAGGCCATTATTGAAGCATCCTGATCTTCCATAACACCTCAGCAGTGCCACAGGCTGATAGCTTCCATGCCACGCCTCATTGAGGCAGTAATTGCTGCAAAAGGGGCCCAAACCAAGTACTGAGTACATATGCATGCTTATACTTTTCAGAGGTCCGATATTGTTCTATGTACAATCCTTGTTTTATTGATTGCATGTAATATTCTAATTTTCTGAGATTGTGGATTTGGGGTTTTCATGAGCTGTAAGCCATAATCATCACAATTTTGACAAATCACAGCTTGAACTATCTTGCTTTGCATGTAATGAGTCTATCTCATATATTAGTTTCACCTGTTAAGTTGCATTATTGAAATAAATGAACTTTTGCACGATATTCTAATTTTTCAAGTTTCACCTGTACATTCCCAGCTCTACTCATCTTCACAAATAGGGGTAAGAGTTCTGTAGTCCTTATACACTTCTTGTTCTAGGGTGCCAACACTGCTCCTCCATAGACACAGAATAGTGTTTGGGTGTTGTCACCCAAGAGTAGAAAGTATGATACTTGCAGGATCACCAGGTGAAAATAAGCCTGAAAAAGGAAAAATAATGGATCGAAGGACTGGTGAGTTGCAATATCTTACATTTTTGTTCTTGGATTTAGATATTCCTGAATCTACAGAATGTGGTCATCTAATGGTTGATATATACTTTTTTGTATTTCATTGGTTACTTTATAGGTCTTGAGGATTAAAATGGACAAATGGGGTTCTTAAAAAAAAACTATACTCACCTAGGTGGGTGCAGCATTGGTCTGATGGTGCATCTGTCCCCCACTACTTCTAAGACTGAGAACTGAGCAATCAAAGATCGCTGATCACTTGGTTCTCAGTCATCAGTTAGCAAAGAGCCATGCCAGTCAGTCTCCGGATCTCTGCTCTGCCTTTCCAGCACTCACTGGAGCGCTGGGCTGTGGAGGGGATGAGAGAGGCTGGCTCAGGCTCTCTGCGGCTAACTGAAAGGCTGAGCCAGCTGCCGGTCCACACATCTAGGTGGATCCCAAGCGGTGAAGTCGGGATCAATCCAGAGCCTGACTAATGTCATCTGACAGCAGGCTTTAACCTGCTGTCAGCTGAAAATGGGTCATAGGAGTGCCAAACTAACTGAATTCTTGTGATCCATAGAAGTAGGGCTGGAAAAGCTTTGTCCATACATCTGCTTTAAGTTAAATAAAGTAACTATTACACTTAAATCTAATGTAATTAATTTAATTTAATTAAATATATTGTTAATATTATTAATTGATTAATGCATTCTTTAGTTATTTTTAATTTAATATTGGCACGTATATTGGCACCAATAAAGTCCTAATATTTATGTTATAATGTCCCAGTAAGTGTATTGCTGAACCTCCCTATATATATATACAGTCATGGCCGAAATTGTTGGCACCCTTGATATTTTTCCTGAAAATCATGTATTTCTCACGAAACGTATTGCATTAACACATGTTTTGCTATACACATGTTTATTCCCTTTGTGTGTATTGGGACAAAACAAAAAAAGGGAGGAAAGAAAGCAAATTCGACATAATGTCACACAAACCTCCAAAAATGGGCTGGACAAAAGTATTGGCACCCTTTCACAACTGCGGATAAATAAGAATGTTACAAGCATGTGATGCTCCTGTAAACTCACCTGGGGCAAGTAACAGGTGTGGGCAATATAGAAATCACACCTGAAAGCAGATAAAAAGGAGAGACGTTCACTTAACCTTTGCATTGTGTGTCTGTCTGTGCCACACTAAGCATGGACAACAGAAAGAGGAGACGAGAACTGTCTGAGGACCTGAGAACCAAAATTGTGGCAAAATATCAACAATCTCAAGGTTACAAGTCCATCTCCAGAGAACTAGATTTGCCTTTGTCCACAGTGCGCAACATTATCAAGAAGTTTGCAACCCATGGCACTGTAGCTAATCTCCCTGGTCGTGGACGGATGAGGAAAATTGATGAAAGATTGCAACGCAGAATAGTCCGGATGGTGGATAAGCAGCCCCAAACATGTTCCAAAGACATTCAAGCTGTCCTGCAGGCTCAGGGAGCATCAGTGTCAGCGCGAACTATCCGTCGACATTTAAATGAAATGAAACGCTATGGCAGGAGACCCAGGAGGACCCCACTGCTGACACAGAGACATAAAAAAGCAAGACTACAGTTTGCCAAAATGTACTTGAGTAAGCCAAAAGCCTTCTGGGAAAACGTCTTGTGGACAGATGAGACCAAGATAGAGCTTTTCGGTAAAGCACATCATTCTACTGTTTACCGAAAACGGAATGAGGCCTACAAAGAACAAAACACAGTACCTACGGTAAAATATGGTGGAGGTTCAATGATGTTTTGGGGTTGTTTTGCTGCCTCTGGCACTGGGTGCCTTGACTGTGTGCAAGGCATCATGAAATCTGAGGATTACCAAAGGATTTTGGGTCGCACTGTAGGGCCCAGTGTCAGAAAGCTGGGTTTGCGTCCAAGATCCTGGGTCTTCCAGCAGGACAATGACCCCAAACATACGTCAAAAAGCACTCAGAAATGGATGGCAAAGAAGCGCTGGAGAGTTCTGAAGTGGCCAGCAATGAGCCCAGATCTAAATCCCATTGAACACCTGTGGAGAGATCTTAAAATTGCTGTTGGGAAAAGGTGTCCTTCCAATAAGAGAGACCTGGAGCTGTTTGCAAAGGAAGAGTGGTCCAAAATTCCGGGTGAGAGGTGTCAGAAGCTTATTGATGGTTATAGGAAGCGACTGATTTCAGTTATGTTTTCCAAAGGGTGTGCAACCAAATATTAAGTTAAGGGTGCCAATACTTTTGTCCAGCCCATTTTTGGGGTTTTGTGTGACATTATGTCATATTTGCTTTTCTGCCTCTGTTTTATATTTGTTCCAATACATACAAAGGGAATAAACATGTGTATAGCAAAACATGTGTTAATGCAATACCTTTTTTGTGTGAAATACTTGATTTTCAGGAAAAATATCAAGGGTGCCAACAATTTCGGCCATGACTGTATATATATATATATATATACTCTCAAATCAAAAGAATACCATGATGTGCAAAATAAAATTGACAACCTAGTATTGCTTAATCCTAAAAATACACATACATTTTAGCATACCATATAAATTGGTAATTACATATATTATAACAAGATATGGTATGCTAAAATTGATGTGTATTATATATACAGTATAGGGAGATGCAGCAATACACTTACTGGGACATTATAATTTATATTGTGGGAACACTTTTTTTGCTTGCAGTCACCCCAGTTTAATATTTGTAATTTTGGACACCAGAACTATTATTATTATTATTTGGAAGATGCAGGATAATCATATATTCTTTATATATGGCACAAATATTTATTTATAAAAAGACAGCAACATTTTTCATTTATTTATCATTATTGTTTTTCATGTTATCATTGACATTTTTTCCTCTTGCAGATTGATGTTAACATACAGCAACAATGATAAAAACCTTAAGGATTTTTTTAGTAATGCTATGTATGACAGCTGCTGGATTTCTGTATAAGGTCACATACAAAGGCAGCAACTTTCCCTACTTTTCCTACATCTTTATAGAAAGCATGGGACATGACACTGCAAATACAATTGTATCTGTAAACCAGTCAGATGGCGCCACAACTGTGGGGACAACTAAACATTCAAAAGTCACAGCAGAAGAGATCCTGAGTGGTGGAAACAGCATCGTATTTCTGGAGACCAGTGAAAGGATACAACTCCCTTCCTTGGTCTTATGTGCAATCGAGTCAGCAGCTCAAGTCTACCCAGACAGATCAGTGGTTCTTTTCATGAAGGGATTAAACCATACAAATGCAGAAGATCAGGAGAATGTTCTCAGTCATTACCCAACCCTTTTATCTCTGGACAATATTCACATCTTTCCTCTGATAATGGAAGATATTTTCAACAATACGCCTCTTTTCAACTGGTATGAGAAGGTAAGATTTAGAAGACTTCGAGGACTAAAATACAAAATGGGAGCTCTTTGTCATTACAATTGTATTCCAGAACAGCTTCGATTCAGTCTCAGTTGTGCCAGTCAAGAATCACAACCCCATTTAAAGCTGAATCTCAGGCAGGTAGAAAAAGAACAGTTCACTTATGTATCAATTAAAAATTGCATTTATTTTGACTAGGTTAGGCTTGATCTTCAAGTCAAATATAAGTTCAACTCAAACATCGGCCATTCATGTGGTTGGCGAACACACGAACAGTAAGGGCATTCGCCCACCACGCCCCACAATGCACTGCACCCTGACAGTGCATTGTGATTGGCCAAAGCAATGCACCTGACCACAGGTCAGATGCAATGCTTTGGCCAATCACAGTGCATGATGATGTCAAAATGGGGCCCCCTTGTGAAATCATCACAGTATTTAAGAACTGTCAGGCTGGTGCAGCTGTCAGATGGCTGGAGCCAGTGTCTAGAACAGAGCATTTTCTTTTTTTTTTTTGGGGGGGGGGGTCAGTGGTGGTGGGCATCATGATTGACATTAGATCTACTTTTTTGATCTTTGTTTTTAATAAATTACTTATCAAACACTGTCTTCTGTAATTTTTTTACACCACACTTTTTTTTGTGAATTAGTGGTACCATGTACCCCATACTCATTCACATGGGGTGGGGGGCGGGATTAAGGGGCTTGTTAAAGGGAGCTTCCAGATTCCCTTAAGCCCCCAGCCTGCAGACCCCCGTAACCATTGGCCACAATTATGGGGAAGAGGCCCTTGTCTCCATCAGCCCATAAACATGGGGACAAGGTGCTTTGGGGGGGAGCCCCCCATGTTGAGGGCATGTGGCCTGGTATGGTTCAGAAGGGGGGGGAGAGCTCACTCGTCGTCGTCCCCTTTCCTGAACTGCCAAGCTGCATGCTCAGATAAGGACCTGGTATGGATTTTGGGGGGACCCCATGCAATTTTTTAATGGCAGCTGACAGCTGAAACATTAAAGAATGTTTTCATTACTAAAATACCACATGACTTAACAATAAAACTCATACGATATTTTAGTAGCTGTGCGGTATCTTACTGCTTACTCAGATACAGTGAGATACTGCTTAGTGAATTGTCCCTGTTCAAAGTTCGCGGTCGAACCTTCGTTAGGTTTGAATGTTCGACCGAGAACTGAACAGGGGGGTGTTTGGCCCATCACTTATTTGGACAAAGAACTGATAAAAGTATATAAATTTGCAATTAGTTTCCTGTAATCTGATATGTAGCAGCCCACAGACTGGGAGAAGGAGGGACAGCATACTTTGCCAATAAGGGCTCTATGGCTTACAGACGTCATATTTAGATGAGGGTGGGCACGTGGCCCATCAGTGTGCTGCTGATAAATATTTTTCCAGACAAAATTTTCACTCCAACTCCACCAAAGTTGTCCTTTAAAGTATATCTAACATCAAAATGTTCTTGCTTTTTAGTTTTGGATATAGCAGAGAATAGTTAAATTGGGTTTTTATTTAATCTAACACTTCCTTTATTTCCTGTCATGTAGACACAACAAAATGGAAGAGAAAATCTGTTATCCAAGAAGGGTCCTTATTATTGTGATTACCTAGCCAAGTCAAATAAGGGTAAATTACAATGGTGAATAAGCTATGGTTGTATTAGTTCCATCCTGCTTGACCTCTGTTTCAGGGGATTCTTGGCCAGATTTAGTCCCCTCTTAACCAAAGCTGGCCATACACGTATAGATTTTTTTCCTTTATCCACACTTTACAGAATGGTATACAAATCTTCCACTGTGGCCTTTGTATTTTGACAACTGGCCCAAGGAACTAGCTGAAATTTGAACAGTGTATGGCCAGCTTAACTAACATACATACAATTATACAAAGCACACTTAACAGGGAGGCTTTGAATTGCCTCATATGCCATTTATTTTTTTTTTATATACAATATTGGTGTTGCATTGGATGCATGTTTCAAAAGCTGGCTAGAAATGCTTATACTTAGCACAATGGCAAGCACTATCTGCCTAGAGTTTGCATGTTCTGGCTGTGTGGGTTTCCTCCGGGTACTCCGGTTTCCTTCCACACACCAAAGACATGCTGGTAGGTTAATTGGCTCCTGCCCAAATTGGCCCTAGTATGTGTATGTATGAATGTGAATTAGGGATATTACATTATATTGTAAGCTGCGTAAATTGCCGGCGCTAAATAAGTACATGTAAAAAATAAATAATTTGTTGGCGGTTTGAATAAATGTTTTTATTGTTTATACTATATCTAGGATAGTTTGGTGTAGTTTTTATGTAGCACCTGTAGGTTTGGGAGTTTGTTTACTAAAGGCAAATAGACTTCTCACTTTACAAGGGAATTTCCCCTAGAACTTAGTGAATGAAATGAAGCTCTGCTGACTTACATCATTCTATCATGTGCAATCAAAAAAGCTTTTTTTTATGTTCCTTGCTTATGATTGATTCACTGAAAAATTTCACCACTTTCGCAAAGCTATGGGGATACTTCCCTTGCAGAGCAACTTCCTTTGCAAAGCAAACAGCCTATTTGCCTTTAGTAAATCAACCCCTTAGTTATTGATTGGTCTACCTACGTACAGGACAAGGCACACTCTTTTGAGGACAGTAAGGTACATATTTTAGACATAAAGAAAATGTAGCCCAAAATACAGGTCATTTCAAAATTCTGGTCAGATTAGAACAATCTATACCAAACAAAGGTGAGGGATTGCAGAACCATCTATAAGTATCATACAATGGTGCTCCAACAATTTTGCGTCAGCATTTTAACACTTTCAGTTAGGTGACTCCCATTCAACAGCTGCTTCATTGAGGTGCATTTTTACCAAGAATGTACTCCAGTTAAAGCAGAACTAAGCCCTTCTATCCTTTTCAGCTAAAGGATCTTTTCACACTGATGGTCTGATCGGGTCCACCTGTCTGTTTTTCAGGCGGACCAGATTGGACCATCCATAAATCTCTATGGACCGGTTGACACCCGCTGGCATCCAATCCGATCTTGTATGCCAGCGGATTGGATCAGATGAAAGTTGGGTGGAAAGGGACTGGTAGTCCATTTCCATCCCATAGGAAAAAGCAGACTGTGTCTGTGTCCGCTCTGCATCAGCGGAGCGGGCACATACCTGTCATCTGCTTGCTCAGTGGGGATCAGCAGAGAGATCCCCTGCTGAGCAAAAGAATCCGCTGGCCGGTCCGTCCCATCTGAAGGAGACCTTAAAAGCTGCCATCTTAGCTTCTGTTTGATCTTTAACTGCCATGAGGCTGCACATGTGATCAGTTATGACACCAGCAATTTGATGGTTTGACAGTTTGATTGAGAACACAAGCAACTGTGACACTCTTCACTCTGAGGAAGTCACGTGGATCGTGACGTAAACGCGTTAAGGTACGCACTGACATCATTTCCAGTGGCACAGTGACGTCATTTTCGGCATCGGCGCCATTTCTGGAGGGATTGTGGAGCAAGTGGAGCTGCATGCATTTCTTAGCATGAGAAACATGGAAACACACCCATGATATGGGAAAAAGCTGATCTTTGTCATTTTACATTACCTAGGAGATAGGAGAAGATATTGGAGGGATCTATCCATACGTTCCATCCTTTGATGATAACTTATTGGGTGCATAAGGTCACCTACATAGCTATTTGGCCCAGTGGGTCGCATCAAGGAGGTGAGGGGCCATCTTGGCCATCTGTGGATTGACCGCACACTGAGTGGCACTGTGATCACCTCACGGAGTTTTGCTGTGATTTTTCACCATCATTGGCATTTATGGACTGCTGCACATAGTATTCATTTTATGAGCACCTAACACTGAATATTTATTGTGCATTCTATATGTGATATTTCCATTTATCTCATTTGTATTTTAGTATAGGTTGTTAGCGTTGCACTATTTTTTGTATTTTTAAGCAAATGTGACAGTTAGCATTCCCAGCATGCCAGGAATGTAACTGTTTTTTGAAACCAGTGAATCAGTGGGGTTGGTTCCGCTTTAACTTCTGCATGACATTATAGTGATTGGTAAGGATGACTGGGATGGCTTTGTTGAAGTTAAAGTAAAATAACAACAAAATACACATACATAATTAGGAAACACACTAGGGAAAGGATAATGTATCTGTAAAAAAGTGTGCACTATTGTTGTATTAGCCCATTCAGACTTACAGCAAGTACTCTGTTCTTGGGGGTCTTTAAGTAACCTCCTTTGTCCCAGACCCATTTCCTTCTTACAAATGTTTAGGTGTGAACCTAGACTAATACAATATGCTGCTTGTTGCTATCCTCACAGTGTCCTCTTGAAGAAATCCATTGTGCATTATTTGAATTAGAGCTTCATTCTCTATTACATTCACATTGTAAGATCGACAGTCACTATGCTGTGTATCCCCGCAGCCACCGGTCTTTCCTCTGACCCACTGTAGTTCTTTACAGCAAGCAGGGACTATGTCCTTGCTCACTGTAGTGGGCAGATTGAGAAGTCTTAGACTCATTGTCTGAGCCTCCCACAATGTGTATGTGACTGTGACTGGCTATGTTGACATATCCAAGATAGAGCCCTCGGAACCATCTCCGTCCTCCACTCCTCCTTTAAAGTGTTACTAAACCCACAACAGTAAAGTCAATATGTATATGCAGTAAAGCATGCTTGTTATACTCACTGTGAAACCTAAGGGGTTAATCTTCTGCATTGTGTAAAAAGGCTGTTTGATCCTGTCTTCCCTGTTCCTCCCCTTTTTAAACTAACCACCACTCCAGACTGAACCATAGGCATGCACATTCTCAATTTGGTGTATATTGCTAGAGAGGTTTTTTTTTCCCTTGGGAGGGTGCATGTGATCAGCACAGGGCCAATCAGCACTGTCCGGAGAGAGGTCAGGGGATTTCTATGCTCCTAGAGCAGAAAGAAAACTCCTTCTACAAGCTTTAGCTAGTGCTCAGCTGGACACTGATAGAAGTCCCAAGACTGCTCTAACTGCTGATGAGAAAAGGTATTTAACAGTTTATAGTTACTAAAATAATTGCACTTCTATGTTGTGTGTACTGTGGGAGACCAGATAGGGTGAATGCAGGGTCCTGGGTTTACTAACACTTTAAGTTCATTGCACATTCTGTGTGTGACTTCTTGCATTTCCCTTTGCATAATGGGAAACTTTCCCCACATGGATATGATGTGCAACAAGAGATAAAGTCCTCCCTCCTATGCCAGGAAGGACCATTCTTTTCCAAGGATTTCATGACGTCACGGGGGCTGAAATTTTAAAATTTGAACAAAAGTTGTCAGCAATGTAACAGAGATTAGGGAGAGGGACATGCATTTGCAATATAAGCTAAATCTCAGAGTTCAGCTTTTAATAATAAAAGCGGATCATTGTAAGCACCCCGGTCAGAGCGAAATGGTTTGTCTCATCTTTTGTTCTTTTGAGAAACTAAATACTTTCTGGCTGAATCACCAGGTGAAACTAAAAGAAAGGAAGCAAGCCTAAAAACAAAAACTAATGCAGCCACCACCAGTGTTAATTTTGACGTCAAATTTCAATTTAGTTTTAATCATAGTCTCATAGTCACAGATTTAGCCATTGTAATATATAATGTCTTTATAAATAGAACCAAGTTTGGTTACAAGAATATTGCTTTTTTGACTTTTCAGAAGAATCATTTTAAAATATATATATAAAAAAATGTGAAGGGCGCATGCGCGGAGGCTGAAGATGGTGGTCACACATTGACCTTGCTCAGCTTCACCGCTCTCTCTTACAGCTCCTTCGGAGATAACATCAGCTACTTAAAGCAGAGAACAGGTATCGGACTCAGTACCACTTGCAGATCCCCATGGGCAAAATCGGGCATCAGAAATACCTTCCATCTCCCACCAAGCATTTGCGACCTACACATATGGATAAATATGTGTCACGAGCCGCATCCCCGGCCCCGAGTGATCACACAATCCCAGCAGCAGAAGCGGATAATCCGACAGGTCGTGAGGCAGAGGTAAGTCATCCCACTGCTCTATCTCCCCCATCTCACAGCAGACATTCTGGATGATAAGTTAAAGTCTTCTGCAGAGTTTATCCCATAATTCTGAGGCAGTGGGGAAAATAGCACAGGAACTCAGAGGGGAGATAGCATTGGTGGAAGAATGTACAGACCACCTAGAAACCAAATTTGATGATTTGGTGCAGTATGTACATGTACTGGAGGAAGACAATCATACTTTGAAACAACAGATGTCCCACCTACAATCCCTGCAGAAAGATCTGAAGAATAGGGAGCAGAGACAAAATCTCTGTATACGAGGTGTTCCTGAATCAAGAGGAGATGCGAATCTGCAAGATTATCTGCAGAGTCTGTTCACGCATTGGCCCCGGAGATTCCAGACATAGATTGGCAAATGGATAGGGCCCACCGGTCTCTTGCCCAAAAACTTCCATTGGACACAAGGCCAAGAGACATCATTGCCCGGTTTCACTACTATGATTGTAAGGAATCTCTGCTGAATTGTAAGCACAACACTGCCTCGGTTGGCTTTAAAGGGGAAAAAAATTCAAGTCTATAGTTATTTGTCTCCTATCACACTGAGACGTACACTTTGTCCGCTTACTCTCCACCTTCAGAAGCATCGCATTGTATACAGATGGGGCTTCCCATTCAGGTGAACTGTAACCAAAGATGGCACTCAACACACAATCAGAGTTCTTCAAGAAGGAGAGGCGTTTCTGCGTAACCTATGCTTATCCCCTCTCCCGGATGAAGCCTTAGCACTACCTCTACCCAAGCCAAGAGCGGTCAACACTCCTAACAAGTTGTGGACCAAGGCAAGATCCAGAAATAAGACGCGCCTCCCGATTCCGCCTGCTTCCCGGTTTTCTTCTGTTACCTGATGACATCATGCAAAGTGCAGCTGTTGATACTTAAGACTCAATGTCTACAGCAGTGATGGCGAACCTTTTTGAGCCCGAGTGCCCAAACTGCAACCCAAAACCAACTTATTTCTTTCAAAGTGCCAACACTGCAATGAAACCTGAATATCGAGCTTTTGGTTTAGAAAAAACAACTCGTACAGTAGTGCAAACTAATTAACAGTACAGGGATGACCAGAGACTGCGGACACAGTACAGGGATGACCAGAGACTGCGGACACAGTACAGGGATGACCAGAGACTGCGGACAGTACAGGGATGACCAGAGACTGCGGACAGTACAGGGATGACCAGAGACTGCGGACACAGTACAGGGATGACCAGAGACTGCGGACACAGTACAGGGATGACCAGAGACTGCGGACACAGTACAGGGATGACCAGAGACTGCGGACACAGTACAGGAGATGACCAGAGACTGCGGACAGTACAGGGATGACCAGAGACTGCGGACAGTACAGGGATGACCAGAGACTGCGGACACAGTACAGGGATGACCAGAGACTGCAGACACAGTACAGGGATGACCAGAGACTGTGGACAGTACAGGGATGACCAGAGACTGCGGACACAGTACAGGGATGACCAGAGACTGCGGACACAGTACAGGAGATGACCAGAGACTGCAGACACAGTACAGGGATGACCAGAGACTGCAGACACAGTACAGGAGATGACCAGAGACTGCGGACACAGTACAGGAGATGACCAGAGACTGCGGACACAGTACAGGAGATGACCAGAGACTGCGGACACAGTACAGGAGATGACCAGAGACTGCGAACAGTACAGGAGATGACCAGAGACTGCGGACAGTACAGGAGATGACCAGAGACTGCGGACAGTACAGGGATGACCAGAGACTGCGGACACAGTACAGGGATGACCAGAGATTGCGGACACAGTACAGGAGATGACCAGAGACTGCGGACACAGTACAGGGATGACCAGAGACTGCGGACAGTACAGGGATGACCAGAGACTGCGGACACAGTACAGGAGATGACCAGAGACTGCGGACACAGTACAGGGATGACCAGTGACTGCGGACAGTACAGGGATGACCAGAGACTGCGGAAAGTACAGGAGATGACCAGAGACTGCGGACAGTACAGGGATGACCAGAGACTGCGGACACAGTACAGGGATGACCAGTGACTGCGGACAGTACAGGGATGACCAGAGACTGCGGACAGTACAGGGATGACCAGAGACTGCGGACACAGTACAGGGATGACCAGAGACTGCGGACAGTACAGGGATGACCAGAGACTGCGGACACAGTACAGGGATGACCAGAGACTGCAGACACAGTACAGGAGATGACCAGAGACTGCAGACACAGTACAGGGATGACCAGAGACTGCGGACACAGTACAGGGATGACCAGTGACTGCGGACAGTACAGGGATGACCAGAGACTGCGGACAGTACAGGGATGACCAGAGACTGCAGACACAGTACAGGGATGACCAGAGACTGCGGACAGTACAGGGATGACCAGAGACTGCGGACACAGTACAGGGATGACCAGAGACTGCAGACACAGTACAGGAGATGACCAGAGACTGCAGACACAGTACAGGAGATGACCAGAGACTGCGGACATAGTACAGGAGATGACCAGAGACTGCGGACACAGTACAGGGATGACCAGAGACTGCGGACACAGTACAGGAGATGACCAGAGACTGCGGACACAGTACAGGAGATGACCAGAGATTGCGGACACAGTACAGGGATGACCAGAGACTGCGGACACAGTACAGGGATGACCAGAGACTGCGGACAGCACAGGGATGACCAGAGACTGCGGACAGCACAGGGATGACCAGAGACTGCGGACAGTACAGGAGATGACCAGAGACTGCGGACAGTACAGGAAATGACCAGAGACTGCGGACAGTACAGGGATGACCAGAGACTGCGGACACAGTACAGGGATGACCAGAGACTGCGGACACAGTACAGGAGATGACCAGAGACTGCGGACACAGTACAGGAGATGACCAGAGACTGCGGACAGTACAGGGATGACCAGAGACTGCGGACACAGTACAGGGATGACCAGAGACTGCGGACAGTACAGGGATGACCAGAGACTGCGGACACAGTACAGGAGATGACCAGAGACTGCGGACACAGTACAGGGATGACCAGTGACTGCGGACAGTACAGGGATGACCAGAGACTGCGGAAAGTACAGGAGATGACCAGAGACTGCGGACAGTACAGGGATGACCAGAGACTGCGGACACAGTACAGGGATGACCAGTGACTGCGGACAGTACAGGGATGACCAGAGACTGCGGACAGTACAGGGATGACCAGAGACTGCGGACACAGTACAGGGATGACCAGAGACTGCGGACAGTACAGGGATGACCAGAGACTGCGGACACAGTACAGGGATGACCAGAGACTGCAGACACAGTACAGGAGATGACCAGAGACTGCAGACACAGTACAGGGATGACCAGAGACTGCGGACACAGTACAGGGATGACCAGTGACTGCGGACAGTACAGGGATGACCAGAGACTGCGGACAGTACAGGGATGACCAGAGACTGCGGACACAGTACAGGGATGACCAGAGACTGCGGACATAGTACAGGGATGACCAGAGACTGCGGACACAGTACAGGGATGACCAGAGACTGCAGACACAGTACAGGAGATGACCAGAGACTGCAGACACAGTACAGGAGATGACCAGAGACTGCGGACATAGTACAGGAGATGACCAGAGACTGCGGACACAGTACAGGGATGACCAGAGACTGCGGACACAGTACAGGAGATGACCAGAGACTGCGGACACAGTACAGGGATGACCAGAGACTGCGGACACAGTACAGGGATGACCAGAGACTGCGGACAGCACAGGGATGACCAGAGACTGCGGCCAGCACAGGGATGACCAGAGACTGCGGACAGCACAGGGATGACCAGAGACTGCGGACAGTACAGAGATGACTGCTGACCTTTGGGGAGGGAGGGGGAGCGGGTACCTGAATTTGACAGGTACCCGCTCTTACTTCCGCAGAGTTTTTTTTTTATCTTACCTGTTCCTTTATCCAGCCGCGCGCTGTCTTCCCGGCTTCTGTAGTGTGGGCGCTCGTCGGACAGCCGGATGCCCAGTGCGCATGCGCGAGAAGCGCTGCGCTTTGTGATTGGTCCGGCGGCTTCTGGGATCTGTCATGTGTCCCAGGTACCGCCTTACCATTCACAAAGAGCACTGCTTCTTGTGCATGCGCACTTGGGACCCGGCTGTCACACACACTACAGCCGGGAAGACAGCGCGCCGCTGGATTCTCCTGGCGTGCCCACAGATAAGGCTCGGCGTGCCGGCTGTGGCACGCGTGCCACGGGTTCGCCATCACTGGTCTACAGACATGCTTTGCCCGTCAATTTTGATATCCACTTTAGGATACCTCCGATACCCTATCAGGATCTTCTCAGATGTTGTGCTGTTATTTGCTGTTTAATTTGGAAAAGAGGAGTTAAGTTACTGTTTAGTTTTCACCCTTCCCATGGCGTCCCCAAACATCTACAACCATTGCTGTAGATGCCTGGGCGGCCTTGGCTGCTCAGGGCTCCTCCATGTTTTGGTATCTTACTATGTCTGCAATTTTGCTCTTTTCTTAGATTTGTTTACTTTGTGTCTGCTAGTAATTTTGCGAGGCACTGGATGCGTCTTTCTTAGTCAATGTTTTTTGCGTTATTCTTTGTTGGAACAGCATGGTTTATTTGTCATACTGCCCTGCATACAACTGCCCCATATTCAGAATACGCCAACATGTCTTTATGACTTTACTCATGTAATTTTAAGTGTTTAAGGCCCTCAAGTATTTTCCTGTAGCATACTCCGCCATGGATGGCACAGGTAAAGCAGGTGTTGCTATTCTTATCAGGAAAGGTTGCCCTGTCCGGGTGTTGTCCTCTGTACTAGACACCCAGGGCAGATTTATACTACTTCAGTGTCAATATGGTGATGTCTATATTTCACTTATTAATGTTTACGTTCCTAATACTAATTCATTGGTATTCTTTAGAGATACTATTTCCCCACGTTTGACATCTTCACACCCTTTCACAATTATTGGAGGAGACTTTGATTTATCTATATCAGCTGCCCGAGATAGGAGATCTCTTCGGGGCCAACTGCCCTCAAAACATGTTTTGAAACAGTCCACCTCTTTTCATCAATGGATCAGAGGACATAAGCTGTTTGATATTTGGAGAATACAACACTCGAATGCTAAACAGTATTCATTCTTTTCCCCTGTGCACCACATCTACACCAGACTAGATTACTTTTTGCTTTCAGCCCCCCTACTTAAACGGACAGTAGGCTCTGATATTGTCCCCAGCTCCTGGTCCGATCACTCTTTTTTGGCTCTAGATCTGTTGGTAGATCGAATAAAATTCACGCACATGCCATTGGTGCTTGAATGACACACTTCTATGTCAAGCAGGAGTCAACACTTCTATTTCAAAAGCATTGCAATACTGGATCTGTGTTAGCATCTTCAACTTTGTGGGAAGCCCATAAAGAGTTTATTAGGGGTCGTTTTATAATGGAAAGCTCAAGTCTTAAGAAATCCCTGCTTCATCAGAAAACTGACCTTATGAACCAATTATCTCAAGTGGAAAAAAAACTAATCGATTCACCCTCTTTACCTAAACTTTGCTTAGTGGTACAACTTAAAGATCAACGTAAGTCACTTGAGGACAGTTCTATAGCGAAGAAACGTTTTACCAATACGCTAATAAACCTCATAGGATGCTGGTTAATAAATTGAAAACAGATTCGACTACTCACGCTTCTGATTTTTTGTTTCAAAGGGATAGCACCCCCATGTATAGCCCCCAACAGATAGCCCAAGTGTTCGAAGACTTCTGTCATAAGCTTTATAAATGCTTATCGCCTGACGTACATCCCACTTTCCATGGAGATTCTTTCAATTTTTTCAGCATTTCATTTCCCTAAACTTAAAAGGGAAGATAGATTAATCCTAAATGCACCCATTACTATGGAGGAGCTATGTGCAGTTGTTAAGGAACTACTGTTGCACAAAGCGCCAGGCCCAGACAGGTTTTCTTACACATACTACAAGCAATTTCTCGCGGATATAGGACCTGCCCTATTGGAATTTTACTCCTCTCTGCTCAGTGGGGCGGAATCTCATTCGTAATTCCAACATTTTCATGTCACAGTCATTCCCAAACCAGGCAAAAATCTTACGAACCGAGCTAATTACAGGCCCATAGCATTACTAAACACGGATTATAACATTTTTATGGAACTCTTAGCTAATCACTTAGCTCCTCTGCTTCCCAAAATCATGCACAATAATCAGGTAGGATTTATCTTGGCAAGACAGGCAGGAGACATCACTAGGCGTACAATCAATTTAGTTGATATACTGAATGGCTCACGAACACTGGCTCTACTGCTAAGTTTAGATGCTCAGAAGGCATTTGACCGGTTGGGATGGCCCTGTATGTTTTAACTACTGTGACGTGGGAATACAAGGACCTTTTTTTAAAGCAATTACGGCACTGTATTCACTAGACAGGGATGCCCTCTGTCCCCACTCTTATTTGTGTTGTGTCTTGAACGATTAGAGCGCACCCTGACATAACAGGAGTGACTGTGAGGGGAAAGGAATACAAACTCTCACTTTTTGCAGATGATGTTCTATTCACTATTGCTAAACCACACTTGTCCTTGCCTACTTTGCATAAACTTTTACAAGCTTTTAGTGATCTATCTGGCTATAAAATAAACACTTCAAAGACAGAAGCTATGCCCCTTAATATCCCACCCCAAGACCTTCTACTGCTTCAAAAACATTACTCATACCATTGGTGTATGTCATCTATTAAATATCTTGGCACTCATATAACTCCAACTTATGCTCATTTGTTTGAGGCCAACTATCCCCCACTGTTTCGGGAAATCTACACTCCCCTAAATCAGTTGGATGCCTATAAGATATTTTTCTTGGGTAGGGTAAATGTGTTAAAAATGTCTATCTTGCCAAAGTTACTTTACCTTTTTGAAACTCTCCCAGTGGCAATACTGCAAGCTCAACTGCAAACTTTACAGCAAGCGTTTCTTAGATTTATTTGGCATTGCAGAAAGCCTCGTATAGCAAGAATGGTTCTTCTGACTCCTAAAAACAATGGAGGGGCTCCGGACCGGATATTACCAAATACTATTTAGCCACTCACTTGAGACAAACGCTGTCATGGTTCACCCAAAAACCCCAGAACAGATGGACGGAGATTGAATTAGGATATATTTATCCAATTCACACATGTTCATTGCTACGCCCTTTTCATTGAGCACTGCCCCTATCCCCTTCCCGCCTATGCTTGAATCTATGAAACTCACCCTCAAAATATGGTCAGCCTGTGTGAAATCCCAGCAGTTGTTATCCATATGCTTTCCATTGTTGAATGTTTTGTACAATCTGGAGCTCCCAGATAGTCTATCTTACCCACAGATGACCTCTTGTGCAGTTAGCGGGATATTTCAACTCCGTCATCTGATCAATCCTGTTACATGCAAGATTCCGTCATTTGAGGAGCTTAGGGCTGGAAATCCACATTACCTGCATCAGCCAGATATACCTATTTGCAGTTCCATCATTATTTCCATATCCTGAATTCATCTGTGACTCTAGCCCGCCCTACAGATTTTTAGAGGATAGTTGCTAAAGGCCCCTCCCAACAACATCTTATCACCTCTTTACATAAGCTACTCCTCAATAGCGGTCCTCTTATCGATAACCCCCACCCGTTACATGAGGAGATGGGAAGACAAACTTCAATGCTCAATCTCTCTGAAATGTTGGCAGATGATTTGAGACTCTGTTACTAAAACCTCTCATTGTGTTGTGTATAAAGAAAATTTATATAAATATTGATGCATTGGTACAAGACCCCTGTAGTGCTTCACGCAATCAACCCAAATCTGTCTGACAAATGCAGGAGGTGCATGGGAGGAGTAGGCACCTTAACACACACATCTTTTGGTTCTGTCCACAGATTGTGGGTTATTGGACTACGGTTAAAATGGTCTTGGAGCAGGTACTCAATGTTACTCTTCCCCTAGACCCGCTACACTATCTTTTGGGGCTACCCTTTAGGGGTATTTCTAAGCAATCTAAGAGGTTGGGAATACATAATCTGATGGGTGATACCACGATTCTGGAAATCAGTCGATATCCCCACATTAAATCATCTTTTAAGAGTGATCTCTGAAATCAGAGAAATGGAATATATTACAGTTCGAGTGGGTGACTACTCAGGTCATTTTTGATCTGTTTGGGAACCATGAGATCACTCTCTCTCTCTTTGGTAGAATTTCCTCCTCACCCCCTCTCCCCCACCCCTTATATAGCTCAGATACCTCTTTACTTTTCAAGCCTCTGACAATTATTGTAACCCAACAATGTGCAGGTTTAGGTTGTCTTGTGTTTTTGTAATGTACAGTTTACCATGCTGTCTAATTATGTTCACATTTCTTTTGTTTCTGTTCTCTTTTATATTGATTGTGGATTTCTTTCACTGCAACGTGTTGTAACCTTGTTCTGAAAAATGGGCTTTTGGTCCTTAATAAAATTTTACAACAATAAAAAAAATGTAATCTCAATTGCCTGTAATGCCTTGATACATATTACATGAACTTTAACAGTTCAAGTAACTAAACACAACAAAAAATGTCTACAGCTATAAGTACAGGCACAGCATAGCACACAAATATACTCAAGGGTAATAATAATTTCTAGAACCAAAATCAGCTTACTGTTCACAGAAAAAGCAGTTTATAGCGGAAATTCACGTGGTAAATGTCCCTCCCTTACATTTTTGTTCCGTGTTCATTCGTTGACGAAACCTGGAATTGATTTTCATAGTTTTTGTCGATTGAAAACAATTCACTGAAAACATGCCGTCAACAAAAACTATGACGAAAATATTTTCATCAACGCAAACTACCACGAGCCACCACATCTAACAATTGGTAAGCTGCAATATAATAAATGTTTACTTTTGTGTTTAATACCACTTTAGGCTCTAACAATAAACTTGTGACACTAAACTATACAAGTATGTATTCCTAACTCAAAAAACTACCTTCTCATTTCAGAGTAAGGTACTCACATTTACAAATATATAAGAGACAGAAAACAACTCAGCCACTGTTGCTTCCGACGGCATGATGATGTCAACACAGGCTCTGCCCCAACGTGTTTTGTCGTAGGAGACATCAGCTGGCCCCTTGAGAATGTTGTTCTCAAATTAATAAAAGAATCAGGCGATTTTAAACTATGAAGCTTTTGTCACTTTTTTTCTCACTGAAATCCTGATAGATGCTGAGAGGCAGTGCTGCTTATAGCTGATCCCTACTGGTGTACCCTGTGGTTCTTAATCTCTATGCAGGATTGCTGCAAAGGTCCCCAGGCATCTAAGAGCATTTTAAGATTTCCTACAATTTTGGGTTCTTTCTTTTTGGTAAGAGGATGATTTTTGGAAGAGGTGGTGGAATTCACAAGGGGATTTCAAATGTCACTTCATTATGTATAAATTTTTGTGGACCTTATTTTTTTTCCACAATTGGGTGATTAGTCATATTTTATATACGCATTGATTTCATTATATAGACAGCACAGCAATTTTTATTTCTGGATTTATCATACATTTATATTTGAGTGCAGCTGTACATATATTTATTTATCCTTTTTTTACATTAAGCACAGTTTTTTTTGTTTTAATTGCTATTTTCTGAATGATTTGAAGTTGTAAGTGGCATGCCAGGGCTCTGTCCTGGGATCAATTCTGTTTAGCTTGTCTATAGACAATATAGTGATTGAAATAACTAGTTTAATCTATCTATGTTTACAAGAAGACCTTGATAAAATAGAGGGTTGGACAGCTATATGGCAACTGAGGCTTAATGTTGAAAAATGTAAAGTAATACACTTGAGAGCTAAAAATACATCTTTTGAATGCAAGACACCCATTAAAGGGGAAAGTGGGAAGTGAGAATGGATCCTGGATGGGTCCATATGCACCACATACTCAACCAGAGCATGCAATGCAAAGCTAAATAAATAAATATATTGGTGGAGCACTGTTGCATAATGTAAAAACAAAAAATATATAAACCATAATCATATTGTAATTTCATAAATATACATTGTGATAAATCCAAAGTGATCTGACCCTCTAGGGATCTAAATGTGACACACCTACACGTGACACAGCAAACGTGAAAAACAAAATGGTCCCAAATTGACCCAATATAGTAAAAACAACAAGAAAACACAAACAACAGACAAAAAAACCCAAATCCCTAATTGGGATTTATGGCTTAAAATGAATCAAATAAAATAAAAACCTAGTGCCACATACTGTGAATCCCTGAAAAAGGGGATATACCTCCTAAATTAAGTGATATGTGCTCAAACAACACAAAAACCACAATTAAATACAGATGTAAAAAACTCTACCCTATCATAAAGCACATAAAGAACTAAACAATCTAATATGAATAAAAATATTGTATAGTGAAATATACAGAGATAAATATTTATAAAAAGTCCAAAAAAGTGGAAACCAGCAAAGTGATCCAATGATTCAAAACCATGCAGGTGATGCGGTGAATGTGCTTTCAAGCCAATGATAATAAATCCTTAAATGGCTGGATTGCCCCCTCACCTCCTTACCGCTACCCAATGGGCCAACGGGTCTATTGGATCACACCAGGATCCTTCACGATCAAAATCTCCTCAGTGGATGGTATCCATAGAAAATCCCCATCAATGGTGGCACTTATACATCACAGGCTCCCCTCCAGATATAGTTACCGTAATATAGCCAACTCACATATGGATCATAATGATGACAAAAGAGAAAGATCCTCCATAGTGTCATACCATTTATTAGATGTAAAAAAGCAAAGAAACGCCAATTGCCCACTCACTTGGTAAGAGATAAATATAAGCATTCAAACCACATGCTATGGGTGTACTCCTGCATGGGTTTCAGGTGTGCCAAGATGGCGTCCACGCCGGAACTACGTCACCACGTACCTACGTTTTGCGTCACGATACCCACGTGACTTCCTCAGGGAAGCTGCAGCAACCAAGGCTAGCAGACTGCTAAAAATTATTTACCAATTTACAAAATGCTGGTTCAGCCTTATCTTGTGTAAGCAGCTCAATTTTGGTCACCAATCCATAGGTAGGATGTGCTTGAACTGAAGAGAATTCGGAGAAGGGCAACAAAAATAAAAAGGGGGCTGGAGGGCCTCGGTTATGAGGAACGACTACAGTCATTAAACTTATTCAACCTGGAGAAGAGGCTGTCATGAACTGGGAATCCGCTCCAATTAGGGGCAGAGTGGCTGACCAGAACTAGCTGCGAAAGCTGGTGGCTGGTGGCAAAAGCCACAGAGTACATACAAAGCTCTTGGTCTGCCTGCTTACTTAGTGACGGCGAGAGCCCTGAAAAGGAACCACCTGGTCTTCACTAGAGTTCCTAGAATTGGTGATGTTAAGCTACAGGTGATACCCAGGTTGTAGTCCTTTGGCTCACCCGAGCAGACTGCAACTGACAGCAGGTGAAAACAACCTTGCAGTGCTGGCGCAAAGGATGCACTAGGTAGCAGGTAACACAGGAGTGACAGCTAGAGTGCATGGAATTACAGAGAGAGACAGATGTGAAACACAGGCTGGGAGTGCACAGGTGCCGATAACAAGAGGCTGGTTGGGACTCACAGGGAAACATACTGGTGCAGAGAAGCAGGTAAGTGAGTATAGAGGAAGACATGGTGGTGAGTGTTAACTGGATGCTGGCACAAGTGCATGGGGTCACAGGTGCAGAACACAGGCCTGGGATCACCAGGATCACAGGATCAGGGGCAGGGACACAGGCTGGAGTGCACAAGGCTGGATGGAGGCTAGAATTACCAAAGACACTGGGGAGTGCTCAGATTACAGATACATTCATGTTCTGGTAGACACTGGGAACACAAGAGGTCATGGAGACCACAATTGAAGCCACTGGAAAACTCTAGAAAATACACAGGGGATATGAATGCTAACATGTGGATTTGTTGCTCGAGCGCTGAGCAATCCACAGGCTAGGCATGTAAGACAGAGCCCCCAGTGTGACTGGCTGGAAGCTGACAGCTGCACACAGAGGCAAGACCAAGTGCTGGAGCATGGAACAAGTACATGTGACAAAGGCTCTTATGAGGGATATGATTGGAATATACAAATCTTTCAATGGTGGCTGTAGTATTGGGAGAAATTTGTGTAATCTAAGGTCTCTGAAGAAGACACGCTACCACACAATGAAATTGATAAAGAAGTGGTTTGGTCATAAAAATGGTTATTTTTTGTTAGAATAGTAAAGATATGAAACTCCCTTCCACAGTATGTGGTAGCAGCAGAGAGTATAAATAATAAAAAAAACTATTGCTCAGTGAACACAATATACAGGGATGTGGAAATTCATGGTCAAATACACACACACACACACACACACACACATATAGGTTGAACTGGACAGACCTGTGTCTTTCGTGAATCTTGCTAACTGTGTAACTATGGAAATCTGGACATGTCCTTGTTTCAGTAACTGAGATTTGCTATATGTAGTTAGATATATTCAACTAGACTTGTTCTGTTATGATGAAGATGTTTCGCCACTTGTCCAAGCAGATTCCTGGGTTCCATATAGAACTTTGGACTATAGATCTTAGAACTTCGAACTGAGGAAGTTGCTTGGATGAGCAGTGAAACATCTTCATCATAACAGAACAAGTCCAGTTGAATGTGAAATGTGACTACTACCCATACCATGATCTGTGTAAATGAGGGCCTGTAAATGAGCATAATGACTGAATCCTCACATTTCTTTTCACCTGTTCTGTCTAGATTAATAGTACTTTGGAAAAATATTGGATCCATGTAAGCTCAGATGGATGCAGACTAGCACTGATCTGGAAATATGGAGGCATTTATATGGACACAGACATCATTTCAATGCGGCCTATACCCCATATGGACTTTCTAGCAGGTGAATCACATCAGTATTCCAGCAATGGTGTTTTTGGATTTCCTCCCCAGCATAACTTTACCTGGACGTGCATGGAAAATTTTGTTAAGAATTATAATGGCAATTCATGGGGAAATCAAGGGCCTCATCTCTTTACTCGTGTTTTGAAAACGGTATGTGATTTACCATGTTTCAACAATACAGAGGATATCATGTGTGGCAACATTTCCTTTTTAAATCCTCAAAGATTTTATCCCATTAATTACCCGTCTTGGGGAAAGTTCTATGAGGTCTGGACCAAGTTGCCAACTTTCAATGAATCCTATGCTTTGCACCTTTGGAATTTTATGAATCATAACCATAAAGCTATGCTACCAGGGAGCAACACTTTGGTGGAACATCTCTATCAACAGCATTGCCCTTCTACATATGCAACACTTCAGAGGAATGAAAGTATTTATACCTAGGGATGGCAATGAAGAAAAAGTACAATGCTATTTGTGCTAACTTTGTTTTAAAGTATGTTTTAAAGCGTATACATTCTTGAAACTGCTATTTTATATCACTTTTTAATTGTTTATCTTATTTTTTTCTTTTCCAATAAACACAAAAATGCATTAAATGCAGTTTGAGTGTTGGTAGCCCTGACTTGTTGCCAGCTTCAACCAAACTGGCCAGGGACACCTCCTATCATCTCCATGCTGAGGAACTAAAGCTGGCCATCCATGGAATGAAATTCAGTAGGGACACAAGAGTACTGACCTTCTGAAAAGTAGCATGCTAAAGACAGGAACAATACACACAATGATGTATAGTCAGGGAGAGTACTAAACCCTCAATACACTGCAGATCTCCAAAAAGGTGTAGAAGATGATGCATGTCTTAGTAGACCTGACGCATCTCCTCTGCTCTTGGAACTAACAGAAAGTAGATAACCTCGTCAGCAGAGTGTTTAACTTTTTATCAGACCAGTTAGTGGTAAATGAACCCAACATATTGCCATGTGTTTCAGTAAATAGCAGTATGCACATTAATGAGTAAGTAAATGATTATGGATTCAGACTTAAGCAGCACTGGCATTATTAGGGTAGGGGGATAGCTCCTTATTGGGTGAATTTTGATGAATAACCGCAATGGTGTTGCTAATAGTGGGGTGTTCTTTAGGGGTCAGTAATGTTTACCTGGTCAACAAAAAAAAGAAAATTACTCTATGGCATATTGTGAATCATAAATTAAAAAGAGCTGCATATCCTATGTGAATATATACACTAAAAACAAAATAGGAGAAAGGGAGGCGTAATATGAAGAAAGTGCTTAACCTATACCCAATACTATATACTAAAAACCAGTGTATAGTAGTGCAAGTATTAACATACAAATATGTAAACCAGTCCATGCAAAATAAAAATTCATCAAATACATATGTGCAAATATATAAATGCTTTCATGTAAACAGTCCTTGAATATAAATAACAGTTTCTTCCAGCCAGCGTTCACTGGTCTACTGGTAGTACAAAATGCTCACATTAATAAGTGCAAAAACCAGCACTAAACAACCTGCCTGTGTATATTGTTGAGAGCGCTGCCACTCCACTCATGTCCTGAAGCCGCCATGCGCTCCAACTCCCGGACGGGTAATTGGATGTTCCAGAATGGAAGTGATGTAACTAGAAGTTCCACCTTGCTGCGCATTTCATCAGAATGACTGCTTACTCATAATGCCATTCTTTGTTTTTGTTTCTTGCTTTGTTCATATTTCATTTCTAAATTTTACAACCACTTTCATGGAAAAAAATTAAAGCATACCATACTTAGTGAACAAGGCTAATAACACAGGCAGGGAGGAAAAATGGAGGATCATCAGCATAAGCAACGATCATATGTTCTGTAGTAGAAAGGGATAGTCCCTAAATTATTGCGTCAAATCTCATCTTCCAAAGAAATGGTTCAAGGGTCAAGATAAAGATTATTGAGGACAACAGGCAGAATTTTAATGCAGAAGAGATATACTATGGAGGAGATTTACTAAAATTAGAGCACTCAGGATCTGGTGCAGCTGTGCATAGTAGCCAATCAGCTTCTAACTTCAGCTTCTTCAACTAAACTAAAACCTGGAAGCTGATTGATTTCTATGCACCATACAGTTTTAGTAAATAACCCCCTATGTATCTCCTGCACTAAAATTCCATTTCTTGGCTGCATGCCTTTGCACTGGGCTTCAAACGCATTACTGAGATGTGCTGCATATACACTTTAAGATAAATATCCTATTGTACTGGGAACTAGTTTCTAAACTACTAGTCTCATGCATTGATTAATGTATTTTTCAGTTCATGGAAAATATTGTAACAGGATCTAACAGCTAATTACAGGATTTAATCTTTCATGCATTGAGGTGTGTTGACAGCCCTTTTATAATGACTGCTTATAACCCAACCTAATTCAATGGATAGAAAACATGTTAGATAAAGTACATTGTGGGGTGAATTGGTTCTAACTAGATGACATTCAACTTAAATAAAACACTGTGTATCATAAAGATTTACAAAGTGTTTTTTCTTTCATCAAATTCTGTTTTAACTAGTAATACATGTGTTAATGTGTTATGGATTTTTCTGGTGGCGACACTATCTATTTTACCTATTCTCTGCAATTGCACTTTTAGTTTTGTGTTTAGAGACTGGGAAACAGATTCTGCCAAAGTATTGTACAGGACCCCACGGATAGGTCCTAGACGAGTGCTATGTGTCACCAATATTTGGGTTGTGGTCCCTTTGACCACTTGTCCTCCTGAAGATTTACCCCCCTTCCTGACCAGGCCATTTTTTTCGATACAGCGCTGCATTACTTTAACTGAAAATTGCGCAGTCATGCAACACTGCACCCAAGTGAAATTTATTTCCTTTTTTCCCCACAAATAGAGCTTTCTTTTGGTGGTATTTGATCACCTCTGCTTTTTTTTGTGTGCTATAAACAAAAAAGGGCAATTTTGAAAAAAAAAATGAATATTTTTGACATTTTGCTATTAAACATGTCCAGTAAAAAAATGTAAAGAATCACATTTCGTCATAAATTTAGGACAAAATGTATTCTGCTACATGCTATAAAATCCCAATACGTGTAAATTAATTGGTTTACATGAAAGTTATAGCGTTTATGGCGGTATATATACTGGAATTTGTTTTTTTATTAGTAATGGCAGCGATCAGTGACTTATAGCGAGACTGCAGCGGGCATTCTGAAACTGGGGGTAACTGACTTGGTGTCACTGACATCCCCAGTGACACCAATACAGAGATCAGTGCTAATAAAAAGCACTGACATTGTACTAATGGCACCTGGCAGGAAGGGGTTAACATGAGGGGCGATCAAAGGGTTAACTGTGCCGTTTCACAGTGTGCTATGCAAGTGCTTTCCACTGTAAGCACACTGCTTTGTATGGCTCTGCTATGCAGAGCCATACAAAGCAGTGTGCAGGAGCTGACAGGGGAGAGATCTGTGTTGTTTATACACAGGTCTCTCCCCCATCGGAGATACTCGGTGATCACTGAGTGTCGGCAAGAAGTCACCAGTGATTGACAGCTGAAAACGCGAATGGCGGCATGGGTAGGGCGTGTACACGGTGTGCACATGCCTCCTACCTGGAACTGCAAAATCACATATATATACGTGATTTTGCGCACCTGTGCTGCCCTGAAGCAGTATTTCTGCTATAGGGCAGCGCAGAAGCGATCAAGGGAAAAGCTTTGTGTGCTCAAGAGCCTCGCCCATAATGGGTGAGACATTCCAGGATAGAGGAGTAGAGGAGAGGAGAGGACTGACTCGCAGTCCTCTTGGCATTGGTAAACGTTTATTTGGGAATATGAATTTTGCAGGTCCAGAGTGATATTCGGGTGGGAAAAGGACCTCCACTTCTTACTATGGGGACCCCGGTCCCTGGAGGTTTAAGCAGCCTCCAGGAAGCAGCACATAAAACTGTAAGCTCTCAGTGCTTGGTGTGGGGGTGTAGGAGTTCAGAGGAGACCTGGCTGTGTACTGAAAACTGACAAACATCTGAAGCTGAACACTGATAACTCCGGGGTAAAGCACATACTTGAACTTTGTGTATCTAATATTTTGGTCTGTGCTGAAGATAAGCAGACCTTTTTTTTGCTTTTTCTGAGGTTTTGTTTTGCTGCTGGAAACTATATTCTGTTTGCCTTAAAGATAAAACAAATAAAGACTTTTATGTTTAAAGCAGGGCTCCACCCAAAAGAGGAAGTTCCACTTGTTTTCACCCTCCTCCTTCCATTGCCACATTTGACACTTTTTGAGGGGGCGGGGAGTGGGTACTTGGTTTTGACAGGTACCTGCTCCCACTTCCGGCTCAATTTGCCGCGGTGACACATCACAGGTCTCAGAAGAATATGGGACCGTTCCCAAAGTGCAGCTCAGTAGGAATCTGGCTGTGAAGCTACAATGCTTCACTTTTGGTTTCCCTTACTTGCTATGTCGGGGCTAGGAACCCAAAGGCTAGTGAAGAACTAGCCTGGGTGAGGGCAGAGCTGTACCCCTGGACAAGTAAGTGGCATTATATTAAAAGATAACAGTATTTGTAGCTGCTGACTTTTGATTTTTTTTGGGGGGAGCCTGGAGCGCTCTATAAGATAAACGCACAGTGGCTAAATGGTAGCACTTCCGCCTGGCAGTACTAGGGTCATTGGTTCGAATCCCAACCACAGCACCACCTACCTGGAGTTTGCATGTTCTCCCTGTGCCTGAGATGGTTTCCCCTGGGTACTCCAGTTTCCTCCACTCTATAAAGACATGCTGGCAAGTGAATTGGATCCTGTCTAAATTGTCCCTAGTATGTGTATGTATGAATGTGAGTTAGGGACCTTAGACTGTACACCCCTTGAGGGTTAGGGATTGATGTGAATGTAGTTATATATATATATATATATATATATATATATATGTAAAGTGCTGCGTTTATTGGCATTGCTATATAAGTACCTGTTATAACATGATCCCAAGGTGCTACACCCCCCTGAACTTCACACTCCTCAGGGGACACTAGATTGAATATCTAGTGCACCTTTTTATAAAACAACTTTTGCTGAATTGACAAACTTTCCGCAATCCATTGAACTTGGTATTGTGAAAGTCATAAAATATTCTCCATTGCCTGGCTAGCAGACTGATATTTGTGACATCTGCATTTCTTCATTCAGCCTAATCTGGCTCAGATTTCAAGTTTCTTCAATTAGAATGTTCTAAAGTATGCATTAATCTGCTCAACTAACCAAAGAGCTAGCCAGATTTAAGACCCACCTAGTCCTAAACCTTCTGTTTTTGGTGGACACTGTAAGGCTGAATCATCTACTTGCTTTTATATTATATATAGAGATGAGCGAAGAAATGAAAAATTCGATTCGACTGATTCGGCGAATTCGTGGACAATATTCGATTCGAGTCGAATAAATTCGCTGTGAATTTAACTTAAAAAAGGGTGTTTCTAGGCTTCAGAGAGACTTAATATTAGTGCAGAACACTGTACCTTTAATTTAAATGCCCTTGGAGTCTGCTGGGGAAGAGAAATAATACTGTCTGTCAGTATGACATGCAGATGAGTGCCGTCGATCTTAGAATCACTGCACACTTCACTCCTTTGGCCAGTCACGGGGCCAAAACCAGTGTTTGGAGCCACAGTGTGGCGGTGGAGGCAGCAGCAATGGGAGGCCATACAGCAACCTATGACAAAATGGAAACCAGCAGGAGCGTGAGGAGACCTGAAAGTGGCACATGGCAGAGTGGGAGCAATGGGAGGCGGTACAGGGACCCAGGTCACACTATGGGCCCAGCAGCAGCGTGACCAGGCGGTACGGGGGCCCATGGCCGATATGGGGCTTGGTGGCACCTATGGAAGGCCTGTAATCTGCCAGCAACCTATGACAAAATGGACAACCGCAGGAGTGTGAGGAGATTTCAAAGTGGCACATGGCAGAGTGGAAGCAATGGGAGGCCGTACAGGGACCCAGGTCACACTGTGGGACCAGCATCAGCGTGAACAGGCGGTACGGGGGCCCATGGCCGATTTGACCTCATTCATCCCATAGTCCTGCCGACTCACGAATAGCGTGGCCTCCTCAAAGGGCCTGAGCAAGCGCAGGTGTCACACATGAGCTGCCAATGGCTGACATCTAAGTTACACAGGGAGTACCTTTATCCGCTTTTAACATCAGGAAATCTGTGATGGCCTTTAGCTGTTCGTAAAGGCGGTCTAACATATGTAGGGTTGAATTCCACCTTGTTGCAACGTCACAGCATGAGGAGTCGGTACGGGGGCCCATGGCAGATTACATGTCTGGCAGCAGCTATGTGAGGCCCGTAATCTGCCTGCACCCTATGTCAAAAAATTAAACACACCAGCAGTGTGAAGAGACCTGAAAGTGGCACATGGCAGCAGAGTGTGGCGATGGAGACAGCAGCAATGGGAGGCCGTACAGGGACCCATGAGAGACTCTAGACTTGGCAGCAGCATGAGGAGGCGGTATATAGGGGCCCATGGCAGATTAGGGGCCTGGCAGCAGCTATGTGAGGCCCGTAATCTGCCTGCACCCTATGTCAAAAAATTTAACACACCAGCAGTGTGAAGAGACCTGAAAGTGGCACATGGCAGCAGAGTGTGGCGATGGAGACAGCAGCAATGGGAGGCCTTACAGGGACCCATGACAGACTCTGGACTTGGCAGCAGCATGAGGAGGCGGTATATAGGGGCCCATGGCAGATTAGGGGCCTGGCAGCAGCTATGTGAGGCCCGTAATCTGCCTGCACCCTATGTCAAAAAATTTAACACACCAGCAGTGTGAAGAGACCTGAAAGTGGCACATGGCAGCAGAGTGTGGCGATGGAGACAGCAGCAATGGGAGGCCTTACAGGGACCCATGACAGACTCTGGACTTGGCAGCAGCATGAGGAGGCGGTATATAGGGGCCCATGGCAGATTAGGGGCCTGGCAGCAGCTATGTGAGGCCCGTAATCTGCCTGCACCCTATGTCAAAAAATTTAACACACCAGCAGTGTGAAGAGACCTGAAAGTGGCACATGGCAGCAGAGTGTGGCGATGGAGACAGCAGCAATGGGAGGCCGTACAGGGACCCATGAGAGACTCTAGACTTGGCAGCAGCATGAGGAGGCGGTATATAGGGGCCCATGGCAGATTAGGGGCCTGGCAGCAGCTATGTGAGGCCCGTAATCTGCCTGCACCCTATGTCAAAAAATTTAACACACCAGCAGTGTGAAGAGACCTGAAAGTGGCACATGGCAGCAGAGTGTGGCGATGGAGACAGCAGCAATGGGAGGCCGTACAGGGACCCATGAGAGACTCTAGACTTGGCAGCAGCATGAGGAGGCGGTATATAGGGGCCCATGGCAGATTAGGGGCCTGGCAGCAGCTATGTGAGGCCCGTAATCTGCCTGCACCCTATGTCAAAAAATTTAACACACCAGCAGTGTGAAGAGACCTGAAAGTGGCACATGGCAGCAGAGTGTGGCGATGGAGACAGCAGCAATGGGAGGCCGTACAGGGACCCATGAGAGACTCTAGACTTGGCAGCAGCATGAGGAGGCGGTATATAGGGGCCCATGGCAGATTAGGGGCCTGGCAGCAGCTATGTGAGGCCCGTAATCTGCCTGCACCCTATGTCAAAAAATTTAACACACCAGCAGTGTGAAGAGACCTGAAAGTGGCACATGGCAGCAGAGTGTGGCGATGGAGACAGCAGCAATGGGAGGCCGTACAGGGACCCATGAGAGACTCTAGACTTGGCAGCAGCATGAGGAGGCGGTATATAGGGGCCCATGGCAGATTAGGGGCCTGGCAGCAGCTATGTGAGGCCCGTAATCTGCCTGCACCCTATGTCAAAAAATTTAACACACCAGCAGTGTGAAGAGACCTGAAAGTGGCACATGGCAGCAGAGTGTGGCGATGGAGACAGCAGCAATGGGAGGCCGTACAGGGACCCATGACAGACTCTGGACTTGGCAGCAGCATGAGGAGGCGGTATATAGGGGCCCATGGCAGATTAGGGGCCTGGCAGCAGCTATGTGAGGCCCGTAATCTGCCTGCACCCTATGTCAAAAAATTTAACACACCAGCAGTGTGAAGAGACCTGAAAGTGGCACATGGCAGCAGAGTGTGGCGATGGAGACAGCAGCAATGGGAGGCCGTACAGGGACCCATGAGAGACTCTAGACTTGGCAGCAGCATGAGGAGGCGGTATATAGGGGCCCATGGCAGATTAGGGGCCTGGCAGCAGCTATGTGAGGCCCGTAATCTGCCTGCACCCTATGTCAAAAAATTTAACAGACCAGCAGTGTGAAGAGACCTGAAAGTGGCACATGGCAGCAGAGTGTGGCGATGGAGACAGCAGCAATGGGAGGCCGTACAGGGACCCATGAGAGACTCTAGACTTGGCAGCAGCATGAGGAGGCGGTATATAGGGGCCCATGGCAGATTAGGGGCCTGGCAGCAGCTATGTGAGGCCCGTAATCTGCCTGCACCCTATGTCAAAAAATTTAACACACCAGCAGTGTGAAGAGACCTGAAAGTGGCACATGGCAGCAGAGTGTGGCGATGGAGACAGCAGCAATGGGAGGCCGTACAGGGACCCATGAGAGACTCTAGACTTGGCAGCAGCATGAGGAGGCGGTATATAGGGGCCCATGGCAGATTAGGGGCCTGGCAGCAGCTATGTGAGGCCCGTAATCTGCCTGCACCCTATGTCAAAAAATTTAACACACCAGCAGTGTGAAGAGACCTGAAAGTGGCACATGGCAGCAGAGTGTGGCGATGGAGACAGCAGCAATGGGAGGCCGTACAGGGACCCATGACAGACTCTAGACTTGGCAGCAGCATGAGGAGGCGGTATATAGGGGCCCATGGCAGATTAGGGGCCTGGCAGCAGCTATGTGAGGCCCGTAATCTGCCTGCACCCTATGTCAAAAAATTAAACACACCAGCAGTGTGAAGAGACCTGAAAGTGGCACATGGCAGCAGAGTGTGGCGATGGAGACAGCAGCAATGGGAGGCCTTACAGGGACCCATGACAGACTCTGGACTTGGCAGCAGCATGAGGAGGCGGTATATAGGGGCCCATGGCAGATTAGGGGCCTGGCAGCAGCTATGTGAGGCCCGTAATCTGCCTGCACCCTATGTCAAAAAATTTAACACACCAGCAGTGTGAAGAGACCTGAAAGTGGCACATGGCAGCAGAGTGTGGCGATGGAGACAGCAGCAATGGGAGGCCGTACAGGGACCCATGAGAGACTCTAGACTTGGCAGCAGCATGAGGAGGCGGTATATAGGGGCCCATGGCAGATTAGGGGCCTGGCAGCAGCTATGTGAGGCCCGTAATCTGCCTGCACCCTATGTCAAAAAATTTAACACACCAGCAGTGTGAAGAGACCTGAAAGTGGCACATGGCAGCAGAGTGTGGCGATGGAGACAGCAGCAATGGGAGGCCGTACAGGGACCCATGACAGACTCTGGACTTGGCAGCAGCATGAGGAGGCGGTATATAGGGGCCCATGGCAGATTAGGGGCCTGGCAGCAGCTATGTGAGGCCCGTAATCTGCCTGCACCCTATGTCAAAAAATTTAACACACCAGCAGTGTGAAGAGACCTGAAAGTGGCACATGGCAGCAGAGTGTGGCGATGGAGACAGCAGCAATGGGAGGCCGTACAGGGACCCATGAGAGACTCTAGACTTGGCAGCAGCATGAGGAGGCGGTATATAGGGGCCCATGGCAGATTAGGGGCCTGGCAGCAGCTATGTGAGGCCCGTAATCTGCCTGCACCCTATGTCAAAAAATTTAACAGACCAGCAGTGTGAAGAGACCTGAAAGTGGCACATGGCAGCAGAGTGTGGCGATGGAGACAGCAGCAATGGGAGGCCGTACAGGGACCCATGAGAGACTCTAGACTTGGCAGCAGCATGAGGAGGCGGTATATAGGGGCCCATGGCAGATTAGGGGCCTGGCAGCAGCTATGTGAGGCCCGTAATCTGCCTGCACCCTATGTCAAAAAATTTAACACACCAGCAGTGTGAAGAGACCTGAAAGTGGCACATGGCAGCAGAGTGTGGCGATGGAGACAGCAGCAATGGGAGGCCGTACAGGGACCCATGACAGACTCTAGACTTGGCAGCAGCATGAGGAGGCGGTATATAGGGGCCCATGGCAGATTAGGGGCCTGGCAGCAGCTATGTGAGGCCCGTAATCTGCCTGCACCCTATGTCAAAAAATTAAACACACCAGCAGTGTGAAGAGACCTGAAAGTGGCACATGGCAGCAGAGTGTGGCGATGGAGACAGCAGCAATGGGAGGCCTTACAGGGACCCATGACAGACTCTGGACTTGGCAGCAGCATGAGGAGGCGGTATATAGGGGCCCATGGCAGATTAGGGGCCTGGCAGCAGCTATGTGAGGCCCGTAATCTGCCTGCACCCTATGTGAAAAAATTTAACACACCAGCAGTGTGAAGAGACCTGAAAGTGGCACATGGCAGCAGAGTGTGGCGATGGAGACAGCAGCAATGGGAGGCCGTACAGGGACCCATGAGAGACTCTAGACTTGGCAGCAGCATGAGGAGGCGGTATATAGGGGCCCATGGCAGATTAGGGGCCTGGCAGCAGCTATGTGAGGCCCGTAATCTGCCTGCACCCTATGTCAAAAAATTTAACACACCAGCAGTGTGAAGAGACCTGAAAGTGGCACATGGCAGCAGAGTGTGGCGATGGAGACAGCAGCAATGGGAGGCCGTACAGGGACCCATGAGAGACTCTAGACTTGGCAGCAGCATGAGGAGGCGGTTTATAGGGGCCCATGGCAGATTAGGGGCCTGGCAGCAGCTATGTGAGGCCCGTAATCTGCCTGCACCCTATGTCAAAAAATTTAGCACACCAGCAGTGTGAAGAGACCTGAAAGTGGCACATGGCAGCAGAGTGTGGCGATGGAGACAGCAGCAATGGGAGGCCGTACAGGGACCCATGAGAGACTCTGGACCTAGCAGCAGCATGAGGAGGCGGTATATAGGGGCCTATGGCAGATTAGGGGCCTGGCAGCAGCTATAGGAGGCCCGTAATCTGCCAGCACCCTATGTCAAAAAATTAAACACACCAGCAGTGTGAGGAGACCTGAAAGTGGCACATGTTTGAGGCATGATTCATGGCGGATTTAGTCAGTTGTGTCAGGAACTGGTGGTTTGAAATCCAGACTAATCCACGCCTGATTCATTTTCACAAACGTGAGTCTCTCCACACTTTGGGTGGACAGTCGTGTCCTCCGCGGAGTTACAATACCTCCTGCCGCACTAAACACGCGCTCCGATGCCACGCTACTGGCCGGGCATGACAGCCTTTCAAGGGCAAATTCAGCTAGTTGGGGCCAAAGGTCAAGTTTCGTTGCCCAGTAGTCAAGGGGATTGTCTACCTCGGTTGGCAGGGTGCTGTCCAAGTAGGCCCAAGCCTGTTGTTTGAGCTCCTGCTCCAGGTCCACCTGATGCTGCTGCTGCTGCTGCGGCTGGTTAGTAGTTTCCTCACTGCGCTGGTGAAGAAAGCTACTCATCATCGACTGCAGACTGAGGCAGCCACTGCTGGTGGAGCTGCCACTGCTCCTACCACCCCACCCCTCCCCTGCTGCCATGCCAGCGGAACGCGAGCGCACAGGGCCCACAGTGTCTGAGGATGGACGTTGGCGCACAAAGGCAGAGACCAACTGACTACATAGGTGGTTTTTATAGTACGTAATTTTGGCCTCCCTCTCAGCAGGTGTGAAAAAGGCCACCATTTTGGACCGGTAGCGAGGGTCCAACAAGGTGGACAGCCAAAAGTCATCCCTCTGTCTGATGGTTATTATTCGGCTGTCGCTACGCAAGCAACCGAGCATGCTATGGGCCATTTGTGCCAAGGAATGCGAGGGACTCCCTGCCTCCATCTCCACAGCATACTGCCACGGTGCGTCTGGGTCCTCTGTCTCCTCCTCCTCCTCCTCTACCAGATGCTCCTGCTCCTCCACTCCTGTCCGCTGAGTGGAAAAACCACCCATTTCACTCAATAATTCCTGAGCACAAATGTCCTCCTCTACCTCCTCCTCTTCTTCCTGTCCTGCCCCCACAGGGGTCATGTGGCGTTGAGATCTGTGCGCCACGTCTACCGCACCCTGACCAGCCATTGTTAACAGCATTTGTTCCAGGACGTGCAACAGAGGAATGACGTCGTTCATCCCATAGTCCTGCCGACTCACGAATAGCGTGGCCTCCTCAAAGGGCCTGAGCAAGCGGCAGGTGTCACGCATGAGCTGCCAATGGCTGACATCTAAGTTACACAGGGGAGTACCTTTATCCGCTTGTAACATCAGGAAATCGGTGATGGCCTTTCGCTGCTCGTAAAGGCGGTCTAACATGTGTAGGGTTGAATTCCACCTTGTTGCAACGTCGCAGATCAGGCGATGCTGTGGAATTCCGTTCTGCCGCTGCAGCTCAATGAGGGTGTTCTTTGCGGTGTAGGAATGGCTGAAATGCATGCACAGTTTACGTGACATTTTAAGGATGTCTTGCAGTGGGATGGTGGATTTTAGGAACCGCTTGACAACCAGATTGAACACGTGAGCCATGCATGGCGCATGGCACAACCTTCCTTGACGCAGAGCAGACACCATGTTCTTTCCGTTGTCAGTCAACATGGTTCCGATTTTTAGTTTGCGCGGAGACAGCCATCTGTCGATTTCTCTGTTCATTACACTCAGAAGTTCCTCCCCTGTGTGACTACGTTCGCCAAGGCATACCAGGTGCAGCACAGCGTGACACCGTTGCGCCCTGCACATGTGATATGCCGGTCGGGTAATGGGACTTGGCACGGGGGTGGCGGCTGAGGACACGGCGGAAAAAGAGGTGGTAGAGGCGGACATGCTTGCTGGACCAAGGACGTGCAAACGTGGAGGCAAAAGCGTCGTGACCTGTCCAAGTTGCTGGTGCGGCTGTGCCGGCACCACGTTCACCCAGTGGGCCGTAAATGACATGTACTGTCCCTGACCGTAGTTACAGCTCCACACGTCGGCGCTGCCGTGCACTTTGGCAGAGACCGACATGCTCAAAGACTGGCCCACCATCTCTTCTACATGTGAATGCAGGGCTGGCACTGCCTTTTGGGCAAAGAAATGACGGCTTGGCACTCTCCACCGCGGCGCGGCACAAGCCATCATTTCTCGGAAAGGTGCTGAGTCCACCAGTTGGAAAGGGAGGGACTGCAGCACCAGCAACTTGGACAGGAGGACGTTCAGCTTTTGCACCGTCGGGTGCGTGCTCGCAAACTGTTGTCTCTTGGATACGGATTCCAAGAAAGACTGTTGACGGAATCCGAGAAGAGGAGTAGCAGGAGAAGGAGCATCTGAACGAGCGGAAGATGCCAATGAGCGACAACTCCCCTCAGCAGAGGTGTTGGAGCCTTGACTGGCTGATAGAGGGCGATTGACGACGTCGGGTGACGGAGCAAGTAACGGAGCGGGTGATGGAGCGGGGGCTGGGGCAGGCAGAACCGCCGTATGTTTATCACGGTTTTCCCAGGCCACCGAATGGTGACGCTGCATATGCTGACGCAACGCTGTAGTCCCAACATGGGCCCCCTGGCCACGCTTGCATTTCTGGCCACATAGTCGACATACGGCTACGTTTACTTCCTCGGGCGGCTTGAGGAAAAATTGCCACACCACCGAGTAGGAAACTTTGCCCCCGCTACTCTTCACTGGCTGACTGCTACTTCCTCCGTGCGCAACGGCACCACTACTGGCCGTGGTGGTAGGCTGCAGTGGAGCTGGTGCTCTACTCCGTGGACGTTTGGCTCCACTGACACTGATGCGACCCTGCTGCTGTCTCCTGGGCAACCCACCGACTGTTTTGCTCGCTGCCAAGCTGCCACCCTCTTCTCCTGATGATGCGGAAGAAATTGCCTGATGACGACGAGGCTGCCAAGTGCGATCAACCTCCTCATCATCAAGTAGGGTCTCCGCCTCACTACTAGCCCCCTCGGCTGCGTCTGGGTCAGGAGACAGACCTGTCTCTAGACCGGCTACCGAGCCACTCTCCTCGCCAGTACTTGTTCGCTTGGCTGCTGAAAAGGCCGATGTCTCCCCCCGTTCCTGACCGCCCTCTGTTAGCTCTTCCTCACTGTACAGTGGGGCTGAGCCCACAGCATGCGATACTTCGCTTGGTGAGGGAACAGCAAAGGACAGGGGCAGGTAGAGGACACGTGATTTCAGTGGGCTTGGTCCCGGGCCATGCCAACTAACGGTTGTGTCTGACGTACCCACCGACCGTTGGCTGTAGGTGTCAGAGGTGACCTGGGAAGAGGAAGACGACCGAGCCAACCAATCAATGACGGCAGGGTTGTCGGTGGAGACACGACCGCTGGATGACACCGGGAGCACTGGCCTCTGGCTGCGAATACTGCTGCCTCGACCCCTTCCTCTGCTGCCACGTCTGCTCGCTCCTAAAACATTGCCTCCTCTGCCACTCCTCTGCATGTTGTCTGACATACTATTTAATTCAACGATTAGGTGTCCCTGAGTAACAATTCTCTGGCACTCAGTAACAATTCTGTCTGTCCCTGAGTATGAATTCTGTGGCCCTGAGTAACAATTATGTGTCTGTGCGAGTAACAATTCTGTGTCTGTGCGAGTAACAATTCTGTGTCTGTGCAAGTAACAATTTTGTGTCTGTGCGAGTAACAATTCTCTGGCACTCAGTAACAATTCTGTCTGTCCCTGAGTAACAATTCTCTGGCACTCAGTAACAATTCTGTCTGTCCCTGAGTATGAATTCTGTGGCCCTGAGTAACAATTCTGTGTCTGTGCGAGTAACAATTCTGTGTCTGTGCAAGTAACAATTTTGTGTCTGTGCGAGTAACAATTCTCTGGCACTCAGTAACAATTCTGTCTGTCCCTGAGTAACAATTCTCTGGGACTCAGTAACAATTCTGTCTGTCCCTGAGTATGAATTCTGTGGCCCTGAGTAACAATTCTGTGTCTGTGCGAGTAACAATTCTGTGTCTGTGCAAGTAACAATTTTGTGTCTGTGCGAGTAACAATTCTCTGGCACTCAGTAACAATTCTGTCTGTCCCTGAGTAACAATTCTCTGGCACTCAGTAACAATTCTGTCTGTCCCTGAGTAACAATTCTCTGGCACTCAGTAACAATTCTGTCTATCCCTGAGTATGAATTCTGTGGCCCTGAGTAACAATTCTGTGTCTGTGCGAGTAACAATTCTGTGTCTGTGCAAGTAACAATTTTGTGTCTGTGCGAGTAACAATTCTCTGGCACTCAGTAACAATTCTGTCTGTCCCTGAGTAACAATTCTCTGGCACTCAGTAACAATTCTGTCTGTCCCTGAGTATGAATTCTGTGGCCCTGAGTAACAATTCTGTGTCTGTGCGAGTAACAATTCTGTGTCTGTGCAAGTAACAATTTTGTGTCTGTGCGAGTAACAATTCTCTGGCACTCAGTAACAATTCTGTCTGTCCCTGAGTAACAATTCTCTGGCACTCAGTAACAATTCTGTCTGTCCCTGAGTAACAATTCTCTGGCACTCAGTAACAATTCTGTCTATCCCTGAGTATGAATTCTGTGGCCCTGAGTAACAATTCTGTGTCTGTGCGAGTAACAATTCTGTGTCTGTGCAAGTAACAATTTTGTGTCTGTGCGAGTAACAATTCTCTGGCACTCAGTAACAATTCTGTCTGTCCCTGAGTAACAATTCTCTGGCACTCAGTAACAATTCTGTCTGTCCCTGAGTATGAATTCTGTGGCCCTGAGTAACAATTCTGTGTCTGTGCGAGTAACAATTCTGTGTCTGTGCAAGTAACAATTTTGTGTCTGTGCGAGTAACAATTCTCTGGCACTCAGTAACAATTCTGTCTGTCCCTGAGTAACAATTCTCTGGCACTCAGTAACAATTCTGTCTGTCCCTGAGTAACAATTCTCTGGCACTCAGTAACAATTCTGTCTATCCCTGAGTATGAATTCTGTGGCCCTGAGTAACAATTCTGTGTCTGTGCGAGTAACAATTCTGTGTCTGTGCAAGTAACAATTTTGTGTCTGTGCGAGTAACAATTCTCTGGCACTCAGTAACAATTCTGTCTGTCCCTGAGTAACAATTCTCTGGCACTCAGTAACAATTCTGTCTGTCCCTGAGTATGAATTCTGTGGCCCTGAGTAACAATTCTGTGTCTGTGCGAGTAACAATTCTGTGTCTGTGCAAGTAACAATTTTGTGTCTGTGCGAGTAACAATTCTCTGGCACTCAGTAACAATTCTGTCTGTCCCTGAGTAACAATTCTCTGGCACTCAGTAACAATTCTGTCTGTCCCTGAGTAACAATTCTCTGGCACTCAGTAACAATTCTGTCTATCCCTGAGTATGAATTCTGTGGCCCTGAGTAACAATTCTGTGTCTGTGCGAGTAACAATTCTGTGTCTGTGCAAGTAACAATTTTGTGTCTGTGCGAGTAACAATTCTCTGGCACTCAGTAACAATTCTGTCTGTCCCTGAGTAACAATTCTCTGGCACTCAGTAACAATTCTGTCTGTCCCTGAGTAACAATTCTCTGGCACTCAGTAACAATTCTGTCTATCCCTGAGTATGAATTCTGTGGCCCTGAGTAACAATTCTGTGTCTGTGCGAGTAACAATTCTGTGTCTGTGCAAGTAACAATTTTGTGTCTGTGCGAGTAACAATTCTCTGGCACTCAGTAACAATTCTGTCTGTCCCTGAGTAACAATTCTCTGGCACTCAGTAACAATTCTGTCTGTCCCTGAGTAACAATTCTCTGGCACTCAGTAACAATTCTGTCTGTCCCTGAGTAACAATTCTCTGGCACTCAGTAACAATTCTGTCTGTCCCTGAGTATGAATTCTGTGGCCCTGAGTAACAATTCTGTGTCTGTGCGAGTAACAATTCTGTGTCTGTGCAAGTAACAATTTTGTGTCTGTGCGAGTAACAAATCTCTGGCACTCAGTAACAATTCTGTCTGTCCCTGAGTAACAATTCTCTGGCACTCAGTAACAATTCTGTCTGTCCCTGAGTATGAATTCTGTGGCCCTGAGTAACAATTCTGTGTCTGTGCGAGTAACAATTCTGTGTCTGTGCAAGTAACAATTTTGTGTCTGTGCGAGTAACAATTCTCTGGCACTCAGTAACAATTCTGTCTGTCCCTGAGTAACAATTCTCTGGCACTCAGTAACAATTCTGTCTGTCCCTGAGTAACAATTCTCTGGCACTCAGTAACAATTCTGTCTGTCCCTGAGTAACAATTCTCTGGCACTCAGTAACAATTCTGTCTATCCCTGAGTATGAATTCTGTGGCCCTGAGTAACAATTCTGTGTCTGTGCGAGTAACAATTCTGTGTCTGTGCAAGTAACAATTTTGTGTCTGTGCGAGTAACAATTCTCTGGCACTCAGTAACAATTCTGTCTGTCCCTGAGTAACAATTCTCTGGCACTCAGTAACAATTCTGTCTGTCCCTGAGTAACAATTCTCTGGCACTCAGTAACAATTCTGTCTGTCCCTGAGTAACAATTCTCTGGCACTCAGTAACAATTCTGTCTGTCCCTGAGTAACAATTCTCTGGCACTCAGTAACAATTCTGTCTGTCCCTGAGTAACAATTCTCTGGCACTCAGTAACAATTCTGTCTGTCCCTGAGTAACAATTCTGTCTGTCCCTGAGAATGAATTCTGTGGCCCTGAGTAAGAATTCTCTGGCACTCAGTAACAATTCTGTCTGTCCCTGAGTAACAATTCTCTGGCACTCAGTAACAATTCTGTCTGTCCCTGAGTAAAAATTCTGTGGCCCTAATAACGTTTCTGTGGCCCTAAGTAACAATTCTCTGGCACTGAGTAACAATTCTGTCTGTCCCTGAGTATGAATTCTGTGGCCCTAACTAGCGTTTCTTTGTCCCTAAATAACGATTCTGTGGCCCTCATTAACAAGTCTGTGTCCCTGAGTAATGGTTCTCTGTCCCTAAGTAACTTCTCTCTGTCCCCAATTCTCGTTTCTGTGGCCCTAACTCTGTCCCTGTCCCTAGTACAGAGCGGTCTGCCTCTGTTCAATGACTGCAGGCAAATGAAGATTTCCAAAATGGCCGCTATATATACCTCGACCATTACACAGTGCTGGCTGGCTGGCTGCTGATTGGCTGATGCGATCACATGTCGTTGAGGAATGCATTATGGGGCAGCGCGCCTTGTCTGCGCGCCTTCCCCGACATCCCCGCTCCGTCGCCGCACATGTCAGCCGCCATTTTCGGAAAAATTTCGATTCGCGCGTCTGAATTAGGCTGTTTTTCGGATTCGGCACGAATCGAAATTTTTCCGATATTCGACTCGAATTCCACTTCGGATACTTCGATTCGCTCATCTCTAATTATATACTGTCAAGGGATTGACAAGGGACTTCAGTATTTATTTTGTAAATAACTTTGCAATGCTTTGTACAAGAATCATAAATTTAGTGTAATTTGTTATGCTTAATTGTATAAGGATTGCGAAAGAAAAGACATTATTCACAAAAAGAAAGCCTTATTTGTCCTTAAGAAAAAAAACCGTAATACATGATTTTTTTTTTAAGTAATGACAAAGTTATAAACAGGTCCATAGCAGAAATGTAAAAATTGTTCTGGTCCATAAGGGGTAAATAGATGTGAGAGCCCAAATGGTTATAGAAGTGGGTAATAACATTGTGGCCAGCAGCCTCTCACCACTATGCAGTCTGTGACCACACAGGCCCACCTGTATTCAGACATAGGCCAACTGCTATATGCCGACATTCTACCATGCAGTCCCAACTGTAGTAGATACACCACAGAAGTACCTAGAGAACTCACATAGGGTGGTGTTGCCAGAAACTTAGTAGAAATGCAAAAGCTGGCCATGGCCATTAGATTCTCCACCAGCATGAAAACCTGCCACCTGTGTAGAGTTATGCAGGTCATACATGGATCAAATTCCAAATGAGTTTTTTTTAGAAAATTGGACATTTTGTGCATTTTGTAATCAGATGGTGCCCCCATTGATTTGAAATTGGACCAACCAAGCCTTTCATTTCAACTGGTTGCTACAGAAAATACATTTTGTGGCAAAAAATTTTCTTTTCTTTCCAGGTCAGAGCTCATGCTCATTTATTTTTCAATTACATTTCTCACACAATTCTCCCACCATTGATTAGAAATTTGTTCATTTTTCAAACAATTTCCAACATGCCCGGTCACTCAGATTCGATGGTCACTCGAAAATTGGACATTGCTGTGGTCCACCCCACCAATGGTGCGATATTCGAATGAAAATTCTTAGAAAAGACTTTCAAAAGAAAGTTTTCAGAATCCGACCCATGTTTTGCAGGGTTTAGGCTATTCTGTGAACAGTCCAAGCATCACTGTAAGCATTAGTATGGGACAAGGCTAAAGCTCAAAGTGAAGTTCTATGTCAACATTGCCCCCTGCTGGGAGATTGTAGCAATGACAGAACGTTACCCTCAGTATGATTTTGCCTTCAATAGTCCTCATTGCTGGACTGAAAAACTAAAATAGATCTGCTCTACAACATATTGGTATTTAAGATGGCAAAAATTAATTTCAGGAATTAGCAAACACCACAAACTCAGTATGTTTTTTTTTAAATGAAAAACGAAACAAGCTAAGGCCTCTTTCACACGGGAGCATTTCAGTGTACCCCACGTGAGGACCGCATTTTGCCTACATGAGATGCACAGGTGTTCCATGTATCCATGTGCTGGCAGTCCCAATTGGCATGCACTGGCTGCATGGACACAACTGCTACTCCCAATTTGGCATTCGTGAGCCCGAACCCACACTGTCTGAATTTGGGTACATACACCCACAGCCATACAGCTATCAAACTGTCTGTGCAGCCACTGATTCCCAGTTGATATGAATGGGACTGGCTGCATAAGGATGTATTGAACGCCTGTGCATGCCGTACAGGCAAAACACAGTCCTCACACTTAAGTATGCTTGTGTGAATGAGGCCTCAAGGCTTTGCAAAGTTGCATTTTAACAAGGTCATCTGGTGGCAATGGTGTCACCTTCACTATATTTTTAGTAAATTATACTTGTCTCACCATCATCATATATTTGTAATGTATTCTTGTAAGAAATTAAAGGTTTCCTTTACATATATGTAACTTTTGGTACTGGGGGTGATAAGAGAGAGAAGGAAAGGCCCTTATGGAGTGCAGAAACACTTTCTTTGGACATTTGATTTATAAAGAAACATACTTGGACTTTTACCAATGGTTTGGCACTCTAACCATTAGTCGCTGCATCCTCAGAGATCCTTGCATTCTAGTATCAGAGCTTTGGGCAAGGCAGTGCATTCCTGGGTACCTCATGATGTGCTTTCAGGGCTACATGTCTCATATTCTGTGCTACCCGTGTTCCTCTTCACTAAGCTACTGAGAAGACAGGCAGACTCCCTGTCAGCTCAAACAAGCACAACAATAGAGGCAAGTGAATTATCAGTCTGAGGCTGCTATGGCCTTTGACTGAATCACAAAGAAAAATGTCTCCTATGGGACTTTAATGCAGCCACAACATCAATGCATAAAACATTTTTTTCTATGGATACAAAATTTACATTGATAAAATGATTAAAAAACAACCAATGACTCTGGTTTTGAAACATGTACAATCAAACGTCTGTACCCCTAAGGTCATAGATTCCAGCATAAAAAGCAAACGTTATAAGCATGGCTGCAATGTCTTGTCCCCAATGCATTTCAATTACTATATAATCTTCATCTGGGAGAAATATAGACGTACCTATGATGAAAAGAAAAAACAAAAGAATACTACCACAATGTATAGCATATATATACCAATATGTACACTAATGGGTGTATAACTCACATACAGGGCTTTTTTTCAGCATTAAACATGGGAGAACAGTCCCACACCTGCAGCAATGAATATATGTAATGGCAAGGGATGCTGGCTGCTGTGGGATCTATCCTCAGTGGAGGTGATCTATTTTTGTGTGTGGATCTATTGTTGCTGAGGAGGTCTGTTGTTGCTGGTGGGGAATCTATTGTTGCTGGGAGGGATCTATTGTTGAGTGAGAGGTCTATTGATACTGGCTGCTGGGAGATCTGTTATTCTGCAGGGAGCCTATTGTTGCTGAGGTGGCATTTTGTTCCAGAGGATCCATTGTTGCTGGGGAGGGTCTGTTGTTGTCGGGGGATCTATTTTGCTGGGGGGCATATGTTGTTGCTAGCGGCAGGGGATCTATTGTACTGCTTTTCTTTTTATCATTACCTCCATGCAAATTAATTAGCACCACAAAATTATACTTTGTTCTATATTCTCTAAATAGGGGCAGTACTGAGAGTTAAGTAGGGGATGAAACCAAGGGATGGTGATTAGAGGTGGGTAGAGGGTAGAGACAAGGAGTTCCTGCACCTATTCTCTGAGAAAAAAATCCCTACACACATATATTACCAGAGTAATGAAGTGTCATTCAGAAATCACCTTATGGACCCATAAAAAGTCCACGTGGTCCAGTATCTAAACCCCTAGAGAGCCAGGATAGCCCCCACAGTCAGGCTGGGAAAACAACCACCCATGACTAATTCTGCATATGTCAAAAGAAGCCATAGAAAGGTCACTTATGTATAGATTATGTAGGATTGTGTATATAGGATTGTATACATTTTTTCCGCTTTGGTTAAACTAGATGGATTTGTGTCTTTTTTTCAATCAGACTAACTATGTAATAAAAAGCACCACTGTACATTGTGTTAGCATTAAATTGTCACAGGTACACATTAACCAAATACACACCGTATTTACTCCTATCACAGCATTATACTCACTTACCCCTCTTGCTACATCACAAGTGCCAAAAAACTCCCTTTGCGTGGATTCATTCTGATTGCAGGTGGACAGACACTCCTCTCCTTTTAATACAGCCAGGTATTATAGATATATTGCATACACACCTGTAATTATGTAAATAACCACTAGGTGGCAGACAACATTCCCAGTAATATAGGTGGTACCTACATTTGTATGAAGGAGTACCCTCAGCTTCCAAATATAAGGGTATATAGAGTTCATCCTAACGGGAAAAACTGATCACCAATGCTGCTGTACAGGGAGACAATATCAATCCACAAACTTCAACTCCCAAAGACTATGAAGTCATCTATAAGTAGTGCTTTATTCACACCATGTACAGAGAGGTGCATTTTCCCTACTGTAGGACACAAAGAAAACAATTGTGTTCTACGTGTCCTATTCACACCACAACATTTGTGCTATGTGCATATTTTTTCTGTAAAGGAATAGGCACCATGTATGCATTTTTTGCAATGTATGTCCTTGCAAAGACCTACATTAGGAAAAATGCACCTCTCTGTATATGGTGTGAACAAACCCAAAATATTCTATGCAAGTCAATTTAGTTTTTCCATTGGTTTTTATGCACGTATAGTGTGAATGAGACTTCAAGGTCCTTCAATGCAGCATCATCTACCTGCCCTCCAATGCCATCTGTAGATACCCTAAGGACTTGTGAAGTTTAACACTCGCCCATAAATTCAAAGGTGAGTCCCCCACCCCACTCTATATGCCCTTGCCATGTAGAGTGCCGCCCATTGCCATATCAAGCAGCATCTGATATCACTGCATGACACGGGTGCTGCCAACTGTGTATGCCCAGACCACCGGCCAACACTGATTTATATCTAGCAGGAGCAATTTGAGAATGTGCCGGTATCATCAGCTGGAATTTACACTTTGTTTTGTTCCCTGAAGAAGTGGGCTGCATCCCATGAAATGTGTTGGAATTCACAAGCAAAACACCTCTCATGGTTTCAAGTGGATAGCAATCAATCACTTTTTTTGCAACACCTAGGACATTGTCTGGTTAGGTGTTTTTTCAACACCATTATATGTCTCCACTGTTAACCATGTATCTTCATATATTATCTCTATAGTTTAGTCTTTTCGCTCCTATGTAATGGCTGCTGTTCCTTGCGGCTGACACCCATGACGCCATTGCGTCTAGGAGGTCAGTAACAGCTTACTACGACTGTTTCTTTTTTCTTTTTTATTGATTGTAATTTTATGTTTTTTCATGTTTATGCCTCAACTTTTTCAACCTATAGGTGATTTTTTAACCTAATAAAAAGGTGTTCAATTTTATCTATTGTCTACACATTTCTACTATACTTCTATTGTTATGGTGTGGTACCTTTAAAGCTTCACTAGCTTTTCTGGTTAGGGTTTTTTCAACCATTTTCCTCAGGGGTGTGGTACCAGTAAAACCAATATACAAGGTTCGGTAGAGTTATTTTCTCTTCATCTCCCACCCTCTCCATATTCAGTCTAAAATTACTTAAAGTGTTACTAAACCCAGGACCCTGCATTCACTATATAATTTTCATTTTGCTCTAGGATGATGCAGAACCCCTGACCTCTGTCTGGACAGTGCTGATTGGCCCTGTGCTGATCACATGCACTCTCCGAAGAGAAAAAAAAAACCCTCTCTAGCAATACACACCAAAGTTGGTATGTGCAGAATGACACATATGTCTTATCAGGAGATAAGAGGGGGGCACTGGAAGAAGGGGAGGATCAGAGAAGGATCAGAGAAGTCAGGATTAACCCCTTAGGTTTCACAGTGAGTATAACAAGCATGCTTTACTGCATATACAGACTGATTTTACAGTGGTGTGTTTAGTAACACTTTAACAAGGCATCCCTCTAGACAACTAACAACAACAATTGTCCAGTTATATATCAAAATAATATTAATATGAGCAGCAATTGTATATCAACAACCCTGCTGTACATGGATCATATACTATAAACATATCAAGAGTCTTAAATAACATTCCAATACAGAACTCCAGCCATACAGAGGGAGTAATGGGATGACATTTTACTAAGCAGGCACACAGGGGGTTATTTACTAAAGCTTGGGAGTGAAAAGCCTGTTTCAGCTTTGCATAGAAACCAGTCAGCTCCCAGGTTTTATTGCCAAAGCTTAATTGAACAAGCTGATATTAGATCGGACTGGCTACCATGCACAGCTGCACCAGATTCTGAGTGCTCCAGTTTTAGTAAATCCCTCCCTACATTCCTCATGTCCTAATTATATTATATTATATATATATATTATACAGTGTTTATATAGCACCAAAGGATTTGCTCAGCGCTGTACATTAAAGTGGGGGGACAGTACAAGAGACAATACAGTAACAATACAATACACGAGGGGTTCGAGGGCCCTGCTCTTTCGAGCTTACAATCTAGGAGGAAGGGGGTAGAGGTACAGGAGGAAGTGGCTGTGGGGGATGGAGTGGTAGGAGGAGTGGAGGAGAACGGCTGTTAGGTGAGGGTGGGGTAGGCTTCCCTGAAGAGATGGGTTTTCAGGGTGCGCATGAAGGTGAGGAGGGTAGGTGACAGTCTGATGGATTGGGGTAGGGAGTTCCAGAGGATGGGGGAAGTCCTGGAGAAGTCCTGCAGTCGGGCATGTGAGGATTAGACCAGGGAGCTAGAGAGTAGGAGTTATTGTGAGGAGCGAAGGGCACGGGTAGGGTGGTATTTGGGTATCAGGTCAGTGAGGTAGTTTGGGGCAGTGTTAAAGATGGCTTTGTATGTCAGAGTTAGTAATTTGAATTTAATGCGTTTGGCAATCGGGAGCCAGTGAAGGGATTGGCAGAGGGGGGTGGCCGAAGTGGAGCGGTTGGTGAGGTGGATGAGTCTAGCCGCTGAGTTCAGGATAGACTGGAGCGAGGATAGCGTTTGTCGGGGTAGGCCGGTGAGAAGGGAGTTGCAGTAGTCTAGGCGTGAGATAATAAGGGAGTGTACGAGTTGTTCAGTGGTGTCTGGGGTGAGGAACATACGTATCTTGGAGATGTTGCGGAGGTGGGGCTTGCATGACTTTGATAGTGATTGGACATGAGGTTGGAAGGAAAGGTTTGAGTCCAGGGTGAGACCTAGGACTTTGGCGTGTGGGGTGGGATTGATGGTGGCGTTGTTAGTCGTGATGGAGAGGATGGGGGGGGGGGGCATGGGCTGGGGGGAAAACTAGGAGCTCAGTTTTGGACAGGTTTAACTTGAGGAAATGGAGCGACATCCAGTCTATGTCGTTTAGGAGGTGGGTGATACGGGCAGAGACTGAAGGGGTGAGTTGAGGGGTGGAGCAGGTCAGCAGGTCATTAGTGATTTTAAGCAGGGCGGTTTCGGTGGAGTGTAGGGGACAGAAGCCAGACTGTAGTGGATCAAGGAGATTGTTGTCAGTGAGGTGGGCGCTTAGGTGATTGTAGACTAAGCGCCCAAGGAGCTTGGAAGTGAGTGGCAGTAGGGAGATGGGTCTAAGGTTGTTCAGGTCAGTGGGGTCCTGGGAGGGTTGTTTGAGTATGGGGGTGATGTGCGCATGCTTTAGGGGGGAGGGGAATGCGCCAGTAGAGAGGGAGAGGTTGAAGATGTGGGTGAGGGAGCGAATGATGAAGAAGGGGAGTGACCGGAGGAGTTGTGAGGGGATAGGGTCCAGGGGGCAAGTGGTGAGGTGGACTTCAGTGAAGACCTTAGTGACCTCCTCAGTGGTAGCAGGGCTTAAGGTGCGGTGTGTTGGGGAGGTTATAGTGTACGGGACGTTAGGTGTGGTGGGGGCAGTGCGGTTGCGAGGTCAGAGGAGGGGAGAGTTGAGGGAGTGATGGAGGGAGGGTGGCTAGGTGGAGAGGTAGATTGTGAATTGACAATGTCCTTACAGATTGCGTCAATCCTTTTTTGGAAATGATTGGCAATCTCGTGGGCGGTGAGTGAGGTACTGAGTGGAGGTGGGGGGGGGGGTGGAGAGAGCAGGGAGTTGAAAGTGGAGAAGAGCCGGCGAGGACAGGTGGAGAGGGTGTTAATGAGGGTTACAAAGTAGGCTTGCTTGGCGGCGTGGAGACAGGAGGTGTAGGTGTGGAAGGTGGATTTGTAGAAGGAGAACGCACGAGGGGATCTGGTTTTGCGCCATAATCGCTCCAGCGCGCGACTGCGTCGTTTGAGACATTTTGTATGGTCATTCTGCCAAGGTTGAAGCAGTCGGGGTCTGATGTTACGTTTGGTTAGGGCTGCCAGGGAGTCAGTAGTGGCCAGGTCAGGGCATGACAGTGGAAGGATACTGTCATACAGACGGTCAGCTGCCGAGTGGAGAGGGGCCGGGTTCAGGTTGTGGAGGTTGCGGCTGGTGATGGTTTGACGCTTTGGGGGGGGAGTTAGAGGAGGGGGAGACGGAGAGCGTGAGGAGGTGGTGGTCAGAGAGAGGGAAGGGGTGTTAGTGAAGTTGTGGAGGGTACAGAGATGGGAGAAAACGAGGTCCAGGGTGTTCCCAGCGGTGTGGGTGGAGGACTGTGTGCACTGTGTCAGCGCGAAAGAGGAGGTTAGGAGAAGGAGTTGGGAAGTAGCCGGGTTGTTGACGTTGATAGGGATATTGAAGTCCCCAAGGATGATGGTCGGTAGCTTAGAGGAGAGGAAGAAGGGAAGCCAGGCGGCAAAGGGATATGGATCCAGGAGGCCGATAGATTACTGCAATCCTCAGAGGGGTGGGAGAGAAGAGCCGGATGCAGTGGGCCTCAAAGGAGGAGAAGGATAGGGAGGGGGGGTTAGGGAAGACCTGGACAGTGCTCAGCGGCGACAGGAGCATGCCAACCCCACCACCTCTGTGACTGCTCGGTCTGGGTGAGTGGGTCCAGACGAGGCCTCTATAGGTGAATGCTGCGGGGGAGGTGGAGTCAGTGGCTTGGATCCAGGTTTCGGTGACCGCTAGGAGGTTGAGGGAGTGGGAGACAAACAGGTCATGGATGGCGGCGAGTTTGTTGCAAACCGAACGGGCATTCAGGAGTGCAACTGAGAGAGGGGTGGATGCGGGGAGGAGGGGGACGGGTATAAGGTTGAGGGGGTTGCGGCGGCTGGCGGGAGCAGGAGGGTGCCTAGAGGGGGAGTGGGGGTCCAGGGTTCGGGGAGATGTTAGGAGAAGGGTGAGGAAGGTGGCATGGGAACGGGATGTGCAGGAGCATGTGGATGTTAGTGGTGGGTCGGCAGGAGAGTGGAGTATCAGGAGGAGGTGGTGAGAAGAAAGCAGTGAAGGAGCAATGTAGGGCTGTTTTGGGGGAGTAGGGGGGTAGAGGGAGGCAATTTTGGGAAAGGAGGAGAGGAATACGAGGAGGAGGAGTGCAGGTGACATGTTAGGGTGAGCGGAGTGCTGGTCAAATCGGGGGAAGTGAGAGGTTTCACATCAGGGCGTGATGATGCAGAGAGTCTGTCACGCCGTGGCAGAGTTCATCTGTGTCCATCTGTAGGAGGAGAGTGAGAGTGGTGGGCAGCTGGGTCAGCAGCTGGCTAGTTGCACTCTGTGGGTGCTGTAGGCCGGCGACCGTGGGTGCTGTGGCAAGGCGTCGGTGGGTACAGTGGCTCAGCGACTGGGCGAGCTGTAGGGTGCGGTGTCTAGGGGTGTTGTAGGGCACGGCGTCTGAGGATGCTGATGGCTCGGCGTCTGGAGGTGCTGTAGGCCCAGTGTCAGGAGGTGTTGAAGGCCCGGCGTCAGGAGGTGCTGAAGGCTCTGCGTCGGGAGTTGTTGAAGGCCCGGCGTTGGGAGGTGTTGAAGGCCCGGCGTCAGGAGGTGCTAAAGGCCCGGTGTCAGGAGGTACTGAGGGCTCAGCATCAGGAGGTGGTGTAGACCGACGTCTGGAGGTGGAGTGGGCTAGGGGTTGGTGGGCGCAGTAGGGCCCGGCATCAGTGGGTGTTTGTCAGGGCCTGGAATCGAACCTGGGCCTTCTGCAGTGAGGGACAGTGTTTCTTCTCACTGAGCCACCTGGAATGCTGGACAGCTCCCTTGACAACTCTTTGAATGATCCTGCCTTTTCCCTGTTTTGTCTTGAACCTTGAACTCCTTGCTCCTCCCATGAACTTCCTATAAAAGCCATGTCTCTGCACTTCCTGGTTGCCAGATTATTGTGCCTTACCAGCCAATATCCCGCTTACTGTTCCTGCTGCTGTCTTCATCTACGTTACCGACCTTTGGCTTGCTACTGACTACGATTCTGCCTCATCCTATCTACTACCATTGGTGACCAACCCTTGGCTTGTGACTCACTCCACTTCTGTTTGATCCCTGAACTGTTTGATCCGCTTTTGGTTTCCAGCCTACTCATTCCCTCATTCCCACGTGGCAGGCTCACTTCCACCGGATTGGATAGGGCTCGGGGCTGTGCAGTGGCAGGGGCACGGCTGTGTGGTACACGGTGGGGAGCAGGGAAGCAGATCTGGTAGCTGTGGCTTACCCTCTCGGTGTCGGTGGCGGCTTACACTCTCGGTGCCGTTGGGGGTGGTTGCTGCTTCCTTTCTCTCTGCGGCGGCTGTAGGTAGGGGAGGCAGTGGTGGTAGCTCTCCTCTCTCTGGCGTGGACGGCGGCATCCTGGTTCAAGCGTTGGGCAGTAGCGTGTCTTTGATGCCAGCGGTAGGCCGTAGGAGACAGGGCGCCCAGTACTCCTCCTGGGCGATGGCAGTACCTCCGGAGCGGCTGGTGGGGGTACCGACGGGGGTGGGGGTGGTGTACCCTCTGGAGCGGAGGTTGCGTCCCCTCTGGAGTTGGGCGTCTCGGTCGGCTGCGGTCCTCGCCGACTCGCCGCAGCCGGTAGGAAAGGCCGCAGCTTCAGGGGCCGTGGTAGGCTGCAAATCACCGGGGCTCTGCTGGAGGGACAGAGCGCCCAGCACCCCTTCTGGGTTTTGGGAGGACCTCCGGGGGATGCTCCGGAGCCCGCTACCGCCCAGATGGCGGCGAATTTGGTGGAGGCGCCGGAGCTGGCGATTATGCGGCCACTCCGGACGCCATCTTCTTTATCCCCTCATCCCCAGTAGTTAACCCTTTAATCTCTGGAGCACTTCTATTTCTCAACTCTTCATAGCAAATGTTTCTAACTCCAAATCAATTAACCCATTATCATAACAAGAACAGTTAAAGAACCACATTTTCCTGTTCTACAGTTTCGGTGAATAATCAGAAAAGGTATCAGTGAATCATCGTTAATCTATAACCAACTATAGGAAAGAGTTAAAACTTATGGTTTCATTTGACCAGGGAGAGAAATGGCCTTTTACACATGAATCCAGGGTGTTTCTCTTTCCAGAACTCTTGTCAAGTTTACCATTTGTCAGATCCTCATGTATTCTAGCTAGAGCCCTGCAACTGATAGAGCCAATGTCATAATTATGCAGCGGACCAACATTTACTGATTGGAGCACACAATTTCCAGTTCTCAGTAAGTTACAGCTGATCATAAGTCCTCTGACCAAAGGGTTGTTTTGACTTCACATTATAAAATGACCCATATTTACAATATATTAAATAAATGGCCCTTTGTTATGACAGTCCACATAATGCCATAGTCTATGATGTATGCCGTTTGGTAGAATCACAAACTCATCTTGACATATCCATGGTCAGTGATTACATGAGCCACACTTAAAGTTGCCTTTTCTCCTACATGCCCCCCCCCCCCCCCAAGACCACTCAAATAGTGATTGCTTACTACCTGATTTTGAATGGATCGTAATTTCTGATATACTACTTCCATGTAGTTCTTTACATATTTACTTAGGGCCATGTTGCTCATAAAAAGATATTGGTATTTTTTGTGATAACTCTGACTATTTTGTCCTTTGGGTATCTTTTTATTAAAGAGCTGTTCCTATCTTGGTTTAAGCCTGGCCTGTTGAAGGTTTTTTCAACATGGTGCTGTAACCCCTGTATCATAATGTCAATTTATAAGCCTTCTCCTCCAGCAGAAAACTATCTTCACTCAGAAACAGCACTTTTGCTTGAGTCATGGGTATTGGCTGTACAGAATACTCCATAGCAAAGGGTGAGGATATGGGTTTCTGGTATTAGGTGGTACCTAAGGTTCCATCACCGTAGACAACAATCTCCACATCCAGGAACATCACCCTTTCTTGACTGCATGACATAGTAAACTTCAAATTGAAGACACTGTTACTTATTACGAACATAACATCTGATAACTGTGCCACAGTACCCATCCCTAGCATCAAGATATTGTCTATGTACTCAGCGTACTTGTTGTTCGAGAAAAGAACCTGTTCTCACCTCCTAAGTACAGGGTGGCATACAACGGATCACAACATGTGCCTGCTGCAACCCCCTGAACCTGGAAGAAGTGGGAACCATGATATACAAATACATTTTTCATCAGTATATGTTACAGCATTGTTAAAAAGAATATATTGTACATCTAATACAACTGTCCTCTCTTAGTCAGAAGACTGGGGACCTAACTAACTTGCAGGACTAACTCATGCAGTATACTACAATATAATACCTCAATGGCAACCAAAAAATGGTATCTACTTAGATACCTTCCAATAATCTAAGTAGATCTGAGGCATCTTGAACAAAAGAAGGTAAACTTGAGACGTGGCCATAAATGTGCATCCACCAATTTACTTGCTAACTTTGTCTGTGATCTGACATATAATGTAAAAAATCGATCGACCTTGTGGGTCATATACATTCTTATGTGTCTTAGGCAATGCATAGAAGGTCGAAACTCGTAGGTGACACACATACCATAGATAAATTCATAAGTATCCTTGTCAATAATTCCTTTTGCATAAGTGTTCTCAATTAATTCAATACATTCCTTATTAGATTGTTAAACCACAGACTGGGAGATTGGTTGATTCCATTCATGTTTTCTCAAAATATTGGAAAACATTAGTTCATAAAACACTTTGGGGTAAATCTCATGCAGCTGTGCATGGCAGCCAATCGGCTTCTAACTTCAGCTTGTACAATTAAGCTTTGACAAAAAAAAAACCTGGAAGCTGATTGGTTCCTTTGCAGAGCTGCACGAGATTTTGCACTCTCCAGTTTTAATAAATCAACCCCATTATCCATCACCACAACATTACCCCCACCATCAGAGGCTTTGATAACAATGTCCTTATTTGATTTTAAATTAATCAGAGCCTTGTGTTGTGCATATTATATATTCCCTAGGGAAGGTATCCTCTTTGACAACTGTTCCATTTCCTTTGTGGATTGCACCAGGAACTCCCAGATTTTTTAAATACTTTGTAATGAAGGAAACTTTTCTAAGTTCTTTTTAACATAGGGATTTCATGTAGCACCCCCTAGTGGTGCTAGAGAATTAAGAAAATGTAATAGTTCGAGTGAGAATGTCTAAGTAGCGGTCAAGTCCAGGTCAGCCCAGCTTAGGCTGGATAACTCAGCAGGTTGGACCTCTATCACCTACACCTGGTTCTGGAAGCCAATGGACGCTTCCAGAAGCTATTGGGCAGAGAGGTGCAGACATGCATCTGCATATTTATGGGAGTCTGACCAACCCCAGGCTGGAGATTGTGGTAGTATGACAGATTCTCCCTGGCTGGATATAAGGAGCCATCTCAGCAGGGGTCTGGAGTGGAAGATAGATTACTGAAGCTGCTGCTGTGTAGCCTGGGAGTTGACCCTGGAGAAGGGAGGTTCTTCCTCCAGGCTGGAGGAAAGGAAAATAAGTTAACAGAGGGAGCTCCACTACCTTAAGTCCACCGGGGAAGGACAGTCTGCAAGTGGGGACAGAAACTGGCTCAGTGAGAGGCCTGAACACAGTTTACCCAGAGCTACAGGATACAAGGATAGTGCGAGTACCTCTACACCCCTGGGGTCTATAGGAGAGAGGCCTGCTGGGCGCAATACTTATCCAGTTCTCCCTGGGACAGTGCTGTATACCTCTCTTGGAATCTATTCCTCCAGGGTGCTCCCTAAAGGAAAGCCAGTGGATGGGCTTTTCCTAATGGGGTCTGAACAGAGTTCACTTAGAGGGGAACAGGTGCTCCTCACAGAGACTGTGATATTATTCATTAAGAGACTGTGCCACTCCGGCTTGAGTAGAAAGTTCAGAATTTACCTTTTTGTACATACTGTAATTAGGAAATTTGTCCTCAAAGTTATTACTGGAAGTCAAGTTGGGCATCCCATATACCCCTAAACCCTATCCACGGCATTTATCCCATAAATAAAACAGCAAACACAAGCTCATGGACTGGTTACTGGCTCTGAGTGGAAGTCTGAAAATGCCTATTGTCTTGCTGTGCAGGATATAGGGGGACCCACAACTCAGAGGCTCCTTCGGGAGTGAACGCTACATACATTTCCCTGGTCCTTCCCAGGGTTACTCCCACCCTGCTCTATCTTTCCATCTCTAGTGTTATCAATAACTGAATCAGATCCTTCAATGTGTGGAAATCTCTAAAAGAGAAATCCTTCCACTGTTCAAAGGTTTCTCATCCCTCTTTCCTAGCTTGCTAATCCTTATCAAAAAGATACTTATTCATTAATTTATGTGCAAAAAGATCCAAGCCTTTGACCAAACCAAAGCAATCTATATCTTGTGAGGGGCAAAATCTTAGGCCTTGTATCTCATCTTCAAATAATCTACAGGACTTTGTTCTGCAAAGAACATGGGCAAACAGCTATTTCTTCAGAGAAAAAAACAGGCAGAAACCTGCAGTAAAGTCTGTATCAAAGTCCTACTTTGTTCTGAGAGAAGGCACAGAGATGCCAAAGATTATACCCAACATAGACTGAAAAGCACACCATGAGCCCCTCCAAGGTACTAAAAAGGAAAGTGATGCTCATTGGACAAGATAGTACAGTATGTGTAAATAGCCTAGCTTAACCTCTCCAAAACCAAGCTTTTCGTCTTCCCCCCTGCCCACGCCCGCCCCCCCCATCCTATCCATCACTACCAACAACACCACCATCAATCCCGCCCCGCAAGCCAAAGTCCTTGGCGTCATTCTGGACTCAAACCTCTCCTTCCAACCTCATGTCAAATCACTTACAAACACATGCAGGCTCCACCTTCGCAACATCACCAAAATACGCACCTTCCTTACCCCAGACACCACTAAAATACTCGGACACTCCCTGATTATCTCACGCCTCGACTACTGCAACTCCCTCCTCACCGGCCTACCCCAGTGCAGGCTCTCCCCGCTTCAGACCATCCTGAACTCAGCGGCTAGACTCATCCACCTCACCAACAGCTTCACCTCTGCCACCCCCCTCTGCCTATCCCTCCACTGGCTCCCTATCGCCCAACGCATCAAATTCAAACTACTCACTCTGACCTACAAAGCCATTCACAACACTGCCCCTAACTACCTCACCAACCTGATTCCCAGGTATCACCCCACCCGTACCCTTCGCTCTTCACAGGACCTCTTTCTATCTTGCCCCCTGGTCTCCTCCTCCCACGTACGTCTGCAAGACTTCTCCAGGTCCTCCCCCATCCTCTGGAACTCCCTACCCCAATCCATCAGACTGTCACCTTCCCTCCTCACCTTCAGGCGCTCCCTGAAAACACACCTCTTCAGGGAAGCCTACCCCACCTTCACCTAAATGCCGTTCTCCTTCATTCCTCCTACCACTCCATCCCCCACAGCCACTTCCTCCTGTAGCACTACCCCCATCCTCCTAGATTGTAAGCTCAAAAGAGTAGGGCCCTCTAACCCCTCCTGTGCTGTTTGTAGTTGCTGTACTGTTTCATGTATTGTTCCCCCCTCTATTGTACAGCGCTGAGCAAACCCTTTGGCGCTATATAAACTCAATGTAATGTAATAATAGCCGTATAGGCTGCCTCTCTGTCCAGCAGGAACTCTAGGAGATTCATCCTTGCCTCTCAGTCCATCTTGCCTCATATACTCGTGCCATGTCTGCACCCAGAAAGTGCTTCTGGCTTGTAGATGTGATGGCTTCCTCAAGCTGGAGCACAATTGTAGCATCACAAGCACTGTCCGTATGCCGACACAGTGCCTCAAGCTGTAAACGTAATTGTGGCATCACACAGGTTTATTATCACCATTTCTTTTTACCTTTACGAATTATAACTAATGGCCTTGGGGCGTGGTCTGCCGCGGCTGGAAGATGGCCGCATAGAGAGGGAGCTCCCGCCGGCCATACAACGGAGCGGGGTGAGAGGGAGCTGCCACATCATGGGGAAGACTGACCGGACCTCATCCGGTGCCCGATCGCGCTCCCCACGGAGCCAGGGTGTGCAGGGGAGACACATACAGGAGCTCTTCCGCTCCCAGCAGCAAAGGGAAGGGCCGCAGCCATCTCCTTCTCCTGCTGCATCCCCCCCCCCCTCTCTACGGCTGCTGCTGCAATTAACCCTTCCTGCTCTGACATACAGGCAGCTCCAGACACAGTGCCTCAGCATGATGTCCCCTCTGCCTCACAATCTCTGTCCCTAAGGGATCTTCACGCTGTGGCAGCTGACATTAAGGCCACCCTGACAGCCACACTCACTGCAGCATTGGGGGATCTGCGTAATGATTTAAGGGCCATGGGTTCGCGATTGGACCACGCGGATTCCGCATCCAGGCAAACTGGATCCGCCATTCTTGATTTACAACATCAGTCAACGATTCACGCTTCAACTATCAGAGAACTCCACAGGCATATTGAGGATTTAGATAACCATGGCCGCAGGCGTAATATCAGAATCCGCGGTCTCCCAGAATCAGTAGAAAATACCGATATTCCCAAGGCAGCGATGGCCATATTCAATAACCTCCTTGGTCGCCCGCTAGCAACCCCGATTGACATCGAACATGTGAACAGAGCGATCCGCCCCAGGAGGGGAGATGCAGACCCACCCAGGGATATCGTTTGCTGCCTAGTAAGTTTTACGCTCAAAGAAGATGTCCTCCGATGTGCTAGAGACAGAGTGCGCCTTCTATATGAGGGGACAGAAATACAACTGTTTCAGGACTTATCCAGCACCACCCTGCGCCAACGGCGCGCTTTACGCCCTCTTCTGGATACGCTCCGATCGTAACATTCCGTACAGATGGAGGTTCCCCTTCTGTCTCTCTGTACAAGTTAGTGGTCGTTCTTACAACCTGCGAACCCCTGAAGAACTGCCCTCTTTCTGTGCCTCCATAGACATCCCACTGATTGACCTGCCTGAATGGTTCAGCTCCCTGAGACTACCGCTATCTCAGGATTTGGTAGCCGAGGATAGTGCTATGGATTGGCGCGGTCAGTCTTATCGTAGAGGGCGGATGGCCCCATCGACACCTCCGAGACCCCTCATAGGGGACGCCACGACTACCTTCAGCCCAACGGCCTCTCCAGCGCACAGGAGGCCACGACGCGAAACCTAATGGTCCCTGTTCTTCCCCCAACACTGCTACTTTGATGCATACCCTGCTGAGTGTTTACGTTCTACTGCACACCTTTTTTCGTCCACTCACCCCAAATGTTCCAGTTGCGCACTTGCGCTCTCTGATCAATGCTCGTCGGACTCCTACTTTACTGCCTTTACTACTTATCCGTCAAGATTGCAGCCTGTGATCCATGGGACTCTGTCACTGCCCTATACCCAAATATTGGGCCTCCACAGTTCCTTCCTGCCTTACAAGGGGTCGGGCGTTGGCCTCATACTAGCTGACTCGTCCTCCTACAAGGGGGAACAGTTTCTGGGCTCTGCCTTGCTAATCGTCACCTAGTTCTCCGCATCCCACAGCGAGTCCTCCGCCTCCAGTTGGTTATCGATTTGTGCCTTCTATCTCCTATTACCATCCGGATGCATCCTGGGCGATGAAAGTCCTCCAGCCTCGTCTTCCTGGCAAGCTCTGAACTTCGCCCTCACGTCTTTGCGGACGTCCTGCTGCTCGCTTGGGGCTGTTCGGTGATGAATTGTTCGCCCCCCCCCCCTCCGTGGACATTGGAACGCTTGGCCTTCCCGATCTTTCGGAAGTGATCCCTGCTCAACTTGTAACGTATATGTTCTATGTGAATATGTTAGTGTCTCTAAATTTCCACCTGGGGGTGGTTTGAGGGGAGGTGGTTATTGTATGCGGGGACGGATAACTGCTTTTTTAGGGGAGTGTAACTGTTCGTATAGTAAGAGGAATCTGATTGTGTGGATAAGCATCACCTCTCCCCGCTCCTGGTTAGATATTCCAGAATGGAACCATGTCATTCTCTCCAGCCCCGCTTTCCCTTGGCCGAAATGGCATACCTGAGGGCCCGCGTGCCTTTGATCACCCCCATGCTCACTTCCCTCCGCCTCCTCCTCCCCACTCCTACGCCATTCCGAGAGAGGTGATGCTTGTCCCCGTTGCTTCCCTGGGGGCGCCAGCTACTATATTTGTGTGTGGGGGAAGGGGGAGGGGGGTTTCCTGTGTCTTATTTAGTCCCCTTGATACTTATATATTTGTGGGATTGATGACGGGCCTTGATCTTAGGGGGCTTCATTGGTAACTGCTGAACAGGGGCTTATTGACATTTTATCTGTTTTTGTCATGCTCATTCATGTTTTGATATTGTTGACTTGTTATGTTTTTGCCTTGTGATGCGGTTTGCCTGTAATATGTGCAGGGGTCTTTCGCTATTCTCCGTTCAGTGAGGTGCCCCTTTACTGTCTCGCGCTCACCTTGGCTTAGGCTGTCCTTTCCAATGCGTTCACTCTGTATGTGCCTTTACACTTCTTTAATACTCAGTGTAGCTAGACCCCTCGCTCGGCAACATTTCACTTGTGATACACCTACTAAAATTGCCCAGGTCTTCTTCCTCTGCATGTTACATAACACTTCATCCCCCACGGAAGACCGGTACCCAAACCTTCTATGTGCTCCACCCCTGCGGACTTCTGACACCACTTACCTCTCGGACCCCGCCCCCTTGTTCTTGCCTATTTTTTTTTTATAATTTCTCATAGGGGGCTACTGGCCGGCGGATGCGCACTTCCTGGTTTTACGCCGACCTCGTTCCCCACACAGTGAGCTCGGCGAGCTTCCACTGACTTTTTTTTCGGCTACTATCTTTATCTTTTTTCTGAGCCTCTCTTCTATCTTTGTGCTCCTCTTCCTTTTCCCCGACCTTTTCCCCTCTTCCTGTTTTTTCTTTCTCTCACGTGGAACAGCGGGTCTGTTCCTCAAGCTGTATACTATCTACAATCCTTTTTTTCACCCCCTTTTTTTTTTTTTTTCTTTTTCCCCTCCCCCCTTCTTTTTCCCATCCCCCGGATCCTCGGCATACCGAAGCTTCGGACTCAGGCTCCGCCTTCCAGCAGCCATGCTTTCTTCCGCCTCACAGCCGGGACAATTGTCTCTGAAACTCCTTTCACTTAATGTCAAAGGTCTGAACATACCCGAAAAGCGCTCCATGCTCCTCTCTTACTTACACAAACAGAAAGCGGATGTGGTCTTTTTACAAGAAACGCATTTTCGCCAAGACTCCATTCCGAAGCTTTACAATTTCTGCTTCCCCACGGTCCTCCACGCCACCAACCCCCCGGCTAAGTCTAAGGGGGTTGCGATACTGTTCACCAGACACCTCCAGTTCCATATAACAGATTCCATGGTGGATCCTGAGGGTAGATACCTGTTTATAAAGGGAGTATTCGCTAACAGACCTATCACATTCGCCAATGTCTATGCCCCCAATGTTCAACAGGTCTCCTTCATGCGCTCACTCGTCTCGCCGCTTTCCAGGAAGGGTTACTGGTACTTGGAGGCGATCTGAATGTCCCTTTGAGCCCTCTGCTAGACTCCTCCTCGGGAAGTTCTTTTTTTACCCTACAAGGCTCTCAGGCAAATACATCTACAATTACATGACACCTGGCGTACACTTTTCCCCACTGTTAAAGATTATACTTTTTTTTCCCCACCACACAATAAGTATTCTAGGATAGACTATTTTTTTTTTTTTGTCGCAACCAGATCTCCCTCTCCTCCATGCTGCTACCATAGAACCGATGGTCCTTTCCGATCATCATCCCATCACCATGACGCTATGGTTCCCCATCTCGCACCCGCGCTCCAAATACTGGCGTCTGGATGCTTCCCTTCTTGTGGATGCCGCTATTGTTCAAGAGCTCCGCTCTAATATGGCTGAATATTTTTCCTTGACTAGCTCGTCAGACACCTCACCCATCACACAATGGGAGGCCCACAAGTGTGTCATTCGGGGCAGCCTCATAGCCATTGCGACGAGACGTAAGAAAGCCAAACAGGAGCGTCTGAAGCTCCTCTCAGATAGGATCCGCTCTTTGGAAAGAGTACACAAACAGACTCTGGCTGCGTCGACCCTTTCGGAACTCACGCATACACGCACACAGCTTCTCACGGAACTGGGTAAGGTGGTTAGAAAAAGATACATTCTTTCACATAAGCTGTATTACGAGTTCGCAAATAAGAGCGGGAAATTTCTAGCCAGAGCTCTTCGTGAGAAACGGGCTAGTATGACGGTACATAAAATCAGAGGCTCTGATGGCATTGAAGCTACATCCAACCCCGATATTGCCGCCCATTTTGAACGCTACTATAAATCTCTGTACAACCTCCCTCCGGAACGTCCCCCTATACATTCGGACAAATCTAGAACTGCCTTGATCTCTGAATTTCTCCATCTCTACGGTTTACCCGCCCTCTCCGATGATCTGGTGCACGCTTTGGAAAATGATCTCACCTTAATTGAACTGCAATCCGCAGTAAAACAGATGAAACCGGGGAAGAGCCCGGGCCCTGATGGTTTTTCAGTAGCCTATTATAAATCTTTTTTAGATATACTGGATATTCCATTTCTTGCTGCTTTTAACACTCTCGCTCAACCTTCAGGGCCGCCTAACCACCTGTTGGAGGCTCACATTACAGTTATCCCCAAAGACGGGAAGGACAACACCCAGGTCTCCAATTATAGACCCATTTCCTTGCTGAACGTGGACGTCAAACTATTCGTGAAGATCAATGCTAATCGTCTTCTTCCCTTGCTTCCCTCCCTGGTCGATTTGGACCAAGCAGGATTTATCCATGGTAGAGAAGCAAGGGACAACACTATCAAGGCCCTTAATCTCCACCACTGGCTTCGCAGGTCTAACACTCCGGGTTTTTTCCTCTCCTTGGATGCAGAAAAGGCCTTTGACAGGATTGCCTGGGATTACTTGAACGAGTCTTTAGTGGCACTGGGTTTGGGTGAGAAGATGCTTAACTTTATAATGGCCCTCTACTCTGCCCCTACTGCCCGGGTCCGGGTGAACGGCCATCTGTCAAACTCCTTTCATCTACGGAACGGCACACGTCAGGGATGCCCCCTCTCCTCGCTTTTGTTTGTCCTATCCCTTGAGCCCCTGTTGCGGAAAATTCGTTTAAACCCTGATGTTAAAGGAATCACGGTGGCAGACAAGGAATATAAGCTTGCAGCTTATGCGGATGATATTCTCTTGTTCCTGGCGGACCCTCACATCACCCTTCCAAACCTACTGAAAGACTTTGCCCTTTTCAGATATTTGTCGAATTTTAAAATTAATTTTTCCAAATCAGCCGCCCTTAACATTACCTTGTCTGCTGAGCTAGTCTCTGCTTGTGAGGCCCAATTCCCATTTCACTGGGAAAGGGATTCCCTAACTTATCTCGGTATCCAGCTCACCAGTAACCTTGATGACCTTTATGTGAAACTTTCTTCCCGCTCTTCGCTCTATGCAAGAAGACCTCAATAAATGGCACCGTCCTTGTTTCTCGTGGTTTGGAAGGGCAGCGATCATTAAAATGAATGTACTTCCCCGTCTCCTGTATCTCTTCCAAACATTACCAATTCACTTACCTCTTGCTTTTTTTGCTTCTTGCAAAAGACTGTGTTCACTGTTCCTTTGGAGCCACAAACGTCCGCGTATTGCCTACTCCCAATTAACCCTCTCTAAACTTAAAGGGGGTATAGGATTTCCTGATCTTTACCGCTACTATTGGGCTTGTCATCTTTCCCGGATAGTGGATTGGCACGTTCACACTGCCTCTAAAGACTGGATATCTATAGAGAATGCTTGCTCGCCCTTCCCCCTGGCATTGATCCCTTGGCTTTCACCGAAACACACGCCACAGACTCTTCTCACCCATCCTTTGGTGGGACCTACGTTAAAAATTTTCCGTTCGGCTTGTAGATCTGCAGCCATTTCTGGCACACCCAACCCCCTGACCCCCATACGCCTCAACCCTGACTTCCCCCCTGGAATGCATAAAGACTTTTTAATGAAACACTGGCCATACAAACAGATCTTAGTGAAACATTTTCTCCACAAAGGCAAGGTGAATTCCCTTTCTGGGTATATTTCCAGATCAGACATTATCTGTTCTCTCATAAACCCCCTCATAATTGGCATCGCTCTCTTACCCCATTTGAATCTGCATGCGCGAAGGTCTGAACCGCGGAAACATCTGGTCTCGGAGATCTACCCACTTCTAGTGGAGAGCCGGTCTTATGACTCCCTCCCCGCATGTCGGGCTTGGAAGAGAGATCTTAATGCTGAGCTGTCGGACTCAGACTGGGACCTGGTCTTCCAATACTCTCATAAATGTTCCCTCAATGTCTCGACACAAGAAAACAGCTACAAATTAGCCTCTAGATGGTACCGAACTCCCTCAAGAATTCATCATTTTAACCCCGCCTTTCCCAACAGCTGCTGGAGATGAGGGACCCCAGATGGGTCCTTTCTTCACATATGGTGGTCTTGCCCGATTCTTCAACCATTTTGGCAGGAGGTCCATAGGTTAGTAGTGTCTATAACTACCTTACCCTTAGCTCTCTCTCCTGCTCAATTCCTCCTCCATCACTCTTCCCTTCCCAGGGCTCAGTACTTTAAATCATTAGCCATGCACATGATCAATGCAGCCAGACTCTGTATTCCGGTTCTGTGGGGCTCCACACGCTCTCCCTCTATACGTGATTGGCTCACCCGAGTGGGTAAAACGGCGGACATGGAAGAACTGGTTGCGACTGCCCTTGACACTCCTACGAAATTCTCTCACGTATGGGCCTGCTGGACCCATTTTCTGACTACCCCGGAGTATCGATCCCTCATGGACCAATCTGTCTGAACCTGATTTGGACTTCCCGATAGTGTTATTTAGTGGTATTTGACCTGAGGGTGTCATCATACTCCCCCCTGTGTTACACACGCATTCTTTTGACGCCGATGATAGCTTAGGTTCCACCCACTCCCGCTACTGTTTGCATTGAGGATAAGATATTTTTGACGGTTGTCCCCTCTCTCATTTTACCCTCCCCATTTGCTTCCCTTCCTCCCCCCCCCCCCCCCCCCCTTCCCCTCCTTTTTTTTTTTTTTTTTTTTTCTTCTCTCTCTTCCTCTTTCTTTCCCTTTTTTTTCTCGCCTTTTCTTTTCTTTTCATATGCTTACACACGTTTCGGACAATTTTTCCAATAGAACACTGAGTATGCTGCCAGCATCACCTCCCGCAATCCGTTAGCGGTCCCCACGACAATTACTCCTACATTCGCACAATTCCACCATCGTATTCTGTAGTATTGACTCTTACCTAGGCATCGTATTTGCTCTTCTCCCCCCTACAGATTTTTACCGCAAGACATTATGGTAGGAGGCCAGACGTCTCTTTATTTTTAGCACTTGACAAGCATACCTAAATATTACAGGCACAACCCTGTCGTGGCCTAGTTCACCCACACTGTTTGGTCTTGCGTTGGACCTCATTTGCCTTTGTATGATATATGCTTTGCTGTATGTCCTATGTACACTTCATCTGTACATTTTCGTGTGATAATTTGTATCTTGTTTTCAATAAACTTTGTTTTTTGGAAAAAAAAAAAAATAACTAATGGCCTTTATAATTACATAGATCTTTCTGTACCTCTATATGTAGATCAAATTATTATTATTATTATTTTTTTTTTTTTACACCCTCCATTTGTTGGACAAATGTCACAAGCATTCAGCCAGTTGTAATGATTTCTTCCTTTTTTTTGTCTAACATGATTTTTTTCCTAGGATAGTCAGCTCCATCCAGTGGCTATAAAACAGTATTTTACTGAATACACTCGTGGGTCTATTTAAAAAAAATAGGTGTATGAATGTCACAAACAATTATCCAGCCATTTTTGATAATCACTATATTTGATTAAAATATTTATTTTCTATGGTCAGCATTTCCATCTAGTGACCAAAATGTGGTATTTTTACTGAATGAGGTATTTCAGGAAAAATACTGCCAATAGACAGCAATCACAGAAAATTAATTTATTCAGCAAAATATGGTCAGAATTAATCTCAGATGGGCAAATGCTTATCTTCCGCCAACAAATTTTTATAAAAATATAATTGCTAAGTCACAAAATAGATCTTATGCTGCAATGGCTGTAAGAAGTTTTTTTTCCCCAGCTCCAGACATTGGCTATTTTAAAGAAGTAGACCATGTTTTCAAACTCTGACTTTTCACAGTTTCCCCTGAGATTTTCTAGTTTTTCAGAAACCAGTTTTCAGGGTTTTTGTTTCTTGATTTCTCCTTTCTTTTCTTTTTACATATACCTGGCTGCAAAATAATCCCCCTCCACCAAAATAAATAAATAAATGTGAAATCAGGTTAAAACCTATTATCATCTTTGCAGGCTTTTTTTGCAAATAGTGCCCTAAATTGTATTGTGGAGTTGTATCAAAAGAACCTGTAACATTACTCTGTTTCTTACTGTAAATTTGTCTACCAGCTTATTGAGTGATGATTTATGAATTGCTTTTTGTCCATTCTTTTTTTTATATACCTATAAACATTGGTTTTCCATTAAATACAGTATATTTTGCTTGAGGTGATTGTAGCCGTATTAGTGCATTTGCGATAGGAACAATTGAGTACACCTACATCTCTTCTATCATTCTGCTAAATCTTTGTTTCAGTACTGCTTAGACCTGAAGAAGGGGACATTCCCCGAAAGCTTGTCCTCAAAATTGTATATTAGTGCAAATAAAAAAAGTATCAGGGACAGTACTCAATTGTTCCATGAAATATACAGGTTTCCTCTAGAGAAGAAATGCTTATTTAGGTGTGGTCTTGAGTTTAAGGATTGCTGTACTTTTAATCTTAAATCTTTAACCACCACCCTTCTCGATGCCAGTACCATCTGTGTACTGAGCCGTTATATTGTATCTTATGAGGCAGTACTAGGATGCAGCTCCAGTGTCCAGGACAATCACAGCCAAGTCTATGAGGTCAGCTATGGCCAATTTGAAAGTGGAATCCTGCCAGAGGAGAGACAGTAAACAGTGCACAGGATTCAGCTGTGCTATAGAGGTAAGAAGGTAAGGATCAGGGGTGTTACACCCCAGTCACTTCAATCCTGATTTTGAAAACGTGCGACTTCGCTGTAAGTCCCAGGACTTCAAACTCAGGATGTCATTGCAATTTGAGGTACTGCAAGTAATGCATGCAGTACTTTAGAAATCGGTGCAGCTCCGACCAAGTCGGAACCGCAATGATATGACCACTGCACGGGGAAACTGACAACTCATGGGGCCCCCGGGCAATAGGGGATCATGGGGCCCCTGTTTCCTTGCCCACACTCAAAAAAAGCCTATAAAATGTACCGTGGTATTTCATGGGGCCCCCTACAGACCCCGGGCCCTCGGACAGTGCCCGAGTGCTCGAATGCAAAGTACCATACACAGAGTTTAACCTTGCAAAACTTTTTCTTAACTCCCAAGTGAGTCAAACAGGAAATTCATTTCTGCAGTGTCAAGAATTATAGAAAACCCGATTCCAGAAAGTAAACATGTGATTAGTACTGAATTTTTCAACAGAGAGTTTTGCCAAAAGTTGACCAACATTATTATTGCCTTTCAGTACAATCTTTCACAAATTGCTTGAACTGTTTCTACAATAATCAATCCATTATTCACTGCCTTCAAAATGCATTAGCTTTTCAATCCAAGAATGTTTAAATTCCGGTTGAAGTGAAGATAGATAGGAAAGTAATTTTGTTTCAAATAGAATCTTCCATGTAGACTATTTCCCAAGGTATTTAATGACACTTATGAAATTTTAGCAATGCCAACCAGGGAACGTGGGGAAAAAAAAGGGAAAGAAAAAAGTCATCACAAATAGTAAGGATCATAAAACAGAAGGGAAATGAGATGTTGGCATATAAATTATACAAGGTCAAACAAAGGGATGACTACATAGGATTCTAGAATAAATGGATTCTATATGTTATTTGATCGCCTGCAAATTTTGTAAGTTTGCCCACTTACAAAGAAATGAAGGGTCTATCATTTTTATCATAGGTGGGTAATATCACAAAATATTACCCAAAAATCCAGAAAAAACACACAACACCTACAGTTCAGTGAGTAAAATATGTATTTGATCCCCAAGCAAAACATGACTTAGTACTTGGTGGAGAAACGCTTGCTGGCAAGCCCAGAGGTAAAACATTTCTTGTAGTTGGTTACCAGGTTTGCACACATCTCAGGAGGGATTTTGGTCCACTCTTTACAGATCTTCTCTAAATCCTTAAGGTTTGTTGGCTGTTGCTTGGCAACTCAAAGTAGGATTAAGGTCTGGAGACTGGCTAAGCCACTCCATGAATTTAATGTACTTCTTCCTGAGCCACTCATTTGTTGCCTTGGCGGTAGGTTTTGGGTCCTTATCATGCTGGAAGACCCATCCACGACCCATCTTCAGTGTTCTGGCTGAAGGAAGAAGGTTCTCATCCAAGATTTTACAATACATGGCCCTGTCCATTGGCCCTTCAATGTAGCAAAGTCAGACTGTACCTTTAGCAGAGAATCACCCCCAAAGCATAATGTTTCCACCTCCATGCTTGACTGTTGAGAAGGTGTTCCTAGGCTCAAAGTCAGCATTTTTTCTCCTCCAAACACGGCGAATCGAGTTAATGCCAATGAGCTCAGTTTTTCAGGTCTCACCTGACCACAGCACATTCTCCCAATCCTTCCCTGAATCATTTAGATGTTCATTGGCAAACATCAGATGGGCCTGTACATGTGCCTTCTTGAGGAAGTGGACCTTGCGGATGCTGCAGGATTTCAATCCATGTCGGCGTATTGTGTTACCAGTAGTTTGTTTGGTGACTCTGGTTCCAACTGCCTTGAGATCATTCACAAGCTTCTCTCATGTAGTTCTGGGCTGATCCCTCACTTTTTTCATGATCATCCTTACCCCTGAGGCAAAAACCAAGGGCGAATGATGGTTATTTTGTATTTCTTCCATTTGAAAATACATATATTTATAGATGTCACTGATCTCCTGCACACATAAGAAGTGAAATACAGGAGGAGAGACAATCAGATAGCTGTCCCCTCATTACATACAGCTCACTTCCCAGTATCCACACCATCTGGGACATTTGCATCCACCCTCTCTCCCCAAGTACATACAGCTTACCACCTAGTAACCACACCACCAGTGAGATCTTTTCTGCAGTACATACAGTTCACTCCCGAGAATCCACACCACCAGTGAGGTTGTCCCCCAATTGCACACAGCTCACTCCCCAGTATCCATGTCACCAGCAAGATCTGTACTCCAGCTCAGTCCCAAGAATCCTGACCAAAAACAAACCTGTCCCTTTATTACATATAGCTCACTCCGTTGTATCAACACCACCAGTCATGTCTATGCACACCCCTCCCCCAAGTACATATTGCTTATTACCCAGTTTTCACACTGCCCGTGAGAACTGTACTGTATTACACACAGGACACTCTCCAGTGTCCATACTATCACAAACATTAACCCTCCAGTACATACAGCTCACTTCCCAGAATCCACAGCACCAGTAAGGTTTGCCCCCTCCCCCCCAGTGCACACTGCTCACTCTCCTGTATTCATGTCACTAGGCGAGATCTGGACTCCAGCTAAATCACCAGTATCCATACCACAAAAAAGATCTACCCCTCATTACATACAGTATGTATATAATCAGTGACAACTGCACCCCCCATCCCTGAATAGATACAGCTTACCACTCAGTACTCTCACCACCAGTGATATGTACTCCAGTACACACGGAACATTCTCCAGTATCCATGCCATTGCATACCTATACCATCCCATCAATGCAATTTACCCCCCCCGTACATACAGTTCACTTCCCAGTATTCACACTACCAGTGAGGTTTATACCCCCAGACCACTAAGCCCATTCCTCAGTACCGATGTCACCAGCAAAATCTGTACTCCAGCTCAGTCCCCAGTATGCATGCCTTTGTAAGGGCTAAACTTGTTGCTATCTCTGAACACCAGACAATCTCTCCACTGGTTTCCACTCCTCCAACAAATTAAATTCCAAAAACTAACAACAACATACAAGCCATCTGTAACAGCGTATACCCAGAGATGGAAGCAGTTCAACCATTTTGGTTTCAACCTCCATCTTGGCAAAGGGGTTAACTGTCCTGACAAATATATTTCTCCCTTATTCTCCCCCCCCCCTCCCTCTGTGAGAGGCCCAGTGACATATGGCAGTATATGTGTGTGTTAGAAGTGTCACGGGCCAGATCCCAGCAGGGAGCCACGAGGTGCCTCACTGTCCCAAGAAGCTGTACCATTTCACACCTCGGAAGAGATAAGGCAAGCTTTCTCTGGAGTTGAGAGAGATTCCAACCTCAAAAAAACTTAACTCAGCATAGGTGACAGAATCAGATAACCTTGGTTAAAACCATTTTCCCCCTATGTCTCATATCTTGGAATATGAGAGACTTACATAAAAATCGAACATATCGTCAGATGGATGATGAGCAGGCGAACAGTTTGATGGGTCACTCGCCTTGTCTCACACACGCAGGAAAGCAGAAAAATAGATCTTGCGAACTGTTCAGTGTACACATTCATAACTCATATCTAATCAATCCTCAGACTTGTCTGCATAATAATCTACCGGCGGGTGGAAAGTCACTTGTGCATAGGAATAGTTATGAGCCCAAATAGGAACTAGAGATTTTGGCTCTAGTTTAGGTCGACACCCAGACCTCCACGCCTACACGGGACACCCCCTGCTGGGGAACTACAAATTAAGCTGTCAGGCCTAAGAGAGGAAGTTGAAGACGTCTCCCATTTTAACATCAATACCACCTGGGAAGACCCCTACCTTTTGCTCTGAAACTTGATCTGCTTACATCCAAGGCTTAATGGCAAGTACCTTAACCCTTTAACCTCTCTCTGTTATCTCTTTGCTGTGCTGTTATGCTCTGTATATTTATATACAGTTGCAAGAAAAAGTATGTGATCCCCTTGGGATTACGTGGAGTTTTGCATGAATTGGGCATAAAATGTGCACCTGAACGTCATCTAAGTCACAACAATAGAAGAACACAGTCTGCTGAACATAATACTACACAAACAGTAGATGTTGCCATGGTTTAATTGCACATAACATGTAAACATTCACGGTACAGGGAGGAAAAAGTATGTGAACCTTTGGACTTAATAACTGGTTGACCCTCCTTTGGCAGCAATAACCTCAACCAAATGTTTCCTGTAGTTGCAGATCAGACCTGCACAACGATCTGGAGTCATTTTGGACCACTCCTCTTCACAAAACTGTTTCAGTGTAGCAACATTCTTGGGATATCTGGTGTGAATCGCTCTCTTAAGGTCATGCCATAGCATTTCAATCGGGTTGAGGTCAGGACTCTGACTGGGCCTGTCAGGGATCACGGCGCCGGAATCCTGCATCACGGCGCCGTCTCCCCGTGCATGCGCACTGGCGGCGAGCCGCAGCTGACAGGACGCCGCGCATGCGCAGTAGAGAGTCGAGGGCGCACCTCAGGCGTCCAATGACAGCCGGGGGCGCGTCCCAGCCAGCCAATGACAGTGCAGGGCGCACTATTTAAAGATGCCCTGCACTGTCACCCATTGCCGCAAGGTCTTATGTGATCCTGGATACCTGCTCCTGTTCTGTGACCCTGTTTTCAACCCTGACTACGCTGCCTGCCCCTGTGTTTGACCCGGCTTGTCCTGACTACTCTGCCTGCTCCTGCGTTTTGACTCGGATATCCTGACTATTCTACGGACTGATTTACCTGGCTGACCCTGCATGTGACCTGACTACTCCTTGCCCGCTGATTTGGTACCCCGCTTACCCCCCACAGAACCACTATCCGTGCCACCCTGCTGGGGCCGTCATCCGCCTCATATCTGGCTCTCCCAGTACCTACACGCATCCCCGGAGGCCTTCCCAGCCGCTGGTGGGCCCGCCCGGAGGTCGTGACCTGGCCCGGGCCTGTTTCAAGTCCATCCCCACCATCAGGGGCCCTGGTGAAGGCACAGCCCGGGCTTAGACCCCACGCTCTGGGTTGGTCTATCAGTTGGCAGCCGGAAGGCTCTGCCTGGCGGATCATAACAGTACCTTGCGGCCATGACAGAGCCAGGAGGTGGACCGGCGTCCCTAGAGGATATTTGCCAGCACCTGGCAACTTTGACCCAGGCCTTCCAGAACTTCCACAGTCGCTGCGCCCGACTGGAAGACCGCATGGAGACATTAGCCCCCCAGACTTCCCCTGCTCAGAGTCCCGCGTCTGGGGAACCTCCCGCTACCCCGACATCCGGAGCGGTTGCCACACCCTTAGCTCCTGAGCCCCGCGTTCCCCTGCCGGAACGGTTCCGTGGTGACCGGAGCCGCTTCCGAGCCTTCCGGAATGCTTGCACACTATATTTTGACTTGCAGCCCCGCACATTCTCCTCCGAGACCGTCAGGGTGGGGTTTATAGTCTCTCTCCTTCAGGATGAGCCCCAGGATTGGGCTCACCATCTGATGGAGAGGCGTGACCCCCAGCTTGACTCCGTGACCAAGTTCTTTCAGGCCATGGCAGTATTGTATGACGACCCTCAGCGGGCTGCCTCCGCAGAGGCTACCCTATACTCTCTGCGGCAAGGCCGCCGGGCAGCCGAAGAATACGCATCCGACTTTAGGCGATGCATGGGAGACACCAGATGGAACGATGCGGCCTTATGTCACCAGTTCCGCATCGGGCTGTCTGAGTCTCTCAAGGACGAACTAGCACGAGTAGGCCTACCAGACTCCCTGGAAAGACTGATTGAGTTGGCCATCCAGATTGACCGTAGGTTAAGGGAACGTCGGCTGGAAAGGAGCAGCCCGGGTCAAAGGGTGGCATGGATCCCACCGAGAGACACAGCTCCAACCCCAGGGAACCATCCCCGAGGCACGGAATCGGGGGACAACCCGGAACCCATGCAGCTGGGACTGGCCCGTTCCCACTTGTCGGTCGAGGAACGTCAAAGGAGACGATCGCTGAACCTATGCCTGTACTGCGGGGAAGCTGGTCACCAGGTGCGCTCCTGTCCTGCAAAGATGAGTAAGTCCGCTTCCTTTTCTTTTACCTTACCCGCAGGAAGGGATGATCAGTCCAATTATCTGGCCATACCTGTGTCTTTGCAGCTCCCGGGAAGAACACTATCGGTGACCGCAATCGTTGACTCTGGAGCTTGTAGTTGCTTTGTCGACCTGACTTTTGCCCACCGGCAAAAAATACCACTGCAGACCAAAGAAAGGGGGTTCAACATCTTCTTGGCAGACGGCTCCAGTATAAAATCAGGGGTGGTGGACCAGGAGACACCACCCATTTTTACCACAATAGCAGACCATCACCAGGAGTTCCTCCGTTTGGATGCCATCGCATTACCCCTATTTCCAGTCATTCTGGGGCTCCCTTGGCTGCGGGCCCATAACCCCCAGGTTGACTGGGAAAGGGGGACGATTCAATTTAGGTCACCCTACTGTTTGAATCACTGCCAGGTCACGGGATCCGTGGGTCCCCGGTTTCTCCTGTGCTTGGACGGTGATGCCAATCTATCCCAGACTATTCCCCCGGCCTACCATGACTTCTTGGACGTTTTCAGTAAGCGAGGGGCTGACGTTCTTCCCCCACACCGTTCTTACGATTGTCCTATAGACCTCCTACCCGGATCTGAGATCTCGTTCGGCCGGATCTTTCCCTTGTCAGAAACGGAATCGGGTGTACTGAGGGAATATATTGACGAGAACCTGCGGAAGGGGTTTATTCGTCCTTCCACATCCCCAGCCGGGGCCGGGCTGTTCTTCGTAGAGAAGAAGGACAAATCGTTACGGCCCTGCATAGACTACCGTGATCTAAACAAGATAACGGTAAAGAACCGTTATCCCTTAGCGTTAGTTCCCGAGCTCCTCCAGAGATTAAAATCGGCAATGATATTCACTAAACTAGACCTGCGGGGGGCCTATAACCTTGTCCGTATCAGGGAGGGGGATGAGTGGAAGACGGCCTTCCGTACGAGATTCGGTCACTACGAATATCTAGTGATGCCATTCGGGCTCTGTAATGCACCGGCAACCTTCCAGCATTTCATCAACGATGTTTTTCGTGATTTCCTCGATGTCTTTGTAGTAGTTTATTTGGATGACATCCTAATTTTCTCCCCTTCACTGGAGGTTCATCGAGGTCACGTAGTACGGGTATTAGAACGGTTGCGTCAACACGGGCTATACGCCAAGGCAGAAAAGTGCTGTTTCGAACAGCGCGAAATCACGTTCTTGGGACTGGTTCTCTCTTCCGCGGGGGTCGCGATGGATCCCCAGAAAGTCACGGCGATCTTAGATTGGCCAATACCCGCCGACAAAAAGGGGGTACAGCGTTTCATCGGCTTTTCCAATTTTTATAGAAAGTTTGTTAGGAACTTCTCCGGTCTGGTCTCCCCGATCACGCAACTGACGAAACAAGGGGTCCGTTTTAAGTGGACTTCCGAAGCCCAGACGGCATTCGAGAAGCTCAAAAAATTATTCACGTCTGCGCCCATCCTCTGCCATCCGGATACTTCCCTCCCATATGTCTTGGAAGTGGATGCCTCTGAGAACGCGGTAGGAGCGGTTCTGTCCCAAAGAAATGGAACCAAGGAACTACTGCACCCCGTGGCGTTCTTCTCCAGGAAGTTGACGCCGGCTGAACGTAACTATGACATTGGAGATCGGGAGCTCCTGGCCATCAAATCCGCTCTAGAAGAATGGAGGTACTTACTGGAAGGAGCCACACACCCAATCCTAGTCTTCACTGATCACAAGAACCTGGAATATTTAAGAACAGCGAAACGACTGAGACCTCGCCAGGCGAGATGGGCTCTTTTCTTCTCGCGATTCACTCTCCATATTACGTACCGACTAAGAACACAAAACCAGACGCTCTGTCCCGCATGTTTGAGGACCCCGATGACACAGTGGCACCTGACACCATCTTACCTTCCGGAAGTTTCCTTGCTCTACAAACAGAACTTCGTTCCAGACTCCTCGACGCTTCTACAGGACTACCAGTTCCGTCGGGGTCACCCCTCCTGAACCACGGCGGGCTGTTTTGGAAGGAAGACCGGATCATGGTCCCAGAAGAGGTGCGAACCCTGGTCCTAGGGCACTGCCACGACCATCGAATGGCAGGTCACTTCGGGGTTGCGAAAACTCTGGAACTACTACGGCGCTCGTTCTGGTGGCCGAACATGAATAAGGACTGCGAGCGTTACGTCCAGACCTGCTCCACCTGTCAAAGGAACAAGCCCTCCAGGAGCCGGGCATTGGGATTGTTACGTCCATTACCAATACCCAAGCGGGCCTGGCAAATGATTGCCATGGACTTTGTGGTCGAACTCCCACCATCCCAAGGCTACACAGCAATAATGGTGGTCGTGGACCGCTTCTCAAAGATGGCACATTTTATACCCCTGGAGAAAACCCCATCGGCACCTGAAACGGCACGGATCTTCATTAAGGAAGTAGTCAGGCTTCATGGGGTCCCCGAAGATATAGTGTCAGATCGGGGAGTCCAATTCACCTCCAGGTTCTGGAACTCCTTGTGTAAAGCACTAGGAATCAAGCTGTCGCTTTCATCCGCCTACCACCCACAGCCCAACGGCCAAACCAAGAGGACCAACCAAACGCTGGAACAATACCTGCGATGTTACACGTCCTACCTTCAGGATGACTGGTTGACGTTGTTGCCGTCCGCAGAATTCGCGTACAACAACTCGAGTCACTCTGCAACGGGGCAATCCCCGTTCTTCGCCAATTACGGGTATCATCCCACATTTCTCCCTGACCTGATGCCTGAAAACCCGGTACCGGCATCTCAGGACGTCTTAAACTTCTTCTCTGTCAATAACAAGACAATTCAGGAAGCCATCGCCAAAGCCCAAGGGTACAGTAAGAGGGCGTTCGACAGGAAAAGAAGAGGAGAATTACTGCTTCAACCAGGGGATCGGGTATGGCTGTCAACGACCAACTTGAAGATGCTGCATCCTTCGAGGAAGCTGGGACCCAAGTACATTGGCCCATTTCCGGTAAAGCGTGTAATCAACAAGGTGGCCTACGAGCTTGAGCTTCCGCAGACCTTCAGGGTACATCCTGTGTTCCATGTGTCTCTCCTGAAGCCATCCAGACCGGATCCTTTCCCGGACCGTGAGTCCAGACCTCCCGAGGCAATCTCCGTAGATGACCAGGAGGAATACGAAGTGGAGACTATCCTCAGTTGCCGACGGAGGGGGAACCAGACCCAGTTCCTGATAAAATGGAAGGGTTATGGCCCTGAGGAGAACTCATGGGAACCCGCCCAGAACATTCACGCTCCCCGGCTCATCCGGGAATTTTTTCGTGGACACCCGCGGTGGAGAGATCAGTGGGGCTCCCGGAGGGTGCCCATTGGGGGGGGGCAGTGTCAGGGATCACGGCGCCGGAATCCTGCATCACGGCGCCGTCCCCCCGCGCATGCGCACTGGCGGCGAGCCGCGGCTGACAGGACGCCGCGCATGCGCAGTAGAGAGTCGAGGGCGCGCCTCAGGCGTCCAATGACAGCCGGGGGCGCGTCCCAGCCAGCCAATGACAGTGCAGGGCGCACTATTTAAAGATGCCCTGCACTGTCACCCATTGCCGCAAGGTCTTATGTGATCCTGGATACCTGCTCCTGTTCTGTGACCCTGTTTTCAACCCTGACTACGCTGCCTGCCCCTGTGTTTGACCCGGCTTGTCCTGACTACTCTGCCTGCTCCTGCGTTTTGACTCGGATATCCTGACTATTCTACGGACTGATTTACCTGGCTGACCCTGCATGTGACCTGACTACTCCTTGCCCGCTGATTTGGTACCCCGCTTACCCCCCACGGAACCACTATCCGTGCCACCCTGCTGGGGCCGTCATCCGCCTCATATCTGGCTCTCCCGGTACCTACACGCATCCCCGGAGGCCTTCCCAGCCGCTGGTGGGCCCGCCCGGAGGTCGTGACCTGGCCCGGGCCTGTTTCAAGTCCATCCCCACCATCAGGGGCCCTGGTGAAGGCACAGCCCGGGCTTAGACCCCACACTCTGGGTTGGTCTATCAGTTGGCAGCCGGAAGGCTCCGCCTGGCGGATCATAACAGGGCCACTGCAGAAGGCGTATTCTGTGGTGTTGCAGCCATTGTTTTGTTGAATGACATGTATGCTTTGGGTCACTGTCCTGTTGCATCACCCATCCTCTGCGGAGCTTCAGTTGGTGGACAGATGGTCGTACGTTTTCCTGCAAAATGTCTTGATAAACTCGAATTCATTTTCCCATCAATGACAACAATCCGTCCAGGCCCTGAGGCAGCAAAGCAGCCCCAAACCTTGATGATCCCTCCGCCATGTTTCACAGTGGGGATGAGGTTTTGATGTTGGTGTGCTGTGCCTTTTTTTCTCCACACATAGTGTCGTGTGTTTTTCCCAAACAACTCAATCTTGGTTTCATCTGTCCACAGTATATTTTGCCAGTAGTGCTGTGGAACATCCAGGTGCTCTTTTGCAAACTTCAAACGTGCTGCAATCTTCTTTTTGGACAGCAATGGCTTCCTCCGTGGTGTCCTCCCATGTACTCCATTCTTGTTTAATGTTTTCCTTATTGTAGATGTGTCAACAAAAATGTTAGCATGTGCCAGAGATTTCTGTAGGTCTTTAGCTGACACTCTGGGATTCTTCTTTACCTCATGCAGCATTATGCGCTGTGCTCTTGCAGTCATTTTTACAGGACGATCACGCCTAGGGAGAGTAGCAACAGTGCTAAACTTTCTCCATTTGTAGACAGTGTGTCTTACCGTGGACACATGAACATCAAGGCTTTTGGAGATACTTTTGTAACCCTTTCCAGCTTCATGCAAGTCAACAATTCTTGATCGTAGGTCTTCTGAGAGCTCTTTTCTGCGAGGCATGGTTCACATCAGACAGTGCTTCTTGAAACCAGTAAACCCAAAACAGGTGTGTGTTTTTTAAGGGCAGGACAGCTGTCAGCAACACATCCAATATCATCACACTGATTGGAGTCAAGGTTGGCTCACTCCTGGCTCCAATTAGCTCTGGGAGAAGTCATTAAGCTAGGGCCTCACATACTTTTTCCTCCCTGCACTGTGAATGTTTACATGTTATGTGCAATTAAACCACGGCAACATCTAATGTTTGTGTAGTATTATGTTCAGCAGACTGTGTTCTTCTATTGTTGTGACTTAGATGATGTTCAGAGCACATTTTTTGCCCAATTCATGCAAAACTCCACATAATCCCAAGGGGTTCACATACTTTTTCTTGCAACTGTATATATATATCTTAGTTACATCCTTTTTCTGTAAATATTTTTATTGCACCCGTTTGACCTTTTAGTAATAAATCTTTCTTTCTGAAAGTGTTGAACTGTTTCTATAGCTCTGTATTGCAATTTACGAATTCCTGCCTCTAAAGAGAACGCTACTGTTTGCTTAACCCTCTGTATAACAGGCCTGTGGTATGA